>NW_005871155.1:2687657-2757247 GCF_000147115.1 Myotis lucifugus
TAGCTGAAGGGCAAAATCGGGTGATGGAGAAAAAAGAAAAATGAAAAAAAAATGTTTTCTTAGTTAAAAGGAGAAAAAGTAATTTAAAAAAATAAAAATAAAAATGTGCAGTAATGCAGGTGCTTCAGATCTTCTACTCTTCTTATTGGCACGCCGGGAATTCAGGAGAATGTTGACTTTCCCTCTGATACACTGTTCCTCCTTGTTGTAAGCCACAGTCCTTATTGCCTTATCTGTATTTACAGAGGAGTCAGTTCGTGGCTCTGCCTCTGGGTGGCAGTGTGTCTGGGTTGACCTCCGAGGCTATAAGTTCTCTCCCACCAGGAGCTGCCTATTGTACCTGAACCAGCTCCGCCCAGAGGTGGGTCCCCCGGCGCCACTCCCAGTTCTGTTTCCCAGGCTCCCCAAAAACAATCTTCCCCTACAAGCTCTGCTAGTGACCCCAACTGGGCACTCACATGCACTGGGCTCAACAATCAAACCCACAGAAGTAAGAGGAAGTGTGCGAACAAGAGCCTGGGAAGCTGTTCGAACTCGCAGGGTTCCACCCTCCAGAACCGCGCGGAGTGTCTGCGCGCGCCCAAGCCCCCGGCAACAACAAGTAGCCGGCCAACAGGGAAACTCTGAGGCAGCCCCTCTGCATCCAGTCCAACTATTGGCTCATTTATAGTGTTACCTTCTGGCAGCAGCCCTGCGGGAGCCCTCCCCACTTGCGAGACACGCCGGCCTCTATGGGCACGGATTTTGGAGAGCGCGGATTTTGGGGGACGCAGATTTTCCCCTGCGCCCGCGCGCGCGTTCCTCGCTCCAACCTGAACTGCGAACCGTACCTTCGAGGCAAGTCCAACCTTTCCGTGGAGGGGTGCAGGTCTCCCCTTGGCTCTTGCAGTCGCGCTGTTTGCGAATCGCTGCCTCCGGGTCAGTAGCCGCCGGGCTAGTAGCCGATCTCTGGATGCCGGTAAACGCTGCCTGAGATGGCGCGGTCCCGCCGCTGCGCTGGCGCCCAGAGGGAGGTTTCAGCCTCAATCTCCAACCATCCGCCTTTTTTAGGAGTTTTCTGTCTTTCCTGGCTGCAGACTGTCTCTCAGCTGAACCTCCCCAGCTTGATCGGGCTGATTGTTACCCGTTTCAGCTGCTCGCCCCCATCTGGTCCGGGACAAAGCACCAACACGTCCGTCTAAGCCTCCGCCATTTTCTCCTCTCCCAGGAACAGAGATTAAGTCAGTCATGTCTTTTCTGGCCGATCTACAATGATTAATAAATTGCAAACACTTAATAAATATTTATTAAATTAATATGTTAAAAAGTGAGGGGCAAAATAAGAATGTTGACATTTTCAGAAGAAAGATCTGGGTAAAAGGCCAATGGTGTAAAACTTAACTTTAGATGTCTTGGACTAGTTTTTGTACTGGGGTTGTTGTTTCTACCTGGTGAGCATGTTTCTCCCCTAAGAATTCTTCCCCTCATCCCCTTTCCTGATAACAGAGCACCCTACCCACAACACATATCCCAAGGAGTTGGGCTGTGATGTACATTAAGTTTCTATGACCACTATGATTGGTTCAGGGCTGGACATGAACCAAACCAGGCTGCCCAAGCCCTATTCCAGGATTTTATATTTTGTTAATTGGCAATAGAAATTCTTTCTTCTCTCCACTGTCTTAACCTGGAATGATTTAGGTTGATATTCCTTGTGGCCCTGGCTACCCTTTCTTTTTACCACCCCTACTCCCCCTATCTCCTCTTTTGATATTTTTCATTTATTGCCTGTTTAAAACAAATAGATGTAGAAGTCTCATGATGCTTTGCAGGTGACACATATTCTATTCTATACAAAGGAAAACCAATAAAAGCTGCATCAAAGAGACTACTCAAATTCGCATTAATGATGGGTCTATATGGATAAAATTATATGCCTACATGAGAACATATATTTTAAGTAAAAAAGATACTGTCCACAGGGACATTTTTTAAATTTATTTTCCTATGAGGGGAAGAAATTCAGCGAGAAATTTTACAATGTCCATTCAATTATTTACATAAATAACCACTCATTTGCTTGGGTAAACAGAACTATAGGATCTCCTTGCCTGTGGAGTGAATTGGGTTCTCTGTTTCCTAATGCAGTACCTTAATGTTTGCACAGTGGCTTCTCTAAAGAAGTAAGTCAGATTATGTGTGAAATTCCTCTGGAAGTAGTGCTAATGAATGCTTCGTACTGTAGATATCACTCCAGTGGTTTAAAGAAGTTAACATACTTTTCAGTTGTACCTAACTCCCAACTGGGGAGAAGGTTCAGTAACAAGACAATCTTAAAATGTTTCCATTACCATTCACATACAACTGGGTGGGTAAGCGACCAGAGAAACACACACTTTTGGAGCAAGAAGGCATCTTGGGGATTATTTAGTTCAGCCCTGTCGGTTTACACACATATAAAACTGAGACCTACAGAAGTTAAGTGACTTGCCTTAGGTCATACAACTAATAAGTAATGGAAATAACCATAGAACCCACCTCCTTTCCATCTCAATCCAGTCCCAATTATAAAAAATAAATGCTCCCTAGAACTCAGCTAGTGTTTTATGGTTTCCTGTTTGTGTCTCAATTGTAAGCTGTTTTGGTATTTATCAATATATGATGAGAAAGTGCTGATTTTTGAGAAAATGCAAATAATGGATTAATGTGTTTTCTCCTGCCATGGGGGTGGGGAGTGGGCAGATGCCAAGATGTTTGCAAAACACACATGTTGCTGGCCACACAGAGTGAGATCTTTGTGTGTTCTCAGCCAATGATTTATGAGACCGACCTGAATTTGTTGCTTAGGGAAGGTATGAGTTAACCATAAACATCACAACAGGAAAGTCGTTCTTTAATAAAATGATACACTTTTCTTTTTATAACACACATGTGATTTGACGCTGAAATAAAATGCAGATGCTACTTTGATTGGCGTATTCCCTATTGTGCTTTTCCAAAACACCTTCACATATGGTCTGCCTCATTCCTGAGAAATGACTTGTTGTTTATGTCATACAAACAGAACAGATTGATTTTACAGTGAGTAAGGAGGATGATGAATTGTACGTTGGAGAGAAATCCTGTCTCAGCAATCTAAACACTTGAAAATAAATGTTGCCTTTTAGGAAAGACTCTCACCATACACCCAGGGTCCCTTTATTTCATACCCCTTCCTAAGGGTTAAATAGATCGGCACATACAATCTCAGAAAACAGAAGGGTAGTTCCAATCACCAAAAATATATATTTACTTTTCATCATTTAAACATATCCTGAGACCTAACTGTAAAATGAATGGCAGAGTTGTCCCAAGGAACCAACCCCAAATATCTAATATTTCAATATTGTATCTGTACTGTTCCCAGAATAAAACGTTACTCATCTGGGTTGGACAATAGTATTGTTTGTTTCTCAGGGAATTTTAAATACAAAGTCCTTATGTTAAACAGTTTTTCCTGAGTTCTCCAACTTTATCCCTTCAGAATTATTTTGCGCAATACAGAGAAAACAATGTCTGTGCCCACTTCCATGACAATAGGCTAACCACATCTATTTTTGTAGAATTTTTCAGTTTATAAATCTCTTAATCGTCCTATACCTTTCTTTTTTCATTTGGTGCTCACCACAACTTTATGATATGATATTATTAACCTCATTTTACAGATTAGACAGCAGAAATTCAGAGTGGATAGATGGCTTATATACCAGCACTCAACTAGTTCGTCTGCATCCCTATCCAGTTCTCTTTCCTCTGCAGCATGATACCTACCTTCCTGGTTGGCCTTAGATGGACCTGAAGACTTTAGTTTGTGCATTTTGCATTTAGTTCTTAAAATTTGATGTTTTAAAGTTTGTTCCTCTTGCATGTCTAAGAGAGCTGGATGGATGTGGGGTAAAGATAAGATGCCACGGAGGGGAAAGCTAACTACGTTAGCCACAGAATGGCCCATCAGAGCAGAATCCTGATGGAGGAGGATCCCTGAAAGTTATTTATCAATGATTCACATACAAGTACACATTTATTGACTGGCACCTTTACCTTATTATCTGTGGCTAAAGCATGACCATCTATTTTTACTGAGAAGGAATAAATCCTGGTGACTAAGAATACAGGCTCTGGGCCATAATATCTAAACTCAAACAAATTAACTTTCTGATTTACAAGTTGAATAAACTTAGATAAATTTCTCAAACTCTTTTTACCTTGGTTCTTATAAAAATACTTATTCATAAAATGGAGCTAGTAGTACCGACCTTATTTTCATGAGTTCAAATATGTATGTAAAAAAAAAAAGTAACGGTGAACTTCTTATAGCATATAGTAAATGCTCAATAGATGCTAGCTAATATTATAACTGAGGCTTCTTTTGCTGTTATCCTCCACATCTATATGCTTTCCAGCTTTATTTTAATGATTAAAACAACTTCCTGTTTGTTTGTTTGCTTGTTTGTTTGTTTTTGGAGGGGGCAGGAAACATTGCCAGTAACTAAAAGACTTGCAGTAAGAAAATAGGATGTTAGTAGTAGAAAAAGAAGAATAAACACAATGTGTTAGTTTTCCATTGCTGCATGACAAGTTATACAAACTTAGTAGCATAAAATATCACTTAAAAAACCTCACAGTTTCTATAGGTCAGGAGTCTGGGCATAGATTGGCTGGTTCTCTGCCCAGGATCTTAAAAAGTTGTACTCAAGGTTGGCTGGGCTGTGTTTTCATCCGGAGGCCTAATAGGGGAGGAATTCCCTTCATGCCCATTCGGGTTGTTGTCACCATTCATTTCCTTGTGGCTGTATGATGGAGAGCCAGGCTCTTTGCCTGCTATTGCCTGGAGGTTGCCCACAGTTCCTAGAGGCCTCCCGTAGTCCTAGGCAGTAGAGCTTCTGCACCATCATGGCCACTACTTTACGAAGCCCACAGGGGAGTCTCTCACTTCAGGGAGAACCCCTATGGCTTTTACCTGATTAAGTCAGGGCCTCCCTGGATAAACTTTCACTTGATTAACTTGATCCCTGCACGTTTGCCATTTTCTGTTGACTAGAAGCAAGTCATGGGTCCCACCCACACTCCAGGAGGGTCATATAGAGAGTGAAAACCAAGGGGCAGGAATAATGGGGGCTGGCTCATGGGATCCTCATCTGTCTATGCTGATAGGAAGATGATCAGATGGGCTGCTGCTCTTTGTGGTGGTATTGGGTAATTGTCTCTCCACCAGCAATAAAATGAACCACTGCATATCGAGTGCAATCTAGTTTACCTTTCAGTTGAAATTTGCACCTGCTTCTTTTCTAGGCCTGAGGCTGAAATGAGCCATGTCTATGATTGATCTCCCATAGCCCCCCATGTTCTATATGCTCCCTCCTAACTCTCAGAAGATTTTTCAGTTATACTCTAGTGTCTTTATGCCTTGGTATGTGACCCTGTACCTATTATTTCTTATACAGGTTAATTTGGTTATATTTTTCTAAATAGCGTTTCTTCTGGGGTTTAAGTTTCATGTCTAATTTTTATAGTGCTATTGGTGATCAATTAACTCAGTTTAAAGATTATTCCCTAACAGGGTTTCTCTCTGGTAATCTTTAAATTTAGATATAAGAAGCTATAAAAACTCTGATAAATGTCCCATTTCCTGGACCACATAGTCCACTACATTAATAAAAAACATCACATTACCTTTTTCCTCATCTATGTCTGCAAAAGTAAAATAACAATGCTTACTTTACTTACCATTGCCATTTCCTAGGTTAATTTAAGGCTTTAACCCTTACAATAGAAGCAGGGTTATATGTTGTGCGGACACTGTTGGTGGCACCACATCTGCCATTCTTCTTTTCTGTCTTGTAGCTGGTGATGCCACCTCCAATGACTGAAAATGGTAGGTGTTTTCCCAGTCTCTCGTGCACTGTGGGTGGTCATGGACCCAGTCTGGCTGATGAAATATAAGAAGATACCAGCTTGGGCTCCCTTCCTCTTAAAAGGGATACAAGCAAGAAGGAAATCCCCCTTCACCACTCTCGAACTCGTTTCCTCTCACTCATTGATGCTGACAGCTTCAGAAGATGTTTTGTAGCATTAGAGGGAGAAAATAGGAGAGAAACTCATCCAGCCCCCCATTATGTTGAGCCATTTCATATGACCTCTTTCTACCTATCCCATGGTTCCTTTTACATGAGGTAACTAAATGCACATATTGGTCAATACTTTCGGATGACCATTTTGTTGTTCATAGCTGAAAGCCATCTTACTGAGATAATGAACCTCTGATAATGTAGTTCTGATGCATTGAGGAGCTGGTGTTTATTTCTCATTCAATATTTATCATGTTTACATGATGCCCTAGATTCTGGACACAGTTTCAGAATACTTTCATATTGTCTGGAATCCACCGAAGCATAATGTGTAACTAGTTGCTTTTGAGTTTAGTACAACTTGGAAAATGGGCACAGTGTGGTGCAGGAGATTCTTCTCCATGGATACCACTCTGATTCAGTTGGGGAGGTGGAGAATGAGGTGAGTAGAATTAATTTAGCCAACTGTCTGGAAACCTAAGGACATCAGTGATAAGATTTAAATATTCAGGAGCTCCAGATTATGAGTTAGTCTAAATTATAGCTGCATGACTTAAACAATGAAAGGGCAAAGCTGGGCATGAAGAAATGTTGGGATCTATTTAATGTAAAAACTCAAATGACCAGTAAAATAGATAATGTTCTGTTGTAATGTTTGCAATGTTTGCAAACAACATCAAGAAAACAATTGAGTGGGTGTATTTTGAGCTTCAGGCATTGTAAATTCTTTCACTCTCATATACTTTATGCCTTCTTTAATAAACTGGGGAGTCTTGGGCCAGCTTCATCGGTGACGGTAGGTGGTCATTCATTTCACAATCCACTAATTTTCATGATTATTCAGTATTTTATGTTACCTAAACTGCTTTGAATTTTGTCTTACTCAAATTGTAATATGGCAATAGCTTATATGATTTCAGAATCATTAATTCAATTGGTGTTTTCAGCATATAAAAGTTACACTGTTATTTCTCCAAATACAAACAAAAAATTAAAGGTCTGAAATATGCTGATGGTATATAAAACATTTTTTGAAATATACATCAGTGATCTGTTAACCAAATGTGTCTTGTTGAAAAGATACAGAGTAACTAGGAAATTCTTAGGAAGGAAAACAATTGATATCAATTATAGTCTAATCTGCCTTTTAAAGAGACAATCGTATGTTTACCTTAAGTTTGTTTTTAGCTTAACTACAGAATTGTTACATTATATGGCATAGATAATAATGTGGCTACTTAATATTTAGGATGTTTTTGTTTTTAAATATTTTCTTCATTTGACATTTTATAGGGTTTTACAGGAATATACTAACACTATGCTCTACCTATAAATCCCTCCTTTCTGCCATACTCCATCCTACCTAAAATTTGATGCTTATTGACAATTTTCTGTTGAGTTGTCATAACAATCTATGCTAATACTTTCAGGGATGGGTCTCTTGTTATATTTCAAGGCCATCCAATTTATTATGAACATTTTGACAGTTTCAAAGTTTTTTTCTCTAATATTGAGTTAAAATCCATGTCCCTGTTTTTAAAATTATTAGTGACAGATTGATTCATTAAAATCCCATATAAAAAGCAATCAACTTATTGCTCTATTTATCTTCTTTCTTCCTTTCTCCTTTCCTTCCTGCCATCATCTATCTTTTCAAATGTCTATCTCACCATTTTAAGATTTGTTAAATATATGTAAATCAATTAGTTTTAGATGATCATATCTCAATTTCAATATCCCTCACCTTCTTATCCAATCACCCCTTACAGTGATGAGCAACTTCACAAAATAGGGCTCTACAGAGAAGCTTTGGAAGAACTCAAGGATGTAGTTCCCATCCTATAGGAGCCCAAGGAATACAGTATATTATTTTCATGTATGGACTGAAAAATATCATGGTTTAGTCTATTACGAATTTGGTAGTCATTATTCTGCTTCCCAATATCTAAGTCTCTCCTTCCAGACACACAGAAGATTGCCTTCTCTAGTCCCTTTGCATTGGGCCAGTTTATTTGAATTTTTCTGCCTAAGTGATTAGGACCAGAAGGAATGCACATTCTTCCTGTGCAAAGCACTTAATTGCTGGTGTGAGCCCTGCTCTCTCCATTCCCCTGCATGGTGGTTAGGGAGGAGGCCTTGTGTAGAGATGGTCTGATAGATAGATCAAAGCAACTCGTATTTTAGAGTTTTCATATTAAAGAGAGCCATCCTGGGAGCAACTGTCCTGTAGCTAACTTTATATGAATAAAAAATAAACTTCTGTTGTGTTAAGTCATTAAGATGTGGGCTACTATAGCACAATTTAGCTTACCATAGGATTACGTAAGTTACCATAGCATAACCTAGTCTACATTAATTAATACAATGATCAACTCTAAAGGTCTGCATCCATTAGAATTTATAATTTTCTTGAGAAACTGTTTTGAAATCACTTGTGATAGGTCTAGTGTATGAAAGTGAGTCCCTTAGCTAGTGATGAGTGCGCCTAATCAAACTGCCATATCTATACCTAACACAAGGTCTTATTTAATTCTCAAAACATCAGGATGAAGTTGTTAATATGTCTTCTGCATTACAAATATGAAAGTGATACAATTTTCTGTAGAAACAATTTTAAACTTGGAAAATTTCCAAAACCTCTGAATATATTATTCAAGAATATCCAAGTGTATGTTGCAGTAAGAGAGAAACAATGAATATATGTTATATTAATATTGTTATATTATTTGATAATCAACATCTTCATTTTTCCACTCAACATATATGTCCAAAAGCCATCTCCCTGTGTATGATTGGGAAAAACTATAGTCATTTCACTTCTGCTTCTGAATTGTCATCTATGGCAATACTTTTTCCAAGGCAGCCATGCTCTTGTTAGCATTTCCCAACTCCCCTTTGATCTCATTGGTTCTACTGGGCCCTTCACCGCCCAGCCTTTTGGGTAACTATATTCCTGGGTTGTTGTATTTCTGTACTGGCCTTTTTGAATGAGTGATCTGGTTCAGGCCACGCCCCCATTCTCTTTCATAAATTTCCCATAATACAATCATAGAGGCTTGCTAATATAATTGCTTCTCTAAGAGGTTGAAGTAACTGAAAAGGATACAATGTAGGAGAATCAATTAAAAACTTAATGCTAAATATAACTGCTCTCAAATTTCAAGGGGGAAAATATAACCTTTAAATTAAACCATCTACAGGAAGTTCCCACATGGATATTCCTCACTTGTCTTCCTAATCTTGTCTTCTTTTCTTTATTATCAATCTTCACCATGTCCACTTACACTCTCCTTTATGAAAACCCCACTCTCTTCACATGGGGTTTTGACCTATGGTCAGTCTTCTCTCTCCCCCCAGCCAATCCATAGGCCTCCAAACTACCTAAGAAGGAAGTTTCCCAGAGATGGTAGCTATGGAATGAGAATGGTAGCTATGGAATGAGATGAGTCCAGTGTGCACTTGACCCTTCCAAGTGCATTTCTCTTTTTTTATTTTTTTAAAATATATTTTATTGACTTTTACAGAGAGGAAGGGAGAGGGATAGAGAGTTAGAAACATCGATGAGAGAGAAACATCGATCAGCTGCCTCCTGCACACCTCCTGCTGGGGATGTGCCCGCAACCAAGGTACATGCCCTTGACGGGAATCAAACCTGGGACCCTTCAGTCCGCAGGCTGATGCTCTATCCACTGAGCCAAACCGGTTAGGGCTGCATTTCTCTCTTTAGCCTCTGTAAGCTTGAGGTACAGCTTTGTCTCCTGTTTTGCCTGATAGTCAGTGAATAACTGTTGTATACAACACACACAAAATAGTACATGCACACATACACATTCACCTCAAAAACAACTCATATTCTTAGAACAGTCCAGTCTATGTTTATATTAAGGAAAATAAACATTTTTCTAAGTATAATATCATCCTCACCAATTCCCAGCCCTCAGGATGCTAGTAATTTGCAGTACTGGGCATGACAATTGTAGTTTCCAGAAGCATCTTTTCAATTTCAGAACAGGTCTTAGTGCTTAAGAAATTAACCCATTAGAGGGCCGCTACCCATGAATGCCCACTTTTTAGCTCTATCAAAACCCAGATTATAGCTTTCATTTACCTCATACTATGGAAAATTACCAGGTAGGACACCTTTCTTGCTTCCCTATACAGAAGTTTCCCTATATGGGCTGACATATGGGGCAAGAAGTTGGACTTCAAAGCTTATTATTAGTCTAGCTAGCATTAGTTTTAAAACAGTTATTGGCAATTTTTTTTTTTTCATGTAGACAGGAGCCAATAAGCAGGTTTCTTCATATTTTGCCATTATTATATGATAGTTTATTAAATTTTATAAATGCATCAATACACATGAATTTGGGGTAAGCATTAACATTTCTGTTTGTCTGATTAAAATGAAAGGACATCCTGACATCAACCCTCTCTCTAAATAAAAATAAAAATTTTACCCCCATCCACATATTTGTCACTAAATTTTTGTTCTCCTTCTCACACTGTTTTGAATTTGAGATAGCAACCTGCCCACTCCCCATCCCCTCCAACCTCTATAGCAGTTCAGTACCTAAGAACTCTATATTCTTTCCCTGTAACACCCCTAAACAAACATCCCTCTTTTTCATTGCTTTTTTTTGTGGTTCAGTTATTGTGGTGTTGTATTTTCTAATCTCCTGATCCATCCTAGACACTAACTAGAAAGATGGAGATCTTAAACCTGAATCACCATGCTGTGCTGCTTCCAGCTGTGACTGCTTTAACACAATTCTTTAACACAGCAGATAGGATGTGAGGACTATCTAGCAGGCATCACCTCCAAATGTCAGATAGGTGGAGTTCTTAGACATGGCCACTGAGTCCTATGGCAAAGACCTGTGTGGGAGAAAGCCAAGGACTGTGCTGAGGCTGTCGGGAGTGTGGGCTCTCCTACAAGAGCACAGGTGAAAGGGTTTCTTTTTCTTTCTTCTTCTTTTTTCAATCCTTTCAGTGGTTCTCAACCTTCTGGCCCTTTAAATACAGTTCCTCATATTGTGACCCAACCATAAAATTATTTTTGCCCTGGCCGGTTTGGCTCAGTAGATGGAGTGTCGGCCTGTGGACTGAAAGGTCCCAGGTTTGATTCAGGCCAAGGGCACGTACCTTGGTTGCGGGCACATCCCCAGTGGGAGGTGTGCAGGAGGCAGCTGATCAATGTTTCTCTCTCATCGATGTTTCTAATTCTCTATCCCTCTCCCTTCCTCTCTGTAAAACTTCAATAAAATACATTAAAAAATTATTTTCGTTGCTACTTCATAACTGTAATGTTGCTACTGTTATGAATCATAATGTAAATATCTGATATGCAGGATGGTTTTAGGCGACCCCTGTGAAAGGGTCGTTCGACCGCCAAAGTAGTCGCGACCCACAGGTTGAGAACCGCTGCTCTAGGAGAAACATTTGTTGTGCCCTGTAGATGTAGAACAGGAGAATTGGGCTTAATAATAGTAAATCTCAAATTTTTATTCTTATCTTGGGTACCTTTCTGATTCTTGCTGATAGCAGATCGGAATCAAGGGAATAACTTAAGAATAGCGGTACTCAGGATATTTTAAATTAAAGTTGTTTGGGGATTTATCAGGCCTCAGAAGTCTCCTCTCAGTAATTCAGTTTATGGATTTGGAAATAGAGATTTTAATTCTTATTTTTAGTTTGATTTATGACCTTTCTGCTTACATGTGCTCCCTCCCCCTCTCCCTCCACTCTTTCTCTCCCCTATTTATCAATTTTAAATTTGCTCCTCAACAGTTAAGGCAAATAATAAATGGCTTAGCTTATTTTCAGATTTCCCCCCAAACTGAGATTTAATTTAGTTTCTTTTACTCAACAAATACCTCTGTTACTAATGTTTCCCTCTCATACTATCCCACCTCACTCCACCTCACCCCACTCTCCACAGAGACTAGTAAATAGTCTTTTCATCTCTGCTGACCAGTTTATTCTTCCTTTCAAACACACACCATCTTCTGCCATCTTGTACAATTTTAATAATATGTCTGCATTACTTCATCCCGTTGCTCATCCACTTGTTACTTTATCTTTTATTTCTTTTATCTCTAAAACTATCATCTTTTGAGCTGAGACCCAAATCTAAATACCTCCTGAGTTCTAGACCAAGATTGCATGCTAGTTCCTTATGTCTTTCAAAGTCAAAAGATACTAACCTGAACTCACCAACCTTCTCCATCAACCAGATCTGTTTCCTAATCTGAGAAACAAATCATTTGCAAATGGTCTCTATTGTTGTACTCACTCTAAGTTTTGGAATCTAAATTTTCCCTATCCTTTGTTTTCGGTATTGAATCATTGATTTGCTCAGAAAATAATTGTTGGGCACCAATGAATGTACTCAATTCTGGAGATACAAAGATGACTAAAATGGTCATTTATCCATCATTATGTATTTGATGTTTGTTCTTAAATTTTGTGTGTCATTTTCAAACGTGTACTTTTTATTAAATCTATTGAGGTGACATTGGTTAATAAAATTACATAGGTTTCAAGTGTACAATTCTAATATACATTATCTGTATATTGCATTGTGTGTTTACCACCAAAAGCCACATGTCTTTCTGTCACCATATATTTGGCCCCCTTTTTACCTTTCCCGCTGATAACCACCATACTGTTGTCTATGTTGTTTTATTTGTTTGTTTGTCTCACTTGTTGCTTTCAGTTTTATATCCTACATATGAGTGAAAGAATTTGGTTTATGACTTTTTCCATCTGGCATTTCGCTTAGCATGATATTCTCAAGATCTATCCATGTTGTTGCAAATGGCAGTATTTTTCATCTTTCATAGTGGCTGAGTAGTATTCCATTGTATATATGTACCATATCTTCTTTATCCATCATCTATTGAAGAACAATTTGGTTGTTTCCATGTCTTGACCACTGTAATTAATGCCACAATGAACATAGGGGTACATATATCTTCAGAAATAAGTGTTTTAAATTTTTTTGGGTAGATACCTAGAAGAGGATATTATGGTAACTCTTATGTTGATTTTTTTGAAAAACCTCCTTACTGTTTTCCACAGTGGCTGTACCAGTTTACATTCTCACCAGTAGTGTATGAAGGGTCCCTTTTCTCCACAACCCTCCAACATTTGTTATTACTTGTCTTGTTGATAATAACCATTCTAACAGGTATGAAGTAGTATCTTATTGTAGTTTTGATTTGCATTTCCCTAATACTAATGAATTTGACCAGCTTTTCATTATCTGTTGGTCATTTGTATGTCTTCTTGGGAAAAGTGTCTGTTCATGTTCTTTACCCATTTTTTTTAATATGGTTGTTTTCAAATATATTTTGGATATTAACCACTTATCAGAGGTCTTGTTTGCAAATATCTTCTCCCATTCAGTTGGTTGCCTTTTTGTTTTGTTGATGATTTCTTCTACTGTGCAGAAGCTTTTTGGTTTGCTAAATAGTCCCATTTATTAATTTTTTGCTTTTACTTGTCTTGCCTTTGAGGTAAATTCATAAAATCTTCTCTAAGACCAGGGTCCATAAGTTGTAAGTAGCTATGTTTTTTTTCATGTAATTTTTTATTTCAAGTCTTATAATTAGGCTTTGATCAATTTTAAGTTGATTTTTGTATATGGGGACACCTAGCAGTCTAGTTTCATTCTTTTGCATGTGGCTTTCCAATTTTCCCAGCACCATTTATTGAAGAAGCTTTTTCTCCCCCTTCATTGTATGTTTTTGGCTCCTTTATTGAAATATTTGCCCATATACATGTGGGTTTATTTCTGGGCTATCAATTCTGTTCTGTTGTTTTGATTATTGTTGCTTTGTAGTGTAATTTGAAGTCAGGGGGTGTGAACTTTTGCCTTTTTTCTTTTGTTTTGTATGGCTTTACTTTAAAGGTATTGAGCAACATATATTTTATTTCTCATGCTTTTTACTCAGCCCTCTGTCTTTAAGATTGCTCTATGTCAATGTGTATAATATCCCAATAACTGATATAATGCATGTAATATTCTAACAGATTCTAATAGCTGTGCACTAGTTCATGGTGTGCATTTACATTTTGTTTGTTTGTTTGTTGGTACAATACTTCCAAAAACACTATCAGTAACAAATTGAAGTAAATATGTCCCTTTCTGAGAAAATATACCTACAAGTAGGATTGCCAAGTCATACAACTGTGCTTATATCCACAAGTCTTATATCTGCCAAAGGCACATGAGAATACTGTTGTTTCTCATATCCTCCTACATATGGTATTACCCAATTTTCTAATTTTTTCCAATATGATCAATTTTAATTGGTATTTTGTTGTTTTAATTTTTCTCTAATTACAAAGGAGCTTGGGTATATCTTTAATATACTTATGGTCATTTGGGTTTCTCCTCCTGTGAATCTTGTTCATTTCCCATTTTCTATTTCTATTTCTACTTTGTCCACTTTCTATTGAGTTTTTTGCACTTTTCTTGTTAATTTGTAGAAATTTCTAGTAAAATATAGATATTTGTACCTTGATGGTATTAGATGCTTTCTATACCTTTTCTCAACTAGTCATATGTCTGTTAAATTTTCTCTGTTCGCCCTGATTAAATTAAAATTTTTAATTGTAATATTATTCCACTCCATTACTTTTTACATTATGGTTTATGCTTTTTTTGAGTTATACTTAAAAGTTCTTCTGCATTGTAGATCAACATATATTATTTTACATTTTCTTCTTCTAGCATTATAATTTACTAATTGCATTAACATATCAATCCATTTGGAGCTCACTTAACCCAGTTTTATTTTTAATCCTCATATCAAACTAATTTTCCCTTTTATATCTACTTAAGAGTATGTCTTGGCCAGGCCAGCATGGTTCAATGGTTGAACATTCACCTATGAACCAGGAAGTCATGGTTTGATTCCTGGTTAGTGCACATGCCCAGGTTGTGGGCTCAATCCTCAGCGGAGGGCATGCAGGAGGCAGCCGATTAATAATTCTCAATATTGATGTTTCTATCTCTCTCTCCCTCCCCCTTCCTCTCTGAAATAAATAAAAATATACACTTTTGAAAAAGAGCATGTCTATTATTTACCACATAGATGAGGAAACTGACGCTTGGGCATTTAAATAATTTGTCTTGTGACATAAGCAAGGACTAGTCAGAGCTGTGATTCTCATTAAGGTTCCTTAACCTCAAAGTTCATAAATGCTCTTTCCTCTATACTTTCTAAAGGAGGCTCCTTCTATATTGTAATTTCTTTGAAGGCAGAGGCTGTACATTGTCATGTTTTATGCAAGTATCACTGAGAGCAATGACTGGCACATGTAATTGCTCAGTAAGTATTTTTTAAGTTGTGGTATTTTTGTTCTATCACTTCTGTTCTTTTACCCTCTGTAGATTATCACGAAAGCTGTAGAATTAGCTTTTCATCCATTCTGCTGACAAGCCCTTTCCCTAAAGTGCTGCCATTTGATTAGTTTGGCCTCAGCCTCTAAAGGCTGGACACACTCCAGGGCTTGCTGGTGGAGATTTGATACTGCCATTTGACTTGGAGAGTGGCACTTTGGTGGCACTACTGGAATCAGTCCAGGAACTAATGGGAACATCAATGATGAGTTCAAATCTGGGACACATTAAAGTAATTGTGCGGATAGGACAGCTCTGGAGACATGAATTTTCATCTGTATCTTGATGTTACATTGTTGCCACATCCTGAACGACAAGCTTCCCAATGATGTATTCACAAGCTTAATGAGAGCAGCCATCTCCTTATCCAACTGTTCATTGTTTTGGTATGGAGAAAATTCAGTTCCAGTCTTTGAGTTTCTGCCATGGACGGCAGTATCTGGATGCCTCTGTGATTTTTCCAGGTGTTGGCCATATCTGACCTAACTTCCTGCCAGCTCATAATGATGTGGCTCTGGTAAGAAACTATCAACTCATCTCTGAGCCTGTATGTTCATGCATTTCAGCACAACCATTAGCATTTGTCTGGAGCACTGCCTTAGAGTTTTTAGTGGTGGCTGACTGTCGAATGGGGGTGGGGGGGGGCAGAGCTGTCCATGAGAACAGAATTTAATTTTTTAAAATATATTTTATTGGTTTTTTTTACAGAGAAGGGAGATGGATAGAGAGTTAGAAACATCAATGAGAGAGAAACATCGATCAGCTGTCTCCTGCACACTCCCTACTGGAGATGTGCCCGCAACCAAGGTACATGCCCTTGACCGGAATGGAACCTGGGACCCTTCAGTCCACAGGCCGACGCTCTATCCACTGAGCTAAACCTGTTAGGGCTAGAATTTAATTTTTATGATGATATTGTTAGCTTTGGCTGTATTATTAGTTGGGGGACAAAAACCAAAAAGAGAACATACCAGATCAAGCCTTCAGGATTCCATATTACTTTATGAGATTGACTCAGATCCACAAACCTACACCAATACTCATATAGTCTTAGATGTCAGAGTATGACCAGGACTTAAGAGCCAATGGGACATGGCAGACTGGGTAATTCTGGAGTTTTTATTTGGGAAGAACCAAAGGATCAAGAGGAAAATTATTTATTCATTGTTCAATGTAAGGATACAGATCACATTTATGAACATTGACTATGGAGTGGGTACTGCGGATACAAAAAGTGTATCAGGAACAGCCTCTACCAGCAAGATATCAACCATTTACTCAGGGCCAGGAGTCTATTATGGGTGCTGTTATTTTGCAGATATAGTAACTAAGAGTTAGGAGAGTTGAGTAACTCACCAAAGTTTGCTCATATAATAACTATCATATATAGGAGTTAGATACAGGCCTTCTAATTCTAAGTCATGAGCTCTTTACACAATGATGCAGCTACCCAAGCATCAGTGACTTAGTCATAAAGAAACTAGAGGAATAGGAAAGGAACTTCATCACCTGGGGAGGGAGCTTTAAGAGAGGATCCTGAGTCACTGAGGAACCAGCCAGTTTTGCCTGTAGAAACAGTCGCTGGAGTAGTAGACTGAGGACAGATAGAGCCCACAGCAACAGATTTCTATGCCAAAGCAGAGGCATCTTTCATTGGACTTTTTATTATAAATTCCTTCCTGGCGCCAGGATTGGTTTAAAGTTGGGAGTGGGAGGGGTGACAAGCCAGGCCATAGGGATTTAATAATGCTCAGTTACTATGTTTAGAGAGCTAGGTTTAGAAAACATAGAGCAAACTATATCATTTTATCCTTTATCTAGTTTCTTTTGCAAAAGTATGTTTTGAATGCTTTCCTCAAAGTATTTGGATACAGATTTAATAGAATAAGTGCCTTTATCAAATCAACATGCACTATTTCCTTGTAGGAACTAAAAGCATCATCAAACCTCAGAGTTGAAAAGGATACTTTACTAACTAAACATTTGCAACCACAAGTGAACAAAACATAGTATGCTTCATGTAGACCAACTGTAATTATGCAAAATAAAATGTTTAACTCATAATTGCCATTGGTTTGAGATGGTTTTATTTTTCTGTACTTTTGTGGGATGTTCCTTGGTTACATTAAATATATATATATATATATATATTTGATTTCAGAGAGGAAGGGAGAGGGAGAGAGATAGAAACATCAATTATGAGAATCATTGATTAGCTGCCTTCTGTACGCCCCCTACTGGGGATCGAGCTCGAAACCAGGGCATGTATCCTGACTAAGAATTGAACCCCTGACCAGGAATCAAACTGTGATCTCCTGGTTCATAGGTCTATGCTCAACAACTCTGCCACACCAGCCCAGCCCTTGGAGACATTTTAATCTAGAAATATAGCTTAGCTCAGTGGTTAAGAACACAAGGTATGTAATTTACTACTTGGTTTTGAATCTTGGCCTTATCAATTAATGATGTCCTAGAATAAGTTTAAACTTTTTGTGCCTCCATTTTCTCTGTTTTCTGAGGCACAACGACAGTATCAATTTTATGTGGGGGTGCAGAGAATTTTATTTGGTTCTTTAGAAATAATTCATTTGTGAATCAGCATTTTAATGTGTTAGAAATTCTTGATCAATGCTTTTACTTAAAGATACAGGATAAACCATTTTATAGGGCTTTTAACTACCTACTAATGTAATTTGTGATGCATTGTTTACCAGTTAATCCCCAAATTACTCTTAACTTTGAAGTTTTCTTTCAATAAAGGAAGATGCTTTGACCTCACGTGTCCAGTATGCTATTTTTTAAAAGGGGAGAGATGCCAATTATAAATGGATGTACTATTTCTCTACTTAGCCTGATAGTATTCATTTGTATTTATTACAGTTTTAAAAGAATTGAAAGCAAAATGTATAAAGCTTTCAAAATGGGTTCTTGTTCTTTATACTCTCTTCATTTCTGAAAAGAAATTTACATGCTTTTGTGAGTTTAAAATTTTGCCACAGTTTTCAAAAAATAATTTAAGCCAATATCCTAAAGTTTTATGAAATAAATCACTGTTCTTAAAATTATCTCCATTCCTGGAAAGACTATTTCATATTCCTGTAAATGAGTTTAAGGTTATTACTTGAAAATCTAGAAGGAATTAATAAGTGGGTTGAGGATGGCCATGGGTGATGCTACAAAAGGAGTTGTGTGTCTTACTTCCACCATCACATGTGAACTACTGTCACATCTTCCACTCTGCAGCCGGTGGTACCACAGTGAGTCCCAGGGAGAAAGGCTTTTCCCCTTTTTAACTCAACCTGATGAGCTAGTGGGTTTTCATCCAAGGCTAGGAGAAAGCATTGTGAGTATCAGTGTTTCTCAAAAAGACTTTTTCTTTGTTTCACAATATTTATAAAGTTGACATGGCATGACAATATCAGGAAGTCATAATTCTGGTCAGAGCATTCATTCATTTTTTTTTTAATGACTGGATTACAGACTAGTGTGCCCCTTTCCTCATGCTGCATAATAATATTTCTGGTGCATTGTTAAATCATAGAAGTAAAATAAATTATAAAATAAGAAATTACAAGGTAATATGACTTTATAGCTAGTGATTAGGTGTCTACAGTAACACTGGTAAAAATCAGATTTTGATAACAGGCAATTTTAAAATAATTTCCCAAGTAAGATCAAGTGTAGTTGATTCTATATACACACTGTGCAGTAGTACTGTTAATAAAGGTGATAATGGGAGTGATGGTGTTGATTCTTTTATTAATGATATATAGTATTTGTATAACACTTAAGAGTTAGGCTATTTTAACATATGTTATCCAATTTTCTAAACAATCATAGGAGAATGTGTTTAGTTTTTATTTAGAAAACTAGAGGCCCGATCCATGAAATTCGTGCACAGGTAGGGTCCCTAGGCCTGGTGAGTGATCAGGGCCGATCTGTGGGGTGACCAGTGGAGCGATCAGGGAGCCACCCGCTCGCCAACCCCACCCCCCTGTCGCTTTCCTCTGCGGGCCACCAGTGGGATGATCAGGGGACCCCTACTGGCACCCACCTTGGCTGGGGGCAGCTCCTGAGTTTAGCGTCTGCCCCCTGGTGGTCAGTGTGTGTCATAGCGACCGGTTGTTCCACCGGTCGTTCTGCCATTCCGTCTATTTGCATATGAGGCTTTTATTATGTAGGATAACTGTGCCACGCCAGCACGACCAAGGGTGATCCCGAGTGGGGGGGTGAAAGGATTAAGGAAAGACAGACAAGAGAATAATAGCTTGGTCTCGGTGGGATGCTGCCTCCCTGATGAGGAGACAATGACAGCGCCCACAAGCTGTGTCTTTATTTTATAGCAGATGCCACGAGGCAAAGTAGGGGTGTGATCACATTGTTTACAGCATTCTCGTGAGTTTCAACCTCACTCAACTACATGCACCCGAACTCTATCACAAGGCACGTGGGGCTACGTGTTTGGACCATAGGTTCAAGCTTACAACCACAGCCGTTGGCTATGATTGTGCTGGGAGGGCCCTGACCTCCAGCTGTGACTTGCAAGTGGCAATGAGAGGACCCTGTCCTTTCATTAGTCCGAGGCTTTAACCTGGCCAAAACACCATAACCGCGCTCCACAGATAATAAATTATTGCTCAGAGAACATTAGTTATGTGCCTTATTCATGCAGGACACTTTTTGTCTCCATAAGGCTTCCATTTACTATTTAGGCCTATTATTCATGGTATGCTTAACACTTGATTATAGAAGACTATTGTAATTTGATTAGATAAGTGCTTCCTCAGAACTTTTTTTCTTCTCCCTTTCACATGAAAGGTTCTTAGTTACTTTGAAAAACTGGCCCGCATTATGTGACACTAGTTTCTCTTCATAAGCTCCACAATTAACTTCGGAAACCTTTCATTTTTTTCACTAATGTTACTGAGGAGATGAGGAGACCTCAGTTCTTGTCTTCTTGAAGGAAAGATTTCAATAAGGAGACAAAGTGTAGAAAAGCAAGCAAGAATTTATTGACAGCAGCAAAAACATACTTAGAGCAATGAAACAAGGAAGGGCATAGAGCAGCCGTGGGCAAACTACGGCCCGCGGGCCGGATCCGGCCCGTTTGAAATGAATAAAACTAAAAAAAAAAAAGACCGTACCCTTTTATGTAATGATGTTTACTTTGAATTTATATTAGTTCACACAAACACTCCATCCATGCTTTTGTTCCAGCCCTCCGGTCCAGTTTAAGAACCCATTGTGGCCCTCGAGTCAAAAAGTTTGCCCACCCCTGGCATAGAGGAAGCAAAAGAAGAGCCAAGCTAGGCTGCTTTGACTCCCTGAGAAGTCAGAGAAGAGGGAGAAAAGGGGGCCTTGGAGACAGGTTCAGGGGATTAGCCCAGGACATGCTGCTGCTGCCCATTGCTTCCCTAGTTGCAAATCTCCTGGGGTCCCTTAGAGGTGGTGTGGGAGAAAAACAGATGGAAGGGGATGGGATGGGTGTGCTCCCTTGGGGGAGAACACACTGGGACCTTTGTTTTCAGGGGTTTTAAAGGCTGGGCATTTAGGAGAGTTCAATGGATCAATAGAATATTCATCTGCTTTATGCTGATGTAAAAAAAATGAGATTTATTCTCTTAATTTGTCTATCCTTGAGTGTGGATGGTAAATGGCACTTAATTGGACTTCTGTTATCTTTCTTCCTAAGTAGGGTGATTTAAGCTATTTACTCTGGTTGGGAACGAGAAGTGCAAACCATTTACTCTTAAGTGTCCTTGGTTTAGGGAAAATAGGATTTGCTAGGTAGCTGGAAACTGCTGTTTAACCACCTGTCTTAGTTTCCCTATTCTACTTGACCTGGAATTTTTCTAGCTTCTTGCTATTCTATAACACTAACATTATAAACTAAAGGCCAGGTGCATGAAATTCATGCATGGGAGAGTGTCCCTTAGCCCAGGCTGCACTCTCTTCAATCCGGGACCCCTCGAGGGATGTCCTACTGCCCTTTTAGGCCGGATCCCACCGGCAGTCGGACATCCCTATCACAATCTGGGATCTCTGGCTCCTAACTGCTCACCTGCCTGCCTGCCTAATCACCCTTAACCACTCACCTTCCTGCCTGATCACCCCTAACTGCCTCTGCTTGCCAGTCTGATCACCCCTGCCAACCTGCCTGATCTCCCCTAAGTGGCCCCCTGCCGGCTTGGTCACTCCCTAACTGCCCCCTGCCAGCCTGGGTGAGAGGGTGCAGGCTAGGCTGAGGGACACTCCTTCTCTCCCCAGTACATGAATTTTATGCACCGGGCCTCTAATATGATAAATAATATGGCAACATTAACAGTGGATTCTGAGTGTCATATTTTGTCCAGGTGTAGAATCTGAATTTTCTGTTATTGAATTTTAGTTCTGCACTTTGGTATAAATTTTTGCCTTCTGAGGGATATTGATTATCTCAGATATAACATGGATATTCTTCTTTATAATTAGAAAAAGTTCTCTTTTTTTCTTAATGGACAGAAAACTAATTTTCATGACATACTTCCATTCAGTCTCAGTAATGAATAACTTCCTGTAAACATTACATTTGAATTTCAAAAGCAATGAATAATGGTCTTTATATGGACTGTCAATCTATATATATAAAAGCCAAGTGACCAGGACAATGGAACAACAGGAACAACCAGAACGACCAGTCACTATGAAGTGCACTGCAGTGGCCAACCAGCCAGATCGGGGCCTGGATCAGCCTCCCCCCAAATTCCCGTGCCCCCCATCTGCTCCTGTCCCCAGTTGCCCCCCCCCCGACCGGGGGCAGGGCTGGCCAACCTCCCTCGGCCCACCCCCTCTGAGAGCCAGCTGCCCTCAGTCCCTGCCCTGAGCCAACCCCGCCCCAATCAGCCCCAGCCCGGCCAAACCCCACCTGTGCATGAATTCGTGCACTGGGCCTCTAGTCTCTATATATAAGACAATTTTTCAAAAAAAAAAATCACAAACCAGAACATTAAAACAAACATTGTAGTTGTTTGATATAAAAACAATTTAATGTTTACTTATAAAATTTATGTCTCTGAATAATTATAAGAGATATATCTTTTTTGTATATATTTCTTTATTGATTTCAGAGAGGAAGGGAGAGGAAGAGAGAGATAGAAACATCAATGATGAGAGAGAATCATTGATAGGCTGTCTCCTGCATGCCCCCTACTGGGGATCAAGCCCACAACCTGGGCATGTGCCTTTGGCCGGAATTGATCCCAGGACCCTTCAGTCCACAGGCCCACACTCTATCCACTGAGCCAAACCAGCTAGGGCTATAAGAGATATATCTTGACAGCTTATATAATATCTCCTTTATCTTAGTAAATAATAGGGTGGTAAATAATATTCTGGCAAATGACTAAGCTCAATGTATATTCAGAGGTACGTCATACTTCTGTTCAGGGCTCCCTGTTTTGTTTACTTTAACATGGAAAAATTCAATTCTTTCTAAATGTGAAATTCCAGGAACTAGACTAATGGACATCTGTTATTTGCTTTGCCTCAAAACAAAGGTTTTGAACATTAGTTTTGTTTTGTTTTTTAAGCTTCAGAATTGAGACTGTCTACTGACAGTACTTGAGAATAACTTTAACTCTGGATAGTGTTTGAATTTCTTTCAAAAACATCACAATTAGACTCATATTCCTCTGGGCCCTCTCTGCAAGGGACATTATGAGGTGGCTACTCTGCTTAAAAACTCTTCCCTCTCCTTTTGACCTTGCTGCCTTCTATTCATTTTTCAAATGAGTGTCTCATTAAATCCCTATTTTGATTCTTATAACACTGTATTTCTCTCATTTGTAATTTCTACCATTGGTGAAATTTACCTTTATTTGTAATTAAATTTGTTAATATTTCTCTACCCTCACTACACTGGAAACTCCATGATGGAATGGACTATATCTGTTTTGTTGTTGTTGTTGTTTGTTTCTCTGTTTTACTATTTTATTCTGACCACTAGCACACTGACCTTAGAATTATAAATCTATAATAATAAAAGGGTAATATGCCAGTTAGACCGGACATCCTTCTGGATGTCATTCTGGACATCCTTCCAGATGAAGCCAGTGTCAGAGTGAACCTGGGTCTTGGGTGCCTGCCGGTGGCTAGAGCAAAGCATCCCAGGTCCCGAGTGCCTGCCAGTGGCCAGAACGAAGCCTGTGTCCTGGTTGCCTGCTGGTGACTGGACGAGGGAAGCCCAGGTCCCAGGTACCAGAGGGAATCCGGTGCCGGAAGCAAGGGGAAGGAAGGCCTACTCTTGCATGAATTTTTATGCATCGGGCCTCTAGTATATAAATAAAACAGCTTGGTAGATGGATCAGTTATTTAATGGAAAGATCCTAGCCCTGTCCACTCTTTAACCATAATTATTCACATTCTTTCTATATACAAGTACAATCATCTTTTCCCTAAAATACATTCACCATATTCTGTTATGGCATCAGAATCAAATCAACCAGGATCTCTCATAATCTAAATCAGAACCAGATCTGAATTAAGTTTCTTGGATACAGCTACTCAAGTATAGCTCCTCTTGATCTAGAGGCCAATGAACAAAAGGTCTGGTTATCTGCATCTTGCCTCCAACTCACACACACACACACACACACACACACACACACACACACACCTGGAAGGGTAACCATTATAGACATTCTCTTCAAAATGAGAGGAAAAGTGGCTCATATAAAAAATTGTTCCATAGTGATTTTGAAATCCAGCTGGGCTCATGCTTTTTGTGTTTTTTAAAAATCTTTATTGTTGAGAGTATTACAGATATTTCCCCATTTTCACCCCATTGCCCCTCTCCACCCAGTTCCTGCCCCACCCCAGGCCTTCACCACCATGTTGTCTGTGTCCATAGGTAATGCATATATGCATATAAATTTTTTGGTTAATCTCTTCTTGCTCCCTACCCCCTTTCCCTCAGAGATTTGTCAGTCAGTTCCATGTTTCCATGCCTCTGTTTCTATTTTATTTATCCATTTATTTGTTCATTAGATTCCTTGTTCGTTTATTTTGATTTTTAGTTTCAATTGTTGATAGATATGTATTTATTGCCATTTTATTGTTCTTATTTTACTTCTTCTCTTTCCCTTCTTCTTCTTCTTCTTCTTCTTCTTCTTCTTCTTCTTCTTCTTCTTCTTCTTCTTCTTCTTCTTCTTCTTCAATACCCTTCAACATTTCATGTAATTCAACATTTCATGTAATACTGATTTGGTGGTGATGAGTTCCTTTAGCTTTTTTATTGTCTGTGAAATTCTTTATCTGACCTTCAATTCTAAATAATAGCTTTGCTGAGTAGAGTAATGGTAAGGACCTTGGGTGCAGGTCCTTGCTATTCACCACTTTGAATATTTCTTGCCAGTCCTTTCTGGCCTGCAACATTTTTGTTGAGAAATAAGCTGACAGTCAAATGGGTGCCCCTTATCATTAATTAATTGCTTTTCTATTGCTGCTTTTAAGATTCTCTCTGTCTTTAACCTTTGACATTTTAATTATGATGTGTCTTGGTGTGGGCCTCTATGGGTTTCTCTTTTTTGGGACCCTCTATGCTTCCTAAATTTATAAGTATTTTCTTTCACCAGGTAGAGGAGTTTTCAGTCATTGTTTCTTCATATAGGTTTTCAATATTTTACTCTCTCTTTTCTTCTTCTGGTGCCTCCATAATGCTAAGTTTGGTATGCTTGAAGTTGTCCCAGAGGTTCCTTATAGTACCTTAATATTTTTGGATTCTCTTTTCTTTTTGCTCTTCTGATTAGTTGTCTTTTTGTTTCCTCATATTCCAAATCATGGGTTTGATTCTCAGAATGCTCTATTCTACTGTTGAATTCCTGTAAATTATTATTTATCTCATCTAGTATGTGCTTAATTTCTGTCTGGTCCTTTCTCATGTTTTTGAAATTCTCACTAAGTCCCTTGAAGTGCTCATTAAGATCCTTGGACATCCTTATAGCCATTGTTTGAACTCTGTAAGTTTGTTTGCTTCCATTTCATTTAGTTTAGTGTTTTTCTTTTCTTTTTTCTTTTTTTTCTGGAGATTTTGTCTGTTCTTTCATTTGTGACATGTTTCTTTGTCTCTGCATTTTGGCTGCTTCCCTGTGTTTGTTTCTATGTATTAGCTAGAGCATCTATGTCTGCTGGAATTGGTAGAGTAGCCTTATATAGTAGGTGTTCTGTAGGGCCCAGCGATTCAGCCTCTCCAGTCACCTGAGCTGGGCACTCTAGGTGCACCCCTGTGTGCACAATCTTCTTGTAGTTGAACCTTGACTACTGTTGGCATTACTACAGGAATTGACCTCCAGGCCAATTGGCTGTGAGGACCAGCTCCAACTACAGTGGAAGAGCTGCTGTGCAGGAGACACCTGTATGGAGCAGGACTTGCTTCAGTGGAACTTTGGTGCTCACTGAGTCTACCCCTTGAGTGTGTTGCTTGTGAATGTGTAGAGTTGTAATCTGCTATCGTCTGAAGCTGTCCACCAGGTTCATTCACTCTGGATTTTCCACAAGGTGAAGTCAGTCACTGCCTGGGGCCACCTGGCAGGAGCTACAAAATGATCTGCAGATGGCTGCTACTTGTGTTGGGCTTGGAAGTACTCAGGTTAGGTCAGCCGTGGGCAAACTACGGCCCGCGGGCTGGATCCGGCCCGTTTGAAATGAATAAAACTAAAAAAAAAAAAGACCATACCCTTTTATGTAATGATGTTTACTTTGAATTTATATTAGTTCACACAAACACTCCATCCATGCTTTTGTTCTGGCCCTTCGGTCCAGTTTAAGAACCCATTGTGGCCCTCGAGTCAAAAAGTTTGCCCACCCCTGGGTTAGGTCAAACTGTGAAGCAAGGCAGGCTCTGCTAGTGCCAGGTCTTGGGCCTCTTATTGATAGGTATGGGACAGGCAATTGCCAGCTGCTTCTTGTTTGAGAGATTTTAGGGAAATCTGAAGCCTGAACCAGGATAGGCCATTCGTATGGAAAAGCCACTGCAAACAGCTTGGGTAGAGCTGCAAATTGGATGGAGCAGGATCTCAGGGAATCACAAAGGTGGAGCAAATCGTGTGAGCCAGGCTGATGGAAACTCAGATATGGCTGCCAGTCAGCTCTGTGATGGAGGGGGGGACAGGGAGTCTCAGAATATGAACAATAACCATGTGAAGACCCCTGTCTGGGAGACAGCTGATCCCAAGTTCTTGCTCTGATGCCAGACAGTCCAGTTCTTTTCCATATATCCCTGGATGCCCCCTAAGCCACTGCCCCAGCACTGGAGCTCAGTGTAAGTTTGTGTGCTAGCAGTCTCTGTGTCACTCATCCACAATCTCCACTGGTTTTTACAGCCTGACATTACAGGGACTTCTCTTCCCAGCTCTGGAACCCTGGACTGAGGGCTGGTATGGGGCTGGGACATCTTGCTTCTCACAGAAGGCCTTCACAGCTGAGATATCCCATTTGATTAAAAAGATGCCACACAAATCTTAGCTATGGTAAATTGTGCTGCTTGGAAACAGTCTAAGTGCCCATCAGCAGATGAGTGAATTAAAAAACTGTGGCACATCTACACAATGGAATACTACGCTGTGGTAAAAAAGAAGAAATTCTTACCATTTGCAACAGCATGGATGGAACTGGAGAACATTATGCTAAGAAAAATAAGCCAGTCAGAGAAAGATAAAGGTCACATGATCTCACTCATTTGTGGAATATAATGAACAACATAAACTGATGAACAAAAACAGATACTTAAACAGAGAAGCATCGATCAGACAGTCAAACCTCAGAGGGAAGGCAGTGGAGGGTGGGGATACGTGGTAGAGATCAACCAAAGGACTTGTATGCATGCATATAAGCCTAACCAATGGACACAAACACCAGGGGGGTGAGGGCATGAGTGGGGGGTGGGGAAGCAATGGGCGGATAAGGACACATATGTAATACCTTAATCAATAAAGAAAAGAAAAATTAAGAAAACAACAACCATGCTACACATGATTGTCAGACCAGCCCATTCCATGCTTCTATTCCTCCTACCAGTCTCAGTGTGGTTTCTTCTTTACTTCTCTAGTTTTAAGACTTCTGTTCAGCTAGATTTCAGGCTTTTCTGAAAGATGGTTATTCTGTATTTTAGTTGTAATTTTAATGTGGTTGTGGGAGGCAGTGAGTACCAGCATTTACCTACGCTGCCATCTTCCAGCTGGGCTCATATTGTTGTCAGATCCTCTATTTCAAAGGCAGGGAATGTTTCTTGATTAGAGTTCAGTTATTTTCTTGTAAGTAGCATTATTCTCTTCTGCTCTTAGTTCTTCCCCCTCTAAGCTCTGGGCTGTCTGAATGTATTTTTTGTTTAATAAGAAATTGCCCATGTTTGCAATCAAATAGCCTTCTCACCTTGCTTCCTGCCCACAGAAAGTTCGGAGCCCAGAAGCCACTTTCATTTGAAGTGTTTTTCTTCAATGTTTTTACTATGCTTGTAAAAGTCTCTTAAAAAGTTTTGTGCTAGACTGAATATGTCCACACTGTTAGACTCTTATATAAGTAAGCCACACCCACCTTTCTTTTTTATATAGTCATGTTCTACTTTGGATGGCTCATCAGAATGCTGAGGAACAATTTCCTTAAGATTCTTAGCCTTTGTACTGTGAGGAGTCTGCTAGGTACTGCTGTATATTATTTTCAGATCTTAACAAATGGTCTTACAGTCAGACCCTTGATTCTTTATTCTGAAGACATTTCTTTTTTTTTTACCAAGAAAATCTTTTGCTGGCTGTAGAGACAAAAGGTGAGAAATAGTTTTATTTATCAACCTAACAAGTCTTGACCCTCCATATTTCCAAACTGCATAGTCATTTTGGGGGATCCTATATCCCTGGAAGTGTTGTAGGCAGTTAGACAGACATGAGCAGAGCAAGAGCAATGGGCTTGTTACAGAAGATCACCAGGGTGGAAATCCCCAGGTACCTATCAAGGGACAATCAATTGTAGGGTGGGACCTTGCTCCAGCATGACTTTTCCTCCACTAACATATTGCTGGTCCTGTGGTTTGGACCCCCTGACCTTTCCTCCCTAGAGATAACATCTTTTCCTCAGTATATTTTAGCTCCAGTCCCAGATAAGCAATAAAACCAGCCATGGCCTTTCCCTTTCCCTTCTTCTTCCACCTCTCCATTCTAGGCATGTTCCATCAGCTTCCTCACTCCTAAGCTCCAAAGGCCATTCCTTCGCCTCTATAACTTGTTTCATATGTCCATTTCTTCTAGGAATTACTTCTTCCACCTCTGTGATTTTACCAAATAAATGTTCTCTTACAGTTTGGATCTTGGTTCTGAATTTTTTCCTAACCATAACCCAAGTACCAAGGTTGCTGAACTCAGGTTTGAAGTCTGACCCTATGGGTCAAACACATGGTGTTATTTCCACCACCTTCAACTGAAGTATTTTGTTATACAAAGCTAGAAGCACCAACTCCTAAGCTAACCACTCTGTCTAAAGTTCTCTTCCAGATCTGCAAGTTTTTATGCATATTTTTTACCATAGTTACTATAAGTGATGATTTTGCAAATTGTTCAGTGTCCATATGGTATCAATTTTCTCACTGCTTTCCCCTCTACAAACAGTTCCCCTGCTACTTTCCCAGTCTTCACTCATTATCCCATCTACAAATACCAATGCCACAGGTTTTAGATTTTTGCTATGGTAGTATATTTTTTGGTACCAAGTGTTTAAATCAGTTTTGTATTGCTAAATTTTTAATACAAATTTTATATATGAAATGTTATATGTAAACTAGAGGCCCGGTGCACAAAATTCGTACATGGGGGTGGGTGGGTGTGTCCCTCAGCCCAGCCTGCACCCTCTCCAATCTGGGACCCTTTGAGGGATATCCGACTGCCTGTTTAGGCCCGATCCCAGGACAGTCAGACATACCTCTCACAATCCAGGACTGCTGGCTCCCAACTGCTTGCCTGCCTGCCTGCCTTATTGCCCCTAACTGCTTCTTTCTGCCAGCATTATCGATGCCTAACTGCTCCCCTGCCGGCCTGATTGCCCCTAACTGCCCTCCCCTGCCGGCCATCTTGTGTCCACATGGGGGCGGCCATCTTGTGTGTTGGAGTGATGGTCAATTTGCATATTACCTCTTTATTAGATAGGATTTTTATACAACACCATTATATTTGCTCACAATTCTGTGGGGGTAACAATTTGTGATAGGCTTATTGGACAGTTCTCCTGTTAGTCTTGCCTGGGATAACTCATATGGTTGCATTCATCTTGCAGGTCAACTGGGAATGGATAGTCTATGATAGCTTCACTCATGTGTCTGTCAGTTGGTACTCTCTCCCCATGTGCTATATTATCCTCAAGGAGCCTGATTTATACTTCTTCACATGGTGGTATCAGTGTTCCAAGAGGGCAAGGGCAGAATATTCAAGAACTCTGGAGTCCTACACTCAGAAACTGTAAAATGTTACTTCTGCCAGTCTGTTGGCCAAAGTAAGCCTCTGGCTACCTGTAATTCAAGAATAGGGAAATGAAATGTCTGTGTTGATGAGAAGAGCAAGAAAATCAAAGTGCAAAGGGATATGTGCCCAGGTTTGGGAAGGATTTTTGCATCCATATAAGGTTCTGTCAGGAAAGCAGAGACATTGAGAATGCCACGGGATATGTAATTTATGATAGGAATTACACTGTGCACAAATGTGTATGAGCTGGGGAAGTGATGATCTGAAACAGAGAGCTGGAGGAGTGCCATAGGAAAATTCACTCTCCAATCACCCTGAAATGTGGGCTCAGTGACAAGTCATGGCATATAAGAGAAACTGAGGGACCAAGTACAGCCAACCACTGAAGTGGAATAGCAAGGGGAACTTTCGGAAGCACCTATAGAAATGTGGCCTCTTGGGTCAAATATATGGTCATGAGTGGGAAACCGCTGTTGGTCAACAGGGTCAGAAGAGCTATCCTCATTGCAGAGAAGAATGAGGACAAACTATATCCTGCTGAGCACCTTTGTATTTCACCATCCCTATCACCGGCCATAAAAAGACTTTCAAAAAGTAGTGGGTATTGCTCTGGGGCCTGCTCGGCCTCCTTATCCCCACCGTGCCCAGTGATCACTGCTGCCTTCCACTGCAAGGGGTGACCTCGGCCCAGTGGCCCAGGTGGCATATCCAAGTGGACTGACTTTCCCACTTCAAACTGAAATGTTTTATATTTTAGTACTGTTAATGGTGCCCCTTCGCCCCCCTGCTATTTGAACAAGAGATCTGTTATGGGCTGAATTATATTCCCCAACATTTATCTTGAAGCCCTGACACCCACTATCCGAGATTGTAACTGTATTTGGAGATAACATCTCTAAAAAGATGATTAAGTTAAAAGTGGTTGTTAGGCTGGGCCCTAATCCAATAGGACTTGTGTCTTTATAAAAAGAGGAAATTGGACACACAAAGTGACATCAAGGATGCACAGACACAGAAGAAAGACTGTGAGGATACAGCGGAAAGGAAGCCACCTGAAAGTGAATGCTGCTGGCACCTTGATCTTGAACTTCCTGTAACCAGAATTATGAGAAAACAAATTCCTATTGTTTAAGTCGCCAGTCTGTGGTACCTTGTTATGGCCCTAATGAACAAATACGGGGCCCCACATTTTCATTTTTTGTTATGCACTGGTTCTTGAAAGTTATGTAGCTAGCTCTGACTTTTTAAATGGATAAGTTCACTCTACTTTGGGTGATTTTAACCTAAAATTATATAGGGAAGGAGATTCTAGAAAACATTATTCCCAATTTATTCAAGTTGACAACCCAGCATAGGAAAACATAAACATTCCTAGAAAAGCAAATGCATGCTATTCCATGCCCTGGCAATATTTGTGGAATGCCAATTGTGTACTTAATACTTCCCTGGGCACAGAGGCATGTACACAAGCAGACATATGTGCCCTGGTTCTGCTGAAATGAATTGCTGCTTACCAATGCCTCTTCATGGTGTAGAATTTGGCAGACAACCTGAACACTGTCATAGGTGTTTTTAATTAAGATTGAATTTTGACATTTCCATTACCAAATAAATGGAAGAAAATTTCTGTGCTCTAAAACCATGATCCTTCCAAACATATACAGGATTTGACATGTGTGCTCCTTATCAGGAGGTTATGAAGCCAGAATATATGAAGCTTCCATGACATACCAGCTAATAATACATATTCATCCTGTCTTTATTGTTAAACTTTGCTTCAGTGCACTCACACCAAGATTGTGTTCTATAGCTGTGTTTAAACAGTTTTTTAATTTCAGTTGTTGCTGGAAGCACTGTATTGGAAATTAGACATTTTTAGTACTTCATTTATTATTGATTTACTCATCTGTCTTGTATATAGATGCCGTGTCACTGCAGTATGGACTCCTAGTTCTGGATGTAAATGCCAATGTTTGGAGGGTGCTTGTTGGCAGCGTAAAGTCCTAGAATTGGCCATGCCAGCATTAGTGCCCGGTGGCCTTTGGCTTTCTGGTTTTCAGTACATGGGATAAGAGAGAAGAGTAATACTCTGATTTTTTGACTGAATTTCTGAAAATAGTTAATTCAAATAGACCACAGGCTTCAATTTCCCATGGGAACAGCATAGTTTAGCTTTGATATTTATTTAAGTGATGCTCTTGCAGCCTTCCAGTAAATGCCTAAGCCTTCTTCTAAGTTATGCAATTAATAGGAAAACAAATAAGCATTTGACTTCTTAAGATACTTACAGATCCTCAAAACATTTCAAAAATCTGTTATTTAAAACTCCCTGGTTTTAAAAACATAATTTCCACAGATCTTTCCCTAGTGTACAGTACCAACCAGATAAATGGTTTTACGATATATATTTTAAATATTAAGTATTGAACAAAGTTGAACTTTATCCCAGAGGATTCTGATTCCCCAGACAATTCCATAGGCCTTACATTTTTCACCATATCATAGAATTTAAAAGGAATTGCATCCTAAAGTCTTGATAATTAATATTAGTATTGAAATCAAGTCCCGACTGAAGCTAAAATATGAAATATTTCCATTATGGAAGCAGAAAACGTTGAAAAGCTTCTGAAAAGGGAACCCTGATCTTCGTTTTCATTTTCATACTGTTTCAAAATCCAGCACGAATAAATGTGGCCATATCAAGTGACACCCCTGCCACTGGTGGTGCATCACATATTTACATTTAACCACAATTTGTGAGTCACTATTTTGGATTAGCCTACTGATAAGCATTGTAATATGAAGTGATGGTTTTCATGTATGTCTTGAGCCATGTTTTTATGTAGACACTGCCCTCTGGGTTTGGCATTTAGTGTAACTGACCGTCTGACTTATTCATTTGTTTATTAAATCAAACTTTTCAAAGAAAGTCTGAACTTTATAGGGGGATACATTTTCCTTCAAGATTGTGAGTTTGGAAGCTCTTAACAATGAGCTCCCCTGGGTGTATAAATTCTGAGAGAAAATCCATAATAATTTGGAACATTATAAAGCATTATAATTTTTAAAGCAGAGATAATCGTTAGCTTTTTCTTCTTATTTTCTTTCTAAGAAGTATATAATTGAGGATATTAACAATAAAGAACATTGAATTCTTTTAAATATTTATTTAATAATCACAGATGGGAGGCAGCTAGAGTTTCTCTGGTCACCTGTCACATCCTCTTCTCCAATTCTGCTTTTATATTTTTATAATTCTCAAACTATTCCTTCAGAGTCTGCCTCAATATCCATTTTCTCAGCAGATGGCCCCTAAGCATTCCCGGCTACATTGCCTTTTATCCTCTCCAAACATACAAAACTTGCCAATTAGGCCATCAACAATTGGTATGGAGCATGTCTGCTCTCCCCAGGAAAAAAAGAACAGGGACAGAGTCCACAGCATTTCTGCTTTGTTGTTCTCAGTGTCTAAAATAGTGTTGGTTGAACCGTAGGTGATGAATACAAGAATCTCCAAAATATCCAAACAGACTTTATTTGGCAGAGGCAAGAGCTGTCCCTGACCACAGTTCTGAGGTTGGATATAACTTCCTGCTTAGTGGTATTAGTTTCCAGGTGGCACGGTTTGCAGGATGGAAAAACTGTCACAGCTGAATCACGAAGGGCTTTATGCTTGCTCAAGGGACTTGGGGATTCAAAAGGAAGTAAGAACCTATGTTGGAGACAAAGGTAGACATTACTGACAGTAGTAATATAGCAAATGATACTTGTTATTTGTTAATCCTGTACAATTAACTCTGACATGGGGAAAATATGGTTTGCAGGGCTATAATGTAATCACAACATATCCCAGGAAATCATGTAGGATTTAACAGCAGGTGTGAAATTAACCAATGCTATTTTCACAAATGCTATAATTAACCCAGATTTCCAGGAAGGGGTCTTTAAGGTTCTGTAGAATTCTCTGTAGTCGTTTATCTTTATGCATTTGCTCCTAAAATGAGGGGTGTGCTCTCAAATAGGTTTTCTCCATGAGTTTTGACCTGCTCATAATTCTAAGCAAAGAGGTAAAATGTCAGAACCATGTTTGTTCATCTACAGTTATTCCTCTTTTCTTCCCTGTGTTTTTAAAATGTGTGTTGCGGGTTTCTGTTAATGTTTAATTTTGCTTCCAGTAAAAACATTCTCTATATTTGGCTTTGTTGTATTTGCCACTGAAGAATGCAGAATTTATTATTATGTGCTTAAAGCAATCATTTAACACTGACATTTTAAGTATGACAATAATCCAAGTAATTGTCACCCATTTAGTTAACTGAAAATATCGTTATTTCCTGAGACAACTAATTATAATTCAGTGTTACTGTATTTTAATTGTAGATATGTTTGCTTTTGTGTTTATTTTGATTTAGGCTGTCTTCAAGGACATCCCTAGTCTCAAATTTGGCAATCTGCCCTTATTCTCTCTCTGCTGCTTTCTGAAAATAAACAAAAACACTGCAGTAGCAATATTGAAGGAAAACAAGAAGGTTTTTATTTTCACAAGCTTTGCTCATGACTTCAGGATGCTGGATAACGTGTTGTTTTTAAAACAATCTGATGAGCTGCTATATAAATGGGGATAAATTCCCAGACATATTCAAAGATACTAGAAGATGAGTTCAGATATCTCAGGTACTATTCTTCTGTGTAGATCCTCACCGTGGGAGAAATAAGGTCTTGCTCTTTTGGTTTCATTGACTTGGGTTCAAGTTCCCAGTATGGCTTTTACCCCACTTGGTCTTCTATTATGATTTGCTTTACATTGGGATTATTGCACTGGCCACTCATTTTAAAAATCCCCTAAATTCAGGGCATTTATGATTTCCTAATTCATCTTTCCATTCAGAGCTAATTTAGAAAGAAGTTCAGTCTTTCATTCACTTTTATCACGCCATTTAATACACCGAAGTCCAAACTTACCTACTGAGTGTTTTTGTTGTTGTTGTTGTTGTAGTTGTTTACCAAGTTGGACCTAATAATTAGTGTCATAGTTGTAAGGAAGAGCACTACAGGAAATGTTACATTCCACATAATAACATATTTTATGCTGTTTCTTTTCTAAGCTTATTGTGTGTACATGTCTGTGATTGTGTTCAAGGAGATGTAATTCTAGTGCTGTGAATTGTTTCAGAACACACACACACACACACACACACACACGCTTAGCTGGGAAAATGTTGTGTGGGAAATCTCATGGCAACCACTATAATGACATTTGCTGCTCATGATATGTTCAGTGTGGGCATTTAATGATTATCCTGTCACGTACAAAAATATACAAACGTGTAGCAGCAACCACAATGCCAACACCTAAATCAATATATAATTTAATTATTTTCTTTCACCTCTGTTATTCAACTGAAAAATGGTACTGAATATTTAAAACAAAACTAGCAAAAACTTAGGTTGTTTTGATTTCATGGCTTTTCATGACTTTGGTGACATAATCAAGGCAAACATAATGATGTGTTCTACATTCTTCTGGTATTTCTTAATTCATTTTAATTTTGTTTATTTAATATATTTTTATCTAATATAAATTGCTATTCTAGGTTTTGCAAGCTCTTACAAATTAAATGTACTAAGTTATCAGTATCAGTAAAAGATAATTTAAACATAAATAATTTAAAAAGGAAAAGCCGAATACCGTGGTCTACACAATGAGGAGTTTATTTTTTTCACATAACAAAGAGTAGGTAAGAAGGCAGGTGATGGTATTGATTCAGCAGCTTAGCTCTGGAAGGATTCTGGCTCAGCTTCTCTGTGATTCTCTCTCTTTACCCCTCACAATTTCAAGAGCTCCAGATACCAAAGTCACATTCAAAGGCAGGAAGAAGGTCCAGTTAGGAGTGAGCTTCCTCCTCCTTTATCTTCTACCAGGGAGATTATTAGCATTCTCAGAATTTTTTGGGCATCCTTCCCCTTGCTTCTCATTGATGAGAACTGAGTCAGGTAGCCAGCCACTCAATTGCAAAAGGGAGCTGGAGAAGAGACCATGTAAGTTTTTCTTGCTTCTGTAGTTGCAGGTGGGCAGGAGAGAGATTGGAAAGTAGTTCTGGGTAGCCAACTAATCATTGCTTCATGGTCCATGTAAACCTTGCAATTATTTTAATGAGCTGTTTTTGTTGCATTACAGAAAAAAATTTCCCCTCAACCCTCAAACATGGCAAATGTTGAATTCATATTAAGATTTATATTAAGTTTCTTTGGTCAAAATGACAACATGGTAATATAAATTTGCTCAAATGAAAAGGAAAAGTAGCAGTGGATAGTGGTGGAAGATAAAGAATAGAACTGACCTACTGGCCTCAGGGATGATTTGACCCAGAGACTCAATCATTCTGTCTAGAATGCTTTTCCCCATTGTCATAATCTGACATGGAACCATAGCTCATTCCATCTTATTCAGGTCTCATCGAATGCCACCTCCACACAAGTGGCCTTCCATATTCACCCAATACTCACCTTCTATATGATTATTTATCCTACTTTGTTCTTTTCATAGCACAGTTTCTGATTATGATCTTAATTTTGAAAGTAAGCTGCATGAACAGATGACTTATATTGCCATGGTACCATGGATGTATTGAAATCCCTCCCTGAACATAGGGGAGGGGTTCCTTGACTACCAGCTTATGGAAGAGAAAAAAGGCCAAGCATAGTTCAGCGAAGATAGGTATAAGCAGCAAGCGGATTGCTGCTGTATTACAACTCACTCAGGAGTACCCTGCTAGATAGTAAGCAGGGAAAATTCTCCAGTGGGTAGAGTTCATCTTGGTGCAACTAGTTATCACCTTTTCCTTAAAAGTGACATGACCCAAGTATATATACTCAAAGTAGAGACAAATGTCCTATCTGATTGGACAGGGTCCTAAAAGGGAAAGATGAGAAAATATGAATGAAGACTTTTGGGGATTTACCTTTGAGTAGATGAAAAGTGTGAAGATTTTTGTATTGCATGGTAATACCCATAAGTAGCATCCATCCTGCAAGAGGCACTAAACAAACAAGTAGACCAAACTCAGATGTTTTACATCAGCTAGTCTCTATTATTGACCTCCTTAGTGCTGTCACAATGGGGTCATGAGCCAAACAGACATGTGGAAGATTTGAAAGTTATACATTGGTCTAACTAATTCAGCATCCATTCACCATGACTTAAATGATTTCTGCCAAATGTCCAACCTGCCATCAATAGAAATCCTGCCCTTGACACAACACCATCCCCCAAGGAAACCAACCAACCACTGGTGGCAAGTTGACTATATAGGACTCTTTTCTCTTTGGAAGAGGCAGTATTGGAATCAACACATTTTCCAATTTTTTACTTGTAAAATTATATATATATTTGCTTTCATTCCCAATTGAGTATGGCCAGTTTCACTATATGAGGATTTATTGAATATATATATATATATATATATGGCTAAGTGACCATCCGACTGCCCAACCATCAGACCAGTAGCTATGACATGCAATGACCACCAGAGGGAAGATGCTCAATGCAGGAGCTGCTGAGCTGTGGTGACTTGGCAGTGGCGGTTCTCGGGTGAGAACCTGAGAACCGCCCTCTCGCAATCTGGGACCCCTCAAGGGATGTCAGAGAGCCAGTTTCTGCCTGATCCCTGCAGGCCAGGCCAAGGTGGTCTCACCTGCTGGAGGGATCCCACTCACTCCACAAGTGCCCTTCAAGCTATGGCACCACCCCAGGTGTGGCTGGCCAGAGAGGGACCACCGGAGGTTGGCTCCAGGGTGTGTCTGGCCCGTCTCGCCAAGTCCTGCCCCACCAGCCAACTTCTAATTAATTTCCTTTCAATGTGCACAAATTTGTGCACTGGCTCACTAATATATACATACTAGAGGCCAGTGCATGAAATTCGTGCACTGGTAGGGTCCCTAGCAGCTGCCGGCTGGATTCTCCCTCCCTTCCCCCGGCCAGCCCCGGCACCTGTTCGAACTCCCGGTAGAGGGGACAATTTGCATACTACAATTTTATTATATAAGATATATTTATTTCAGAGAGGAAGGGAGAGGGAAAGAGAAACATCAATGGTGAGAGAGAATCATTGATTGGCTACCTTCTGCAAGCCCCCAGCCTGCAATATGGACATGTGCCCTGACCAGGAATCAAACCATGACTTTCTGATTCATAGGTCAATGCTCAACCACTGAGTCACACTGGCTGGGCTATAGGGTGTTTGTTAACCTAGAATGTGGAGCAACATTGCTTAGAACAAGGGATTCGCTGTACTGCAAAGAAGATGTAGTTATGAGCACATGCTCCATTAATCCTAACACATTCTCCACTATCCATATGTTTCTAATCTGATAGACTGGTGAAATATTCTCTTAGAAGTTGAGATACCAGCTTGAAAATGTTATCCTGTAAGGTTAGGGCTCCATTGCTTCACGATGGAGGATATACCCTAAATCAATGGCCATGACGTGGGGTGTCCCAGTACGTAGAATAATTGGGAACCAAGAGCTGAACTGAAAATGACCTCACCATTACTCCTAGTGGCCCACTTGGAAGATTTTGGTTTCCTGACTTAACAATTCTAGACTTTGTAATCCTGGAGGCCCTGGTTTCCAGAAGAGAAGTGTTTTCACTAGGGAAATCAGACATTTTGTGCATAGAGGCCAGCAGGCAAGGAAAGGAGTCACCACAACTGGCAGGATGGGAAGAGGAGCTGCTGCTACAAACTGGGGCCAAGGAAGAATAGGTTCGAGTTTCAGGTGATCCATGTGGAGCACTTCCTGGTCTTCTCATGCCCAGCTTTAATGGTCTACTGCCCGAGAGGAGCATGCTATCTGGGAGTTCAGACCCTTCAGTAGTCTTCATTCAGACCATTCCACCAGGAAAACCATCTATAACAGCAGAGGTGCTGTGAGGGTGAGGGGAATCTGTGAGCTATGGTAGAGAAGGGTGATACAGAGTTTCAATTATAACTCTGAGATCAGCAAAGTCTTTTGCATGTTGTGATCATTTTGTTTGTTTGTTTGTTTCAGGATGATATCCTGGAATTATTATAGCAGTTGTAGCTTTCCTGTAATGCTTTCATAATATTGTTTGAAAACTCCCTTTTAACAATATGCAGGCAAATCATTTATAAGAATGTCATTTCAATATAACTTTGAATATATCAAAATATTTATAGAAATGGGCCATTATTTAAATGTTGTATAAGATATTTATAATTTTTAAATTAATGTAGTAAATATTTTCTAAAGGTTCTTTATAAATAGTAAGTTCACAACAAATAGGTCAGTTTCTCTTTATATCTCTCTTCTATTTCTGACATTCGAGTTCAGTTTTACCAGGTGCATGAACTATGATTACTTTGGAAATATGGCTCAAAGGTTAGATATTTCCCCCCAAGGGAAATGCTTAGCTAAATTAGACATCGTGGAAGGTCAATTTACAGAAACATCCAGTAGTATTTGGCCATTTGTATATGTTTGAATATGTGCACACACATACATGTATTGATACAGAGACTCAAAAATTACTCAGAAAGAATTTAATTAGCTCTTTAATTTCTAGATTTCCTCAGAGCTATCAACACAAATTACTTTTTATAATAGGTGGCTAAATAAAACAACTCAGGATTAAATTGGAAAGAAAAAGACTTAATATATTATGTATTTTGTTGTACTAAGTTATGAGACTATATGTCCCTCCATTTTTTACTCTTTATTTTGAAGTTTTAAAATAAGTATGGATTAATAATCACTAAAACTTCTCTTGACATAATTGGAAAGATTTAAACTTTATTTGTAACAGCAAGAACACTTCTCTGTAAGCAACGAGGGAGAAGAGACTGAACGTCAGATTAATTAGTCAGAAAAATACTATTATTATTGATGATAAAATAAATAATTATATTAGTTTATCTTAATTGGACACTTATTATGAGACTATTATTACATTATCTTTTTTATTTTTCTCTGAACATCTGGAATAGATATTATCTTTTTTAAAAGCATATAATTTTATTTATTTTTAAAGATAGAGGAAGGAAGAGGCATAGAAATAGAAACATAAACTGGCTGTCCCTTACTGGGGATCGAACCAGGCATGTGCCCTACAGGGAATTTAACCAGTGACCTCTTGGTTCATGGGTTGATGCTCAACCACTGAGCCACATGAGCAGGGCTGAAATGGGTATATCTTTTAAGCATAGATATCTTATAGGCATTATCTTATTTTGGAGAGATTAAGTACTTTACTCAGGTTCACACAAGCATGTTGTTATAGAGATGAAATTCAAACAAAGTCCATAATTTAAAAACTTATACTTTAAAAATGATACTATACGTTTTCATATATATATATATATATATATATATATATATATATATATATATACATACAACCAGGTTATAATGTCATATAATACTAATAAAAAACATATTCTTTATGCTATGTGCATTTTTCAATTCAATTTGATTTGATTCAATTCAGTTGAACCAAATCTTATTGAACACTAATAAGACCTACTTATTGCTCCAGACACCTGACAAGATGACAGTGATAACACCCTTAGCTTTCTTGTCAACATTTTGTCATTATTTTTTTCCTAACTTGTCCTCATCTTCATTTTTCATCTTTATAGTTGAGAGTATTACAGATGTCCCCATCTTTCCCTCATTGTTCCCTCCACCTAGTTCCCACCCCAACCCAGGCCTTCACCACACTATGGTCTGTGTCCATGGGCTATGCATATTAATTCTTTGGTTAATCTCTTCCTTGCGTTGGGATGAGATGATGTGAGACTCACAATGTATTTGCCATGTGTCCACATTTTGCTAAAAAGGACAAAATTAAACTTGATACCACTACAGTATCTGGGAGTATTATGGTTCTTTTAATAGTTGATAATAGTATATCAACTTCCTGTTTCAACTCATACACTGCAAGTATATTTTTTCTCTCTGTCCTATTTTCAACACATCTGGTGTTCTCAATAGCTTGGGTTGCGTTTCCATTTCTGTACTTCTTACTACAATCCTATTTACCTAATACACACTATCTAAACTTTGGTTTTAAGAAAGAAGCAGATAACCCCAAAATACACCTTCTCTGATCCACTTATAGATGCCATTAGAAGAAACACAATATGATTTCTTCCATTAGTATATGTTTTTAACTTAAACATTGATTCTGCAATAGTGGGACTGAATCAAAACCAGAAGCCAATGTTGTGATTTGAAAGGACCTTCATTGTCTTTAGTGACTTCCCAGCCTTGTATCATAAAGCAATCCTCCTTTAAAACTGGCAAGCAACTTTCTAGGCATCTGACATTCTCTCATCTAATCCTCATAATAACCTGAACATGTAGACATTTCAATTTTTTATTCCTTCTGAGGCCCAGAGATTAGACAGTTTACAAAATATCACAAAACCAGTAAATAGAAGAGCAGGATTCAAACTGGCCTCTCCGCTCTCAGCCTGCATGTGTCTTGCCTCTCCTCACCCCATGACATTTTGACGCCTAAGTGCTGAAGCTTTATCTTGTATACCACTCTGCTTATGCGTTTACATGCAGCTCACCAATGCAATTGTTTTCAAAGCGAATTGCTTTTACTTTATTGTTCCAATTATTAATAAACTCCCATTATGCATAAAGTAATTTGCCATTTTCACTTAAGAAGTGCTTTGTAAACACTTTAACTAATTAGGCCAGGCAAATACCAAAAAGGTAAATGTTCTCCTTCTTACTAACAAACTAGCTGCAATGGTAAGCGACTTCCTATAGCCAGAAGGAAAGCATCAACAATAACTGTGACAAAACTCCTACATTTCTGCTTCCTGAGCTGGTGCCATTGTTCAGGCAGAGACACTAGGTGTCCTTAGCTCTCATACATCTTAATTATCAAGAAGCACCAGCCAGCCCTATGTTTACTCATTCTTGACTCTAAGATAATTTTTCTTAAAAAAATAGATGCATTCTAATATCACATTCAGTATTTATTATGGATGTTATTCGTAAATGGCAAAAAACGACGTTCTAAAACACAAACACCTACATATTGAACAAAATAGATTGTTTTCAGAAAGGCTAGCAGATTTTGGCTGCCTTGTCTCAAAGTGGTGACTTTGTTTTCAAAGTTTGATTTCATTTTCTTTTTCTACTGTGGGATGAAACATTTTGTCTGTCCCTGCCCCCCTCCAAGTCCTCTCACTCCCATTCAGAGACTGTCTTTGGAAATAACAGCCTAAAGAGTTGGGGAGTCTCTTTGGACTCCTTCAACATACTTCAATCTCTGTTTTCTCATTAGAACATTCACACTTTTGTGCCTCAGTGGGAATGATCAATTATTTCAATGTCAGTAGTGGTAATATTACCCCTAAGATTTAGCAATTTTCAAAGATCTTTTAACTTAATTAGAGGCATTTGTTGTAAATTGAATTAAACCTGTTAAAAGTGCAATGTGTTATATTAAAAGTATAATACCCAAATTGGCCATGGAGACACAATTTAAAAAAAAAATTAGTTTAAAAGTTTTAACATCAAGATAAACTTGTGAAGTTATCCTTTCCATAAAGTTTTTAAAAAGTTGAAATAATCAATAACAGTTTTATCTAAAACATGTTGGTAAATATGAATGTACAAATATTTTTGTAAAAATATTTCCCTAAATACTTGAAACTATGACAAAGCAGTAGCAAATTTGAGCATTTTTAATAACTTTGGTAAAAATAAAACTGGCCCTAACTGGTTTGGCTTAGTGGATAGAGCGTTGGCCTGCAGACTGAAGGGTCCTGGATTCGATTCTGGTCAGGGGCATGTGCCTTGGTTGCGGGCGCATCCCCAGTGGGGGAGAGGGGTGGTGTAGGAGGCAGCTGATTGATGTGTCTCTCTCATCGATGTTTCTGACTCTCTATCCCTTCTCTCCCTTCCTCTCCGTAAAAAATCAATAAAATATATTAAATAAAAAATAAAACTGATGTCATTTTTATTCTCTATATTTTAATCAAATCATCATCACCTGATTATGGTATTATAATGGTTCATTTTTTATCAAAGATCTTTCTAAATAAGTGTTTCCTTGTTTTGATATATTTTACCTCATTTTCTTTAAACATGGTGTCTCAATAAATTTTCCCAAAGAGTTTCTACAAGCCAAATTATTTAATTATATATTGTGGTGTGCTTATGAGGCATTTCTCAGTTGCCATTTAGAAAATCTTAATGGTGGTTTTCTAATTTTTTAGACACCATACAAATAAGTTGGCATGGACTGTCTGAATATTGAAATGGATAAGTTAAAGGTATAGATGACCTGATTGAAACAGATCATAGTTTTTAACTAAACCATTTAGAAATATTATTTATTTAACAAATACTTGTTTTTAAGCACCACTGTGCACAAGGAACAGTGCTAGGACCTGGGCATAGAGCAGTAAGAAGATAGACAGTTCCTGCCTTCATGGAGCAAACAGCCTCACTGGGTCACTTATGTTAATGTCTGTTTGAATTTAACTTCCAGGCATATGTGAGTGACAACCTCCTTCCTGCCAATCCATCAACCCCCATATACTTAGAGCATGGATTGTGGAAATACACTGATATCAGACTAAAATTAGGTTCAAATCTAGATTCTGAGGTTGGCTCTAACTCTTAGTAGCTGTATGATCTAAAGCAAGTAATTTAAACTTTCTTAGTCTTCATTTTTTCATATGTAAAACTAGAGGCCCTATGAATGAAATTCGTGCAAAAGTAGGCCCCAGCTTTGTCCGGAAGGTCATCTGGAAGGTCATTCCACTGTTTGTCCCTTCAGTCAATTTGCATATTATGCTTTTATTATTATAGATGTGTATAGTAACACATGTCAATCCAAAGTGGCCCTGTGCATTAGATATACATGTATTATATTACTTGTGTGTTCAGCACATAATAGCTGCTATTCTGATATCAGTCATTATTGTCTATGCCAAAATTTCTCACCTTAAAAACTCTTATCCGTAAACTATTTTTTCAGGGAACTAAAGAAGGAGGAGGGTTTTGTCCAGATTAAGTGGGTTCACAGCTATAAGCCAGGATAAGGGAGCATGATGTCTTCAATGAGTGCTTGGGTTTATATTGCTCAATGTCATTGTAGCCAATGTCATTCAAAAATAAAATTGATATTAAACCTAGTGACCAACATTTATAATTTTTAGGTTTCATGTCATTTCCACATACTGTATATTAATGCTGGTCTCAAACACTCTGATGGATTTTTATTGCCATGTTGTTGAATTCAAACTAATATTTCCAGTTCTTATACCTGTTGAACTTCACTTTCATAAGTACAACTGACTATTGGGAAAATTCCCTTGGATATATCATAAGCATTTTTCATATGCAGATCAATATGAACTTATTGTTTTTCTCTTTCCCATAAATGTGTGTGTGTGTGTGTGTGTGTGTGTGTGTGTGTGTGTGTGTTTCTGATATGTTCTCCATTCAATCACCTTTGGATGAGTTTCCTAAGCCAGAAACTTTGGAACCATTTTTGATTCTTCTCTTTCAGACCCCATATTCAAACAGTCCCTAGTCCTGTTAATGTTAGTCAACTATCTCTCAAATCCACCTACTTATCTCTGTCCCTCCACACCTCTCATTCCTCAGAAGAGCTGCCATTTGCATTTGGGGGTCTTGCGAGTTATCTTGTATATCTTCAAAGTATCATGTTGAAGTTCTAACATCTAGTTCCTCAGAATGTTTTCTTATTTGCAAAGAGTGTCATTGCAGATGTAGGTTAAGATGAAGTCATGATAGAATAGCGCTGGTGTCCTTATGTGTGAAGACTCAGACATACAAGGGGAAGAAGGCCATGTGAAGATGGAGGCAGAGATTGGATTTATGCTGCCCCTAGGAATGCCTTGGGCTACTGGAAGCTGGAAGAGGCAAGGAAGGATTTTCCCCTCCACTTTCCCCATCACCTCCCACTCCAGAACCGTCTGAGAGAGCCTGGCCCTGCCAAATCCTTGATTTAAGACTTTTAGCCTCCAGAACTATAAAATCCTGTTGTTTGCAATCACTCAGTTTGTGGTTATGGCAGCCCGAGGGAATGAGCACAGGGTGCACTACCTTAATTCCCCTTTGCCATGTAATTTAACATAATCACAGATTACAGGGATTAGGTATAGACATATTGAGAGGGGTGTGGCATTACTCTGCCTACTGCATCGTCATACTACCTGCCTACTACATGATATACTACATTCATTTGATGATAATTTGTTGAATGAGTGAGTTGTATCCAATTAAAAGTTTTTACAAACTAAGAAATAAGAAACATTTTCTCCTTTCATGCTTCACATAAAGAGGCTCACTTTCAAGCAGCCTAGAGTTACTTGGTCTCGGAGTTATTTGCTAAAGGGATTCAGTAGGTGACTGATGAAGAACTCCAATGGAGAGTCAGGATACAATAGTTAGAAAATCTTTGTTACCTATTGTGTAAACTTGGGCAAGTCACTTAATTGTTTGGGCTTTATAAAGGTTCCGAAAAAGTCTGAAGGAATATAACAGTCTTATCCAACATTAACATGCTATGACCAAGGCATGTTTCCTTGATACCTTCATTATAATGGCTATCTGAAATGCTGAATCTTATAAATGCTGAGTCCTTGAAGAAGTCTCAGCACCACTGAAGATATTTATACTCAAAACTTGGTGATGAATGGAGCATAGTATTAAATAAGTGAGAGGTACCAAATAAAGCATTATTACAGGTGGTTGTGATGAAAATAAAACTTAATTTTTAAAAAAGCAATATCTAGAATAAGACTAGTTATACCAGAAGAAGGGAATGTGGCAATTTTAGTTCCATGGATTTATAGTGACTTTTAAAAATGATGATTATGCACTGTTAATGATGGGGTTTTATTTGTATAAACATTTCAAGGACTTCTGTTCATTGTAGAAGAGAGTTTAAGAATGCATTTCAGACTTTATTTTTCAAAGCAACTTTGGTCTTTTAAAAATTATTATTATTGCACTGATGGATCGCAGAAATCTTGTTTGATTTCAGGTCTCTATAAGGATTGAGCATGGAAGGAGGATATATGTGTGTCATATGAAATGTGGCTGAAGTTCAGAGAAATAGGTTTCATTTAATGGCTGAATACTGGATGACCTCACCATTCTTCTCACCCTCTGGCAGCTCACCCCGTGAGCAATAGAGGAGCTGCCTGCATGAACTGAGGAGTAGCTGCTGGCCTCAATGTGATTTTGCAGTGATCTGTGTGCTCTATGGCTTCCTTCATAACCAACAAATCAATTCCCTCTATACGTATTACACACCCCAGTGGCAGAGGCCATTTATTATCCTTTTGATGGCCATACTCTTTGTACATAACCAAGAAAGATTACAGAGGAAGGAAAGAACAGTTGAAATGTGGGTGAAGGTATTACACAATGGCACTGCATTTTATAATATGCCTTGCATGTTTACAACAATAAAAATGGTGCTTTCTTTCAAGACAGTTTTGAAACTCAGATGCAGAATTTTCTTTTGAATGAAATATATGTTCGGAACAATATCTGGAGAGCTAGTTGTGGATGAAATTCTATATCAGTTCACGTTTAAATTTCATGTGCAAATTCAAAATGATTAAGAGAAAAGGACTGTCACTGTCATATTTTCTTTTCAAATGGGATTTGTTTATAAGGCTGTATTTGACTAGATTTGTTTAATTAATGACTTTCAATATATCCTTTATTTGGCATCATCTAGTAATAACTGATTCTTTTATTAATTTCTAACTTTGCAGTATATATTTTTCAAAACTTAAAATGATTGATTCCAGGTTTTTCTTAATTCTTTGAATCCAGTTGCAATAGTTACCATGGTTAAACAAACAAATACAAATAAATTTCAAATTTAGTTGATTAGGTACAAGATAACTGAATATTTTGAATCATTATAAATTATAAATTATGATAAATTGTAAATGATACACAGTGAAGTCTTAGTGTTATTTGTCCTAAATTAAATATTCCATAAACAAATATGTGTATCTGAATGTGGGTGGGAAACATTTTACCAGTGAAACTAATGGTAAAAGCATGACTTTATAGTGGGTTTCATGCATAAACATTTAAATTGTTAGTCATTGATGTCAATGGATATGAAAAGAACAGGAAATTTCCAAAGGTCAAAGAAGCTACTGTCTTTTCTGTTTTGCATCATTTGAGATTTTCCAGTTTTTTGCAAACAACACAATGCTAAATCTGTATTTGATTTTCTCTTCTCTTTGAAGAGGCAAAACAGTGACAGATAATTAACTGAAGAGAAGATTGTGCACAGAATATTTTGCTTTAGCAGTATACAAAGTTCTGGGTTTCATTTCTCATGATGGTAAATGCAGTCAGGTACTCTGGAATCCTTCCGTAAGAGAGTCAGTCCCCTGACTATATTGCCTTTGGTAAACCAAAGCCTCTTGGGGGCCTATTTCCTGTGTAACTGTTCCTCAATTGTATAACTGAAAAGCATGCTCAGTACAAAGACTGCACGTAGTTTTCAGTTAGATGATGCTCTACACCTTCATGTCAAAATACAAACAACAACAAAAAAGAACTGCTGATGTTAAGTTTGGTGCCTTCTTAATCCTGTGCAAACCAGAAGGCTAAAGTCCCGGATTGAAATTCTTTGGGATTGAAATTCTATGGGGAATAGTGAGTTATTTTTAACTTTCTGTTGTTAGTTTTTTTTCTTTTCTCCCTTTTAGACTCTTGTTTCTATCTTCTCTTTTTCATAGTTCAATTTTCAACATATTTGATAGTCTTCAGAGAGAGATGAGCACTTATAGGTAAAATCTGTCTGCCTATAAATTCCATTCCTGTTATGTTCTCACGCTGTCTCCACCTGTTATGCTTAGTCACAAAGTCACTGAACTACTTACGATGGTACTAGCTTCTTCATTGGAAATATGTTTATCATCAGGACTATTTTTGTTTGAGAAACTTACCTAATTATTCTAGAATATCTTTCAAGAACAGATTTAGAAGAAATAATCCAGGAACTTGGAGGCTAGTTATTATAAATCTTGATTACTACCTCAACAAAACCAACATTTTATTAAACTGATAATGGTATATACCAAAATATTAACTGTTTTAATTAAATGACAATTATATGCCTATCCATTTTTATATTTATTTAAAAATAAAAGGAACCACATCATCTTTTAAACAGGTCTCCTACACTTCTTGAGCTCAATGGGAGGCCAGCCTACTTCAAAGTAGTTTCGGTAAATATTAGAAGAGGAGAAAGAGGGATAAGCAGCAGATTGCATATTTATTACTTTGTAATAATAGCAGAAGGTGAGCACTGTTCAAAAGGTTTTGCATCTGTTAAATTGGTCATTATATTGAGCCTGGGATATGGGTGTATTACCATGTTCTTTTTTCATATGAGGAAACTAAGGCATATAGAGGAGTTATACCCATGCAGTCAGATTCCAGAGTTCGTACTGTTAGCCACTAACCTATAGTAACTCTACCATATGTTCTCTGAATAAATTTGTGGGACTGAATGGAAAATGAGTACCGACTCTACAGTTATGTTCAGATAGCCTTTTCATTCTCTCTCCTGCGAAAAACCTAATTTTAGAAAATTTGCCCAGGGTACTGGTTAATAATGCAGATTTTGTAATCAAAGAAAACACGATAATTTCAAGAGAAACATCAAAATGCTTTCTTCAAAGTAATGTCCATCGCTAGCTACACATTTCCCCCATCTTTCAGGTAATTTGTGGATACTGTCCCAATAGAACTTTTCTTATTTTGAGGCAAACCATTCCGAGACCAAATTTTCCACTTCTTCGTAGTTTTGAAGTGCTGCTCAGAAAGTGCATGTGCCATCGATTGGAACAAGTGGTAATCTGAAGGAGCAAGGTTTAGTGAATACAGTGTGTGAGTTAATATTTCCCAGGCAATATCTTTAAATGTGTCTTTAACTGGTTTTGTAGTGTGTGATGGTGCGTTATCATGACACAAAATTATTTTGCCTTGTCTTCTGGCCCATTCTGGCCATTTTACGGTCAAAGTGTGGTTCAAATTGACTATTTGCTGTTGGTAGCAATCAGTATTAATGGTTTCACCTGGTTTTAGAAGCTCATAATACACCACACCTTCCTGATCCCACCAAATGCAGAGCATTGTCTTCTTTCCGAAGCAATTTGGCCTTACAGTCGATGTTGATGGTTGACCTGGATCAACCCATGATTTTGTGCGTTTGGGATTCTCAGAATAAATCCACTTTTCATCGCCAGTCACAATTCAATGCAAAACAGATTTTCTTTTGTGCCACTGAAGCAACATTTTACTGATGACTTTTCGGTTTTCCATTTCTTTTGTTCAGTTGATGTGGCACCCATTTTCCTTCCTTTAAAATCTTTCCCATTGCTTGTAAACGATTGTTTGCTGAGCAATGTTTAATCTTTCTGCAAGTTGTTTTTGAGTTTGACATGCATATTCATCCAATAATGCTTGTAATTGTTGGTCTTCAAACTTTTTCAGTTGACCTCGACGTTCTTTGTCTTTCACATTGCAATCATCACTTTTAAAGTGTTTAAACCAGCGTTCACAGTATCTTGAGATGAAGCATGTTCACCATAGGCTTCTGAAGTATATGATAACTTTCAGCAGCACTTTTCTTCAAAATAAAGTAATGAATTAAAACTTCCCACAAATGCTCTATTTTTTGGCATGAAATTTGACATTTTTAAGCATAAAAATATCTATGATGTTAACACCTTCAGAAAATTTGACATATGAAATATTGAAGCTTGCTGTCAATACAACAAAATAGCATACATATCAAATCGCATATATATCAACATATGTGTAACTCCTTCTATTGAAAAAAATCTGCATTATTAACCAGTACACCTGGTATAAACATCTCTTGCTCTCAATACCAAACCTAGAGGCAAACAGAGTCAAATCAGAATATCTTGTATAGTTTAAACAGAAAATATCAGTACTGTGTTAATAAAAAAGAATTTTAAAAAGTTTTAAATTTATATAGTTTTTGGTATATTAATAACTCATTTTAATTTTTGAAACAGTAGTTAATTTTTCCAAATTATATGCAAACACATAAATATCATATTATAGAGGGACTAGAGGCCTGGTGCACAAAATTCGTGCACGGGGGTGGGGGATTCCCCTCAGCCCAGCCTGCACCCTCTCCAATCCGGGACCCCTCGGGGGATGTCGGACTGCCAGGATCAGGCCTAAACTGGCAGTCGGACATCCTTCTCACAATCTGGGACCAGTGGATCCTAACTGCTCACATGCCTGACTGCCTGATCACCCCTAACTACCACCACCCCCCTGCTGGCCTGGTCACCCTCAACTTCCCCCCTGCCAGCCTAGTTGCCCCCAACTGCCCTGCCCCCACAGGCCTAGTCACCCCTAACTGCCCCTTCACCCCCCCGCCAGCCTGGTCGCCCCTCACTGCCCTCCCCTGACAGCCTGGTCATCCCCAACTGCTCCTTCTGTGGGCCTGGTCACCCCATGCAGCCTACTGCTCGGTTATTTGGTTGCTCCTCACTAACCCCCCTGTCTGCCTGGTCGCCCCACACAGCCTGCTGCCCAGTTGTTTGGTCACCCCTCACTAACCCCCCTGCCGGCCTAGTAGCCCCATGCAGCCTGTTCGGTCATCCGTTCAGTTGTGATGGTCGCTTAGGTTTTTATATATATAGATCACTATGGATAGGTAAGATAAGCAGGAATATATTATAGATTTTGAAGATTTAAAAAATAACTATTTTGTTTATAATAATTCATCTTCATATTGCTTTTAAATTTTAATTGTTGAAAATACACAAAATTTATCATCTTAACCATTTTAAGTGCATAGTTCATTAGTGTTAACCAATCTCCACAACTTTATTTATCTTGCAAATCTGAAACTATACCTTTAAAAAAAACCCTCTCTATTTCTCCTCCTCCTATCCTCTGGCAACCACCAATCTGCTTTCTGTATCAATGAATTTAAATACTCTAAGGCCCTTATGTAAGTGGAGTTGTACAGTATTTGTCTTTTTGTGATTGGTTTATTTCAGTTAGAATGCCCTCTAAGTTATCCATGTTGTAACACATGTCAGGATTGTCTCCCATTTTAAAGCTGAATAATATTCCATTTGATGGACAATTGGTTTGTTTTCATCTTTTGTCTATTGTGAATAATGGTGCTACAAACATGAGTATACACATATCTGTTCAAGATTTTGTCTTGAATTATTTTGGTTATATACTTGGGAGGGGTATTGCTGGAACATATGGTAATATTTTAAAAAATATTTTTTGAGGAATTGCACCATTTTAAGTTACCACCCATAGTACACAAGAGTTCCAATTTTTCCACATCCTCATCAACACTCATTATTTTCTGGCTTTTTAAAAAAATGTATAGTTGCCATCCTCATTGGTGTTAGGAGATACCCCATTGTGGTTTTGATTTGTATTTCTCCATCCACAGTTCTTTATGTCCCCCTTCAGTCATCCATTGTAGCAAAAATAAATATAAATAATCTGAGTCCTAACTCTTTAAGAAATAATTCCATTCCATTTTACTTTCACTGTGTCTTTATTCTTATTCTCAATACATTTTTACTTTTGGTTGTGCTTCCCGGCCAGAATTCATCTATCATTTCTTTGTTTGTAGCTCTCCTGCAGTTGCTGGCCATACTGGATCTGGAGATTTCTTCAAGCATCTCCATTTTGCCTGGCGTCAGTGTCCTCAGAACTTCAATTAGCTCAATGGCGCAGCCAGGGCTTCTGGTACATTATCCTGCTGGCAGCTTGTCTCTGGTTCCTGAGGCTCTACCTGCATTACTTTGGCCAGTGGCTTTTCCTTCAGGCCATTTCAACTCCTGTTACAAGGTGAGTGCTTTTCCCTGAAAGTGAAAGGAATGTATTTTCATCTTGATAGGCCCAATGAAAGCACAAAACTCCTCTCCCCTCCATTTACCATAAGACCTAAAATACAGGTATGATTTGAAAAGACAAAAATGTTTTTATCTAAGAGCAGAAATGTCTATTACAGTTATATACACATCTGATGGGCCTATATATACAAATATATAACTGGTACATCAATATATGTTTAAACTTTAACAGATTCAAATATGTTATAATACCTGAGCAATATCCAAAACACAGTTTAGCAACAATATTTTATTCTATTTTGATTTTATCAGAGTGACTTAAGCTAAAGGTATTTTAGAAGCAATGTAAGTATGATTTATCACCTATACTCAGAGAAGCAAAGATTGCTTCTTCTGCAAAATGATTGAATTCAAGCAATTACAAACTCAAGCCCAGGCAGCTTTCTGAGCCATTATCCTCTAGGAAAAGACACTTTAAAGGTTATCTCTCCATAAACATGATTCCATAGACATTATAGGTAGGCAAACAGATATCAATACTAGTAAAATGTATTTTCTCAAATGTAGATGGTATACATAAAAATAAAGATGTGTGTACAGTTTCAATTAAGAAGATTACAAACAACTCTGGGACTCCATGAAAAATATCCATCCATCCACACATATACAGTTTTTGATCATTTAAAAAAAATTACAAATATCTGAGTATTAGAAAATATGCAAATTTATATATACTAAACAACTGTATTTTCAAGGGAGAACTTTTACATAAATATTATATTCCTTCTCTTTTTCTCTTCTTTTTTCTCTTTCTCTTTCCTTTAACCTCTCTCTTTTGTGTGAAGGTTTCCAAAGCAGAAATAACAAATGTTATATTCTTGAGCTAGTTGCTTTTTGCTATTTACTATTTCACTTCTTCAATAGAAGAGGAAACTCTATCTTTAATGATTGTTAATAAAATAAAGCCAAAGAATATTTTGACAGCTTAGTATAGCCAATTTCTTAAGCAACAGAGGTATTATAGGGTATTTTGCTGGCTATTGTCTATATCCACCAGCTTGAATCACACATTAGTTCCATGTCACATTGTAGTTCTTGTTTTTTTAACAAATCTTTATTATTGAAAGTATTACATATGTCCCCTTTTTGCCCCCCATTGACCTATTCTAATCTGTCTCCACCCCCTGCCCAGGCCTTTAGCACCCTATTGTCAGTGGCAATGGGTTATGCATACTAGTATATACATACAAGTTCTTTGGTTGATTTCTTCACACTGCCCCACGCCTTCCCTCTGAGATTCCACAGTCTGTTCCATGCTTCTATGTATTTGGATCTATTTTGTTCATCAGTTTGTTTTGTTCACTAGATTCCACATATGAGTGAGATCATGCGATACTTGTCTTTTTCTGACTGGTATATTTCACTTAGCATAATACTCTCCAGGTCCCTGAATACTGTCTCAAAAGTATTTGAAAAGACAAAAGAGATCCTTCTTTTTTTTCCTGCTCCATAGTATTCAGTGGTATAAAAATACCACAGCATTTGTATCCACTCATCTACTGATGAGCACTTGGGCTGTTTCCAGATCTTAACTATTGTAAATTGCGCTGTCATGAACATAGGGGTGCATACATTCTTTCTGATTGGTGTCTCAGGGCTCTTAGGATATACTAGTATTCCTAGAAGTGGGATCACTGGGTCAAATCACAGTTCCATATTTAATTTTTTGATGAAACTCCATACTGTGTTTCATAATGACTGCACCAGTTGGCATTCCCACCAGCAGTGTGCTAGGGTTCCTTTTTCTCCACATCCTTGCCAGCACTTGTCATTTATTGATTTATTGATGGTAGCCATTCTGACAGGTGTGAAGTGATACCTCATTGTTGTTTTAATTTGCATCTCTCTGATGATTAGTGACTGAGCATTTTTTATATGTCTCTTAGTCATTTGTATGTATACTTTGGAGAAGTGTCTATTTAAGTCCTTTGCCCATTTTTTATTAGATTGTTTGTCTTCCTTTTGTTAAGTTGTATGAGTTCCTTATATATATTTTGAGATTAACCCTTTATCACATACGTTCTCCCATACAGTGGGCTCTCTTGTTATTTTGTTGATGGTTTTTATTGTTGTGCAAAAACTTTTTATTCTGATGTAGTCCCATTTGTTTATTTTCTCCTTAGTTTCCTTTGACCTAGATCTGTGGTCGGCAAACTGCGGCTTGCGAGCCACATGCGGCTCTTTGGCCCCTTGAGTGTGGCTCTTCCACAAAAAAACACAAAATACCACATGCGGACGCTCACATACAGTGCAATTGAAACTTCGTGGCTCATGCACAGAAGTCGGTATTTTGTGGAAGAGCCACACTCAAGGGGCCAAAGAGCTGCATGTGGCTCGCGAGCCGCAGTTTGCCGAGCCGCAGTTCGCCGACCAATGCCCTAGATGTATCTGTAAACATATTGCTATGAGATATGTCTGAGATTTCACTGCCTGTGGTTTCTTCTAGGAATTTTATAGTTTCATGACTTACATTTAAGTCCTTTATCCATTTTGAGTTTATTCTTGTGTATGGTATAATTTGGTGGTCTAGTTTCATCTTTTTGCATGTGCCTTTCCAGGTGTCCCAACACAATTTATTGAAGAGACTGTCTTGACTCCATTGTATGTTCTTGCCTCTTTTGTCAAATGTTAATTGAGGGTAATGGCTTGGGTTGATTTCTGTGCTTTCTGTTTCATACATTGGTCTATATGCCTGTTCTTGTGCCAGTACCAGTCTGTTTTGATTACAGTGGCTTTATAGTATAACTTGATATCTGGTATTATGACCCCTCTAACTTTGTTTTCTTTCTCAACATTGCTGCAGATATTTGGGGTATTTTTTTATTTCATAAATGTTTGGCATATTTGTTCTAGGTCTGTGAAATTTACCATTGGTATTTTAAAAGGGATTGCATTGAATCTGTAGATTGTTTTGGGTAGTACTGACATTTTAACTATGTTGATTCTACCAATCCACGAACATGGCATTTTCTTCCCCTTATTTATATCTTCCCTATCTCTTTTTTCCAATGTCCTGTAGTTTTCTGAGTACAAGTCTTTTACGTTCTTGGTTAAGTTTATTACCAAGTATCTTAATATTTTTGTTCCAATGGTAAATGGGAATTTTTTTTTTAGTTTCTCTTTCTGAGAATTCATTATTGGTGTATAATAGTGCCAGCAATTTCTGGGTGTTAATTTTTTAGTCCTCTACATTGCCAAATTCATTTATTAAATCTAATAGTTTTTTTGGTGGAATTCTTTAGGGCAGCGGTTCTCAACCTGTGGGTTGCAACCCCTTTGGAGGTCAAATGACCCTTTCACAGGGGTTGCCTAAGACTATCGGAAAACACATATATAATTATATATTGTTTTTGTGATTAATCACTATGCTTTAATTATGTTCAATTTGTAATAATGAAAATACACCCTGTATATCAGATATTTACATTATGATTCATAACAGTAGCAAAATTACAGTTATGAAGTAGCAACGAAAATAATTTTATGGTTGGGGGTCACCACAACATGAGGAACTGTAACACATGATGGCTGTTGGACAGAGTGTCAGAGCAAGTCCAAGGGAGACTTCTGTTGAAGAGTGAGAAAAGAAGCTCAAAAACTTCTAAAGACCTCACCATTGTTTCCTGCAAGAGATTCAAGTCCATAGGCTTAAAGAAACCTGGCAGAAGCCACAATATGGCCACAATTTTGGTGAGCCAAGAATGACGCTACATATATTTCCTTTTAAGTGGAGTTGGAGCCACTATCTTATAGGAATTCTCCCTGCCCTTTCCAATCATCGGCATATTGAGCAAGCAAGGGTCGCGGCATTAGGAAGGTTGAAAACCACTGCTTTAGAGTTTTCTATGTACATTATCATGTCATCTGCAAATAATAAGAGTTTTAGTTCCTCCTTTCCAACTTGGATGCCTTTTATTTCTTCTTTTCTGATCACTGTGGCTAGGACTTCTAGTACTATGTATATATATGAAAGGCTAATATGCAAATTGTCCCTACGGGTGTTCGACCAGGAGATCGGGAGTTCGATCGCTCGCTATGATGTGTGCTTACCATCAGGGGGCAGCGCGGAACTAAGGAAGGCTCCAGGCAGCACCCAGCAGCCGGGGAAGAAAGGTCTCGGCCAGCAGCTGGAAGGCCCTGATCAGCCCTGATTGCCGGGCAGGCCTAGGTACCCTTCCAGTGCCTGAATTTCATGAACTGAGCCTCTAGTGTTAAATAAGACTGGTGAAAGCAGACATCCCTGTCTTGTTCCTGTTCTTTAGGGGAAATGGTTTTAGTTTTTGCTCATTGAGTATGATATTTGTTGCAATTTTGTCATATATGGTCTTTATTATGTTGAGATATGATCCCTATATTCGCACTTTGCTGAGAATTTTTTGATCAAAAATGATTGCTTTTTCTGCATCTATTGTTATGATCATATGATTTTTATCTTTCAGTTTGTTTATGTGATGTATCCCGTTTATTGATTTGCAAATATTGTACCAGAAGTACATCCTTGTAATAAATCAAACTTGGTTATGGTGCATGATCTTTTTAGTATATTGCTAGAAACAATTTGTTAATATTTTTTGAAGATTTTAGCATCTATGTTCATCATGAATATTGGGCCTGTAATTCTCTTTCTCTGTAGTGTCTTTATTTGGTTTTATTTTGAATTAGGATAATTCTGGCCTCATAGGAAGAGCTTGGAAATGTTTATTTCTCTTTGATTTCTTTTGGATAATTTGAGGAGGATAGGTGTTATTTCTTCTTTTAATGTTTGGTAAATCTCCCCTGTGAAGCCATCTGGAACAGGGCTTTTGCTTGCTGCGGGTTTTTGATTGCTGTTTCTATCTCATCAGTTGTTATTGGCCTATTCAGTTTTTTTTTTTATTATTCCTGATTGAGTTTTGGAAGATCGTATGTTTCTAGGAATAGCATAGCATCTTTGAGGGTGTGGCAGTCAATTAGCATATCCCCTCCTCATTGGCTGTGGGCACCACCATCTTTGAGGGCATGGCAGTCAATTAGCATATTCCTTCCTCATTGGCTGTGTGCGCTGCCATCTTTGAAGGTGGGGCAGTCAATTAGCATATTCCCTCTTTATTAGATAAGATTTCTGTAGATCTCTTCCTTAAAGTCCTCTAGAAGTTTTTCAATATATTACATGCTCCTATATTGGGTGTTTATATGTTTACCAGGGTTATATCCTCTGGACTGAACCCTTTACTATTATGCAGTGACCTGTATTGTCTCTTGTCATGGCCTTCATTTTGAAATCTATTTTTCATATATGAGTATTGCTACTGCAGTTTTGTTTTTCCTATTTGCATAGAAATTTTTTTTTGTTCTGAGGTGTGTCTCTAGTAGACAGCATATAATTAAGTCATGTTTTTATATCCATTCAGCTAACCTATGTTGTTTGATTATAGTATTTAATACATTTATTATTAAGGTTATTATTGATAGCTCTTATTAATTCTTCATGCCTATGTTTCTCTTTCTCTATCTTCTCATTACAGCAGTTCCTTTTTTTTTTCCTTGCAGTGCTGATTTGGTGGTGATAAACTTTAGCCCTTTTTTTCTGGATAGCTCTTTATTTCACCATCTATTTTGTTAGCCTTGCTGAATATAGTAATATTGGTTTCAGATCCTTGCTTTTTATTACCTCAAATACTACATGCCATTCCTTTCTAGCCTGTAGAGTTGCTGATGAGAAATCAACTGACATTCTTATAGAAGCTCCCTTGTAGTTAACAAATTGCTTTTCTCTTGCTGCCTTTAAGAGTCTCTCTTTGTCTGTAATTTTTAACATTTTAATTATGATGCGTCTGGGGGTGGTCCTGTTTGGGTTCTTGCTTGGGACTCTCTGTGACTCCTGGACATGTGATTCTTCCTTCACCAGGTTAAGGAAGTTGTCTGCCATTATTTCTTCAAACATCCCTTACTCTCTTTTTTCCCCATCTGGCACTTCTATTATGTGAATATTGCAAAGTTCAATTTTGTAATTTTGTCCCACAGCTCCCTTAAGCTGTTCTCCTGTTTTTTAACTGTTTTTTTTTTTTTTTTGGCTCCTGATTGAGTGATTTTTTTTTGGTACCATATCTTCTAATTCACTTATCTGATCCTCAGCTTCCCCTAGTATGCTGTGTATTCCTTCCACTGTGTTCTTTATTACAGCTATGCTATTTCTCATAGTTACTATATCTTTATTCATGTTGTTGAGGATCTTTGCCATCATTATTCTGAACTGTATGTTTGATAATTTTCTTATCTCCATTTAATTTAGCTCTTCTTCTAGGGAATTCTTTTATTATTTCATTTGGGGCTTGTTTTTTGTCTCCCCATTTTGGCTGTCAGTTTGGCTTTGTGTCTGTGTATTAGGTAGATCTGCTACAATTCCCAATCTTTAGTGTAGGACATTGTCAGACACTGTGACTGGCCCTGAGTACCCTGTTTGGAGCTATCAGCAATCCACAGCTTGTGCCTCCCTCTGCTGGGCTGGGTGCCTTTGGAAAGGACCCAGATGTGCCCCAAGGTCTGCTTTCCCTAGCCCAGGTCCCTGGATTAGATCAGGCAAAGACTCAAAACCTCTAGATACCTGCCTCTTCCTGCAGTCTGGTTGACACTTAGGTTTTATTTGCCTCAGGTTATCGACCACAGGGTGGGGTGAGAGGCCTTTCAACAGGGTGGGGAAACTGCCTTCCCCCCAAGTAAAAATTTCCTGCTTAGCAAAGGTTCTCAGAAGAAAGATGTCGTCTGCAGTTTGAGGGAATGTCTCAGTACAGGAAATTGGGGTGGCTGCCCTCTGAGCTCTAATTCCAGAGCCCCGAATCCTGCTTCCACTAGCACAGCTCCAGTCTACCCTGCCTTCCCTCTGCCAGAGCCCAAGGTGAGTTGCTGCACACGAAATTTTGTGTGTTGGTCCTTTAAGAGTGCCTGCATTTTTTGTCAGACAGCAACCCTGCTGCTTTTCACAGCCAGTTATAATGTGGGCACCTTTCTCAGTTCTGGTTCCCTGGGCTGGGGAGCCCAGTTTGTGGTTTAGACCCCAGAGTGCTTAGTGGGAACCCCCCTCCCCCCAGAGCTGAGATATCCCTCCAGAACGTCAGCGGTTGCCTATGGGATCTCGGTCAGCCCTTTTGCACCTCTATACTTTCTATCAGTCTCTACGTGGTCTCAATTTTCTTTTTTTTTTCTTTCTTTCCTACATTCTTTTTTTTTAAATTCTTTATTAGTTAAGGTATTACAAATGTGTCCTCATCCCCCCCATTAAATCCCCATCCTCCCTCCCCCCCACTCATGCTCTCATCCCCCTGTTGTCCATGTCCATTTGTTTAGCTTATATGCATGCATATAAGTCCTTTGGTTGATCTCTTCCCCTGGCCCCCTCCCTCCCCTACTTTCCCTCTGGGGATTAATAGTCTGATCGCTGTTTCTCTGTCTTTGGATCTGTCCCTGTTCATCAGTCTATGTTGTTCTCTATATTCCACAAATGAGTGAAATCAATTTTCCATCCTTGGTTATCAGTGTTCTCTCCAGCTAGTCTTAAATAGATTTTTTAGGGTGTTTTTTTTCCCCTGTATTTTGGTTCTGTTTCCAGTTTGGTCCTGGGACAGTGTCAGTGTAGCTTCCACTTACTCTGCTGCCAGTTTGGAATCCCCCATGTTGTAGTTTTGAGATATGACGACCACTATAACAACAATGGGCATTTCTTCTGCTCTTACTCTGTTTTAGGTTCTCTGCTTAAAATGTACACACATTATTTGATATTCACATCAGCATTAGAGCAAAGCATAAAACTTAAAGCAAAGATTAGGAGTGGATAAAATGAAGAACTTTTTAGTGGGCAGTTGGTAAGTAGAATCCACAAGCAGGATTAACTACAAAACAGCTTTATAAAGGTTGCTATGCAGGGGAGGAGAAGTTTTGAGTGCAGCGAAGTCCCACTTTGCATGGAGGGAAGGTGCCAAAGCCTGGTCTAGGCTACTTGAATTACTGGGTTCAGCATGGATTTAAACCTTATGTCCTTAGGTTTTGCCAAGTTGCCTCCTTTAGAACAACTAATATATTTGACATTTTCATTGTTAATGCTATTGTTATTATTGTATTATGAGTCGATCTAGAGAAATCACAAGCAAAATTAATCAGCTAAGCTAAAACTCTGAAGAATTATTAGATTTATTTGTATTCTAATTTTTTAGTAGTGGACCCATTAGTAAGTCTGCTGGTATATTTTGCATTTAAAATAACCAACTGGTGAGTATGTGTGAACTATAAGAAAGTTCTTAGTCTATAGAATGATCTGCTCAGTGGCTAAATTGATATTCTGTCTATGGTTGCATATGGCACAAGAAAAATGGACAAGGTAGAATTTGTCTTTTCCTTAAAAGTGAGCTGTTAAGGTGGTACTTGGGGTTCAGAAAAAAATGAAGACTCCTACCACTTTATTTTGGAGTACTAGTAAGTTTCAAGTTTTCTATATTAAAAAAATGAAACAAAGCACATAATTCTTTTAATTGTTTTTTACACCTGGCATTTTATATAGTTCCTCTTTACACAACTATTTGCTTTGTTTTCCCACAAGTTTGATTTTTCCCCTCTTACAGTTGAGCTTTGATACCCACCTTCATCACTTCACTTCAGAGAAGAGCTGTTTGTAGTTGTGGTGAGGCCTTTAATGCTGAATGCAGTGATACTTCCTTTGGTTCTGATCAGATGGGGCTGTCAGCTGCTATTTGCCTATTGCCCTGATGTCTTGTCAAAGTTAATAATTATTATGGAACTATGGACAGTTCTAGACCCATTGGCAGTGTTTATAGTGGATACTGTCCTGGGAGTAAGTCAAATAAAATAATTGGAATATGAGTCCTTGACATAGAATTTAGCTTTAGCTCCTGAATCAGTTGACATGGGAAGTTTCAATAAGCATGCCTAATTCAAAATTTATCTTAAAATGAAATTTTAAAGTTTTTCCTTATAATAAAAATTATGGATGTCTAATATAATCAATTGAAGTGTAATTTTAACTATCTTAAATTAAAACTTGCTAAATAAGCAGGAAATAATGTTGGAGATTAAATCCAAGCTAATTGGCACATTTTCAAAGAAGTTTTATTTTATAACATTTTGTTGGTAACTATGTTTTAATATTATGGATTTTTATAGTAAAACTTTAGAAAAAAGTAACCATACAGTAGTTCCTGTAATTGTTTAGGTTATTTATTTGCTTTGGGATCTAATACTTACTCTTCTGTAATAAATATATTGAAGAAGAAGAAGAAGAAGAAGAAGAAGAACAAAAGCTTTTTAAACTTTTCTAAGTAATAACATTTCTTAGAAATTACTTTATGGACATTTATTTAGACTTTTGGACACTTATGAAATGACAAAAACAGCATTTTCACCCTAGTTCCATATACCAGACCATTCTCTGACAAGGTGCTAGATGCTTTACTGAGAAGGCCTCTCCCTTCCCTTTGCTGTTGGCTAAGCTGGACTTTCACCTGCTCAGGGTTTCTGGGCTCCTCTTAAAGATCTTAAAATTCTTGATGCACTGAGCCTGATCATTTTTTAAGCTTTGTGGGAGAATTCTGACTGCTTATTCTGAGTGGTTTGACCTCTGCTGGAAATGCTTGGGAACTGGAGGGAAATGAGATGGTTGACTCTGCAGCCATGTAGATCATTTAATATTGCTAAAGTGAATTAAAGGCAGGGAACATCGGGACTATCAGTGCATCTAATTTCTAGTTCCACTGCTAGGAATGAGAGGCATAGCCCTGTCTCAAGAAAACGTATTAGTACTTGGAAGGCTGACTTGTTTTCAGGTTCTAGCCTGTGAGTATACACTGAAGCCCCAGTACCATTGAACAGCTTGATGACAAGACAGAAGAGGGAGCCCTGTCAGTCCAGAGTGGCTGTGTCTTCTATTCCTGTAGATTAGCCTCATTCTGATCAAATGAATTAAGCTGGAGCCAATTGGATTTCATTCCCATTCCTACTTCTCTCAGACTCTAGGTTAATGAGGAGATGTGCCATCAAGGTGAGTTGAGCAGCAGATGTAGAGATGAATGCTGTCTGCATTCTGGTCGGCTCAGATCCCATGGCATCTCACAGTTTCTCATAGAGGCTTATTGTGCATATTGAGCACGCAGAGTGCTAGTCTCATTCTATTGCTACACCACATGTAACACCACTTGGGGAGGCTGAGCAGTGGGCCCTTATGATCTTCTGAGATCTCATAAGGAATTGCTCCCTTATTCCAATCAGATCCCCCTGAGAGATTAGTAGCTGAATGGTGCACTCTATCAAAGGCAACTGAAGAAATTGAGCAGCCCTAATTTATTCTGGGGCCTCTGATGCAATATAAAGGAAAGTAGCTTCTAGCATGGCCAGTTCAGAAGTCTGTAATTGTTGGATGCTAACTTGGATGCTAATAGTTGAGTATAACCCACATCTTTCTCTACTCAGAAAGAAAAGCTGAAGGCTCATTTCCAATCTGAACAATTATTGACTCTCCAGTTAGAAACTAACATGTATCAACCCATCATGTATCAACATCTACGTTTGCTATCTTTAAAAATGTCTAAAGCTGCTTATAATCCACAGAACAGCAGCACTGGAGTCCACACTTGGACACTCCACCAATTCATCAAGATGTCCATTTTAACATGCTTTCCAATAATTCAACAGCACATTGAATTTTGAGAAGTACTGCTCCAAAGAAGTGGTTCACAAAGTGAGGTTTCTGGACCAATAGCAGTAGTTTCCCATGAAATAATAGAAATGCAAAATCTAAGGCCTTGAACCAAATCTACTGAGTCAAACACTCTGAAGAGGGGCCCAGCCTCTGGGAGGGGCTATGTATTTTAACAAGCTGAGGATCACCTATGTTTGATCCAGGTCAGCTAGCCAAAAGAGATACTACCTAATGGTATTGATAGTTTTTGCTCTAAATTAATTTTTCTCATGGCAATCTAAAAGAAGATGTGGCAAGTGGGATTATTTGAGGTTGAAGCATTGAGTGGTTGTTGATGTTTCTAACAACACTTCATTATTCTCTCAGTTTGCTGGCTCAGAAGTTGGCAATGCATTCCCTGACCCCTACTGAGATACTATGCTCACCAATTTCATTGAGTTCATAATTTCCTTCTCTGCCTATGCCATAATGTAGATAAAAAGTGGAGGGAACATTTTCTATTGAATGTCTTAATTGAGCAGCATGTATGTATTGACTATATGCTCCCTGCACAGGATTGTAAAAGATACAGAATAAATATGGCATTGCGCCTGCCTTCAATATAGATATGAATAACATGCAAGAACAAAGATCAAACAAAAGTAAAATGCAAGCATTTTCTTTCAACTAGTAAATCTGGAGAATCCATTAGCAGTAGTTGTGCAGTAACAGAAAGAGCACAGATTTAATCAGGGGAACCGGGTTGTGGGGCCCAGCTCGGCCATTTGATAGCTCTGTACTGTTGGATAAGTCAGTTACCTTCCCCTATCTTCAGTTTCCTTATATGTATCACAAAAGTAATAGTACCTACAAATATTAACACTTACCTTACTCATTTCACTGCATTGTTGGAAGAATCAAATGACAGCAACGGGGTATAAACTGTGAAAAATTCAAGGCACCATACATATGAAATTAAAGGAAAAGGATAAGGATTATGATGAAATAGTAACTAATGCTTTGCAGATGATGCAATATGTAACAGCCATTGCTCCAATAGTCCAGGCAGGAATTTGCAATCTAGCTGGGGAATAAAATAGACACACAAAAGAGGTAGTATGGGCAGTGTGTAATGAATGTTAGTTGTGGTGTTTTAGGTCTTTGTTCAAATGATACCTTTTCAAAGACGTATTTTCTGATAGCAATATTTAATAATATCCCCCATATCTCCTATACTTTTTTATGCTTTATATTTTTCTTCATAATATTATCCTCTAATATACCCTGTATGTTACTTCATTTTATTTATATGCTTATTCCCTCCCCTCTACCAACACACACACACACACACACACACACACACTTAAATGTAAGCTCCAAAAAGGTAAAGCTTTTGTCTAATTTTATTCACTCTTTTATCTTGAGTTTAATGATACATAGTGGATATTTAATATACTACATGTGGGTCAAATGAACAATTAGTATCTATTGATTAGACTATGTTATTAGCATCAAACATGTATCGTTTTGTTGTTTGTTTCACTGATGAATCCCATGCCTATTTCTTTACCTTTAAAACAGAACAGAAAAAGTTGAAATCTGGAATAGGAGAGATCCATGACAACCTTTGCAGATTTGCTGCCTAAAATCCTAGCAACAGACTCACATTTTTATGAGGTAGACCACTTAATAAGTACAGATATAAAAAGAAGGTATTGGTGAGGTGATGAAAAAAGCCGTAGTTGAGAATAGGAGCACCTAAATAATGGTCACTGCCCAATCACTAATAGCTATTTTGGTGTAGGGAAAATACAAATTAACCTCTCTAGGTTTCTATTTGCATGTGATTTGTATTAGCTAGTTTTGAACATGCCTTTTTAACCTACATTTATATAATTGTCAGTTTAAAAAGTAAAGACATTCTTTCTTCTCTCGTACATTAGAGAAAAAGTATAATTCTTTACATATATATTGAAAATTACTTCCACTTGATATCATAGGCATCATAATTAAATAGCATCATGTTTTATAAAACTCAAAGGTCAAAGATGTCATATGACAATGCTTTAGTTTCATAGCATTTTATATTTGTTTTTAAAGACCTCATGACCTTGAATTTATTTCAAACCCAACATAGAATTTTTTTTCTTGCCTAAAATAAGGACTTATTGTTAACTTGACCTAACATAAACTTTGATTATCAAGCCCATAGTAAGTAGCCTGCTAACGTTTTTATAAGTTTCTAAAATAAGCCACATATGTTATGCATAGCAGAAATTAAACTCCTCTAAAACATGCTGCAGAAAGAAATCTTTTCATCGCCATATTTAATTTCTTCATATCTTGTGTTCATTAAATTCAGAACTCCATGGTACATAAATAAAATGCCTTTACTTCAGGAATTGCATACAGAATTTACATATTTAAAGGCTTATAGGTAAATTGAGAAAAACTTGGTGAACCAACCTTGCAAACCCAGTCTTTTTCTTTTCCTTTGTAGCAGATGAAGATCTGGTAATCTTCAATACCTTGAAATTTTTATTTAAAAATAAATCATGGTATTATGTGAGTTTTGTGAATTTAAATTAATCTGACTTGATGATCAGTGTTTCCATCCTTATTTTTTACATTTATATTTTCTTTTGTCAGCGGCTTACACATAATGGGGAGACTCTTGTGGCTGATGCAGCAAAGCTGTACTGGGCGTTTGTAAGAACCAAGCAATCAGGGATTCTTGATATAATGCTCATGCTGATTTACATTCTCCTGTTCATCATTGCTTCCTTTATTTTATATTTGTACTGGAGTCCCGGTGTACGAATTCGTGCACCTTGAAAGGAACTGTGGGCTTGAGGCTGCAGTAGGCACAGGGGCAGGTCTGGGCTCATCCTCTGCGACCCTGCCCAACCCCTCCCGCCACCGGCCCCAGTCCCCTGTCTGCCAGCAGCCCCACTCCCGTTGCCGCTGCTCCCATGCACTGATGATGCCAGCCCCACTTGCACCCGCTGATGGAGCAGAGCTATTGGGGCCAGAGCCAGCAGTGGGTGTAAGTGGGCCGGCGCTGTCAACAGGTGCTAGTGGTGGCTGCTGCCCCAATCACCCCTCAGGAGCAGGGGGAGGTGGAGAAGCCCTCAGGGGCGATCAGGGCTGGCAGCCACCACTCACACCCACTGGTGGCGCCAAGTGATCCGGACTGGCGCCGGGAACCGGAAGCAGGTGCGAGTGGCAGCTCTGGCGCCAGCTGCGGGTATGAGCGGGGCCAGCGCTGGCAGCAGGTGTGAGCTCCGGTGGGACCTGGGACCGTGGTGTACAGGTGCAAAGAATTTTCAGTATCCACCAGAGGCTTGCCCCAATGACAGCGACCGGTGCCCCACCTTGGTCTGGCGCCCCCACTCACCTGCTCCATCATCCTGCCGCTGCCAATACCGGCCATGTTCTGCACACGCCCCCTGGTGGTCAACGCACGTCATAGTGACCGATTATTTGGTTGTTCAGTTATTCAGTTCTGGTTGTTCCACCTTTCGGTCTATTTGTATATTAGCCTTTCATTATATAGGATTGTCTCAGGTAAGGTGCTTCAGTATTTTTGTTCTTTCGAGTGTTCAGTTATTTTGTTATATGGTTAGGCTATGTATGAGAACATGGTTAAAGTAGAGAAGTTAGAACCATGTCTATATGGCTAAGGTAGAAATCTTGGTTGTATGTAACAATTGTCATGAAGACCAGCCAAGAAATGTTTTGACTTTCAGAGAAATGTTTTTTCGATAATAGAGAAAACTAATTTTGCTATAAATTTGTTTGCTGTATACAGTACACGTTTCTTCAAACCGAGGACCAACAAAAAATAAAGATAATCGTTTAAAATCCAATGACATTCCAGAACATTTTTTTGAGAAGCTTTCATTTTCTCCTTTTTCTAACAAACCCACTTTCTTCCCACTCTTCCCACCCCTGACAACATCACCAATAGAAGAATCATGGTTGGGGTGCATGCAGGGGGCAACCAATTGATGTGTCTCTCTCACATTGATGTTTCTCTGTCTCTCCCTCTTCCTTCAACTCTCTCTTAAAAGAATTAATGGAAAAATATCTTCCAAAAGTAGATTCTAATCTTTTGCTACCTGAAACAAATAGTTGTGTCTTAAAAATAAAACATAAACATTACCCAATGGGAAAATTTGAGCAGGAGAAGTGAGAAGGTTTATAATGGATGGATAACTGATTAAAGAAAAAGCAAAGATAGAGTTTCTGGACATCATAGAGAATGAACCTGAAAAGATCCAGGGTGAATAAATAAGTTTCGTTCACTATCCTAACCTAGCACCTAATTATCTTCCATGCTTAACCTATCCTATTCAGATCTAGGCATGCTCAGTAACCTGAAGCAGGTTTTGTTGTATTTTAGAAGCAGGTGCACTTAATATTATTTTGGATAATGATAGAATTACAATGATCTTCCATGGAGAAAATATTTGTATTTTCTATGTGAATAAATAAAATCACTCCATTATGTCCACTGAAAAATCTCTCTTTCTTGAGGTTTGCAAAATACCTTTATCTGCAGTAGTGGAGAGCTAGGCAACTCAGTTCTCCCATGAAACAAACACTGTCCTCATCGGATGTATCTGGGCAATGAAGTGGAATTTTGCTCTTCATAGGCAAAGAAACATGGAAATCATAAGAACTTAGTGATAAATGCCAATGTGGATTTGGGCATGTGGACTGATTTAGGTCATCATTCTTAATCCAAATGTTTAAGCAACAATCCTAACTCTTTCTGGGCTCTTGGACCAGTGCTGTCAAAACATGTGCTAGCATTGTAGGAGTCCGGAGGAGATGAAGTCTGTTGTTCAGGCTGCTAATAGAGAATTTTGCTTAGCTCTGGGCACTGGAAGCTCCACATTATGGGGCCTGGCTGAGCAAGCTTCAGCTTGGCCACTATTGAGTTTGGCTCATTGGATCTCATTCCTCCAGGAACTGAGTAATTTCTTGCTGAAGGGTTTCTACTAGAAAAATTCTCACCCCCGTAGTTAGTAGGAAAGTTGACTGGCATGCCAGTTCCTTGCCTCCATTCAAGGAGGTTCTTGAGCTGGGTGTAATTATTTGAACTGGATTACATGGCTTTTAAAAAACCATTCATCTTTTTAATGATTTTTCTTATTATAGGAAACACATATGTCTAGAAAAAATAAAAAAGAATCAAAAAGTAAAGTAAAAACCACCAATAAGCTCACCATCTAGACAAAACACTATTAATCTTTTTGAACTGTACTTTATTCTTTTTCTCATGTATATTTATTTTTACTAAATTGAAATTATACTGTAAGTATAACTTTATCTGTTGATTTTAAACTTAATATTCTGTGATAAATATTTTCATATTCTTTACTTACTTCATGAACATTTAATGCCTACATAATATTTTATACTATATAAGCAGCATAAAATATTTAAATATTTCTTTATTCTTGGAAAATAGATTGTTTTATTTTTGTGCATCTTATAAATAATTCTGATGAACATCTTAAGACACAGGGGCTGTTCACATTTTAAATTATTATTTGAATAGTGTCCTAGACACCCAGAAATGCTGATTTAGAGAGTATGATATTTCTAAGACACTGGATAACTGCTGCAAAATTGTTTTCTAGAGACGTTGTATGGATTTGCACGTCCACAGCAATGCATGAGGGAATTTTCCAAACTATGCTCACCTCATGTGTTAACCTCTAATGATCTAATGTAAGGAATCTCATCCTTCTTCAACTGTATTTCTTGGTTTACTGGTAATTAAACACACTTGGGTGTTTTTTCTTTTTATTGTTGTTGTTGGTGGTGATGGTTAATCCTCACCCAAGGATATTTTTCCATTGATTTTTAGAGAGAGTGGTAGGGAAGGGGAGAGACCCAAGAGAGAAACATTAATTTGAGAGAGACACATGGATTGGTTGCCTCCCGCACTTGTCCCGACCAGGGCCAGGATAGAGTCTGCAACTGAGGTATGTGCCCTTGACTGAAATCAGTCTAAGGGCCTATGCTCTATCCAATGAGCAAAGCCAGCTAGGGCTAACTATTTTTAATATGTGTGTCATTCGTTTGTATTTCCTCCTTGTGAATTGCCTTTTATGTGTTCTTTTGCCTTTCTTCCTATAGAGCAGTGATGGCGAACCTTTTGAGCTCGGCGTGTCAGCATTTTGAAAAACCCTAACTTAACTCTGGTGCCATGTCACATATAGAAATTTTTTGATATTTGCAACCATAGTAAAACAAAGACATATTTTTGGTATTTATTTTATATATTTAAATGCCATTTAACAAAGAAAAATAAACCAAAAAAATGAGTTCGCGTGTCACCTCTGACACGCGTGTCACAGGTTCGCCATCACTGCAGAGTATTCAGATGTTGAGTTGGCAGAAATAAGTAATAATGCTTGTCTGGAGAATGCAGATTTGTTCCAGTGCAGTTGGTATATTAGAGAATAATTGGGGTATAACAGGAATGACCAGATTTTAGGTTTTCTTTTGTACAATTTTGTCCACGAAGAGCAACATGTGAACACAGAAAACCATACCCAGCTGAACCCAACCACCCAGAAGGCACACAGCTCAGACTGCAGCGCCAGCAGCATGAGCTCACCTCCTACCTGGTGTCACCACTTCCATCTGAGAGGAAATGAGCCCCTGCCACCATCACACCACAACGCAGGGACTGCAACCCCCCGGGACACCCACTTCCAAAAACAGATGGTAGGTCGTTTTCAAAATAAAGCTCCATATTTATTGCAATAGCTATGTCTTCTCAACCAGTTATCCTGTGTAAAACTTCTAGCATTTTATTAGTTTTCTAACTTTTTTATACATCACTGAGTATTGGGCTTCACCTCATTCCCTCAACAACCTGGCGGTTTGACTGCCTGACTTCCCACAGTGTGGTGATTTTTAGAACACATATGCTGTGTGAGA
>NW_005871155.1:2758455-2807101 GCF_000147115.1 Myotis lucifugus
CCCAACATACTAACCACCGGGAGGGCAGAGATGAGGGTGCAGGTCAAAAGCAATGAGGTGCCCAAGGAAAGGCAAACTCTTGCCAGCCTAGGATACTGTTCCCTACACAGTTATCTTTTTTATAATCTTCATCTGGGGATATCTTTGTTGAATTTTTAGAGAGAAAAGAGAGAGAGAGAGAGAGAGAGAGAGAGAGAGAGAGAGAGAGAGATCAATGTGAGAAACATCAATTGTGAGCCCCACTGGGGACGGAACCTGAAACCTAGGTGTGTGCCGTGACCAGGAATCAAACCTGAGATGTTTTGGTGCATGAGGTGATGCTCCAAACAACTGAGGCACACAGGCCAGGGTGTGGCCTGCAGGGATTGGGCCAAAACCGGCAATCCAACACTGCCTGGCCCCTTAGCCCAGCCTGTGCCCTCTTGCAGTCTGGGAGCCCTTGGGGGATGTCTGACTGCCGCGGAGGCAGGAGAGGCTTCCACAACTGTGCTCACCAGCCATGAGCCCAGCTTCTGGCTGAGTGTCACTCCCCCCGTGGGAGAACACTGACCACCAGGAGGCAGCTCCTGCGTTGAACATCTGCCCCCTGGTGGTCAGTGAGTGTCATGGCGACTGGTCATTCGGCCATTCAGTCAATTTGCATATTAGCCTTTTATTATATAGGATTTTATTGGTCTGTTATTTAAGTTGGTATTACCTTTAGATATTAGCTGTTTTGTCATTTTGTTTTACTGGGTTTTATTTTAAGTAATTTAAATTCATCAGCTATGTTTCCAGTGTCATGGACAGAGCTTCTCTTTCTAGAGCTTCTTTAAAAAAAAAAAAATACATTTTACCACCCTTTTATAGATGGCCTCTATAGGCATTGGCATTAGGGAAAACTGTGAGAACCACCTGCACCTCTCGTGGTGTTTGCTTCATATTTGGACTTGCAGCATCCCCCATAAACCTTCTGAGTAAAGCTTTTGCTGATATTATATAGACCCTTTAACTTTTTTTGGTATGTAAAATATCTTTTAATTGTGACAGTATTACAGATATCCTCCATTTTACCCCTCTGCCCCCCTCTACCCATGGATCCTTTAATTTTTGATCCTTTATCTGAATAGTCCAAAAGATCTACAGGCACTCACATATTTTTCTATAATATCAGAGAATGAACACTCACTATTCACATGTCTGATTTGTTTAAGCTTTTCCGTTCCTGGAAGCTGTACACAAGTCTGAGAGACTGGTTGGTACTCAAGTTAATTAGTTGTGGGGGTGCTGATGCCTTCTTAATCATTGACTTAATAGTTTCAAATAGCCTTATAAGTTTTAGCTGCTGTCATTTATTACTTAGAAAAATTAATTTAGATTAAAATAATTTAAAGGCAGGTTTTGATGAGAATGTTATGAGCAGATTCATTGTCTAGGGAATATGTATCAGATAATCAAAGATTTTCCATTTTCTGAATCAATCTCCTTTACTATGTTCCTTACTAAAGGCAAAATATTATTTATCAAGTAGAGGAAATTTTCTAAAAGGCTTCTAATTAATATAGAGCTAAACAATTTTCTTCTTCCCTGAAACTGTCACCTAGCTGTGGGCGCTCTGTGCCCTGATAGGCAGTGGTGAGCTGTGCACATTATGGCATGTGTGCATAGGGATACACCTATTTTAAAGATTTGGGTGTTACATTGTGGGAGCTCCAGTAAACTGAATAATTGTAACCAAAATAGCTTATTGCTGTGGGTAGAGATAAATCCACTGATTGCCCACTTGCCACAAGCCACTAGGTCCCCTGACTGTTCGTCAGACCCTAAGCTCTCTGGTGTGGGCAGCTGCCTATATGCTGAGTCCCCTTTTATCTTTTCTTCAGCAAACAGAGGGATCTATTTCTACCTCAATGATCCTCATCTGTAGCTGTAGGAAGCTGGGTCAGAGACAAATGCAGCATTCCTTGCCACAATGTTCTCTTAAAAAGATAAAATAAAAGCTTGTCAGTTAAGTATAAATTGTTAATTGGTCATCTGATGAGTTGGCCTTTGGTAAATTAGCCTGCTTTCAATATCTCTAGGCTAAAAGAAACCAAAAAAAATAATATTTTGGAATTTCTATTTTTAACTCAAACTTGAGGGAAAATGGGCAAGTGAGTTTGGATCAACGGACAAACACATGTGAGAAGGGTATGTACCTGGATGAAGTAACCATGTGCAGTCCTATCAGAACAGTCCAAATCCCTGGCTTGAGCTTGTTGCAGGCTGCTGGGGTGAGACATTGCCCTTTCCACTCCGTATAAGTACTTGCACCTGACAGCAGGTACTGTGCACCAGCCGGTGACAATCCCCACTTCACTCCCAGCACTATGCAATATCTACAAAGCCTCCTGGAGGACTTGCATCATACTTATCACTAAAGTAATTGAACAAACAAATAATCAAACAAAAAGAACAGCTATTTTGTTTTGCTGCAAGAAGCCAGTGAATCTTACATGTATTTTAAATCTTATATAAGTAGTCAAGTGAGCATAAAAAATACAGAGGCAAAAACCATGACACTGCACTGGGAGTGAAGGGCAAGGCTGTTGACCCTTGAGTTCTCCTTTCTCTTCCCCAGAACAGTGCCTCGCACACAACAGACACACAACGAGTCTTTGGTGAATTAAAAACAAGAATAAGTACATTTTCTTAATGATGAAAAAGCACCTTGTCTTTCAAATAAAATGTGGATCACAGTTCATTTTAAACACTCAGCTGGACTCTAATGAAGAAGTGTGAAAAGCTATACACACAGCTCTCGTGTGTGTTAATTTGACTTATCAAAGTGGACAGAATAGGTTTTTAGCTTGAATCCTTTAGCAACAGCCAACTTTAAAAAATTGCAGCGTAATGTGGAAGGAGAAGTTTAAAGGGTCACAGTGAGCAGGGGAAATGCAAAACGTTTAGGCAGTAAATATAAAAAATTCAAAGCACCCACGTCTTAGAAGCAGAATGCTCTCTAAACTTCCCTTTTTTTTTACCTATTCCCTGCTCTCCATTCCACTATCCCAACCTCTATATTCCACCTCCCTCCACAAGTAGTCTTTTCTCTTTAATGATCTGGTGTGTAAGCTAATGTGAGGCATGCTTGGATGCTCAAAACCACAGTTGGGTTCCTAGGGATCTTGGTCATATTTGCACAGGAGCTGTCATTCTGCACAACAGATAGAAGTTGCCTCAGCTTTCAGTCTGGGTCTAGTGCTTAAATAGCACCTTCTTTGCCACTAACACTCCCCATGAGACCAGCACCTCTTATTAGCTCCGTGCTTTCCCAGAGGTTAAGATCCCACCAATGAGCGTGACTTGAGAAAGACTGCCATAGATCTAGTTCACCTTATTCTTTATAGTTCAGGTTTCTCCAATACAACCAATCCACCTTCATAACCTGCATCAGTATCCATATGGGAATGTAGAACTTGTGGATTAGGAAGAATAGACTCCAAATCCTAACTAACATAGTACTGGCTCTCACTACCATCTTAGAATCTCCAAGTATAGGTTCAAAAAATCTTCCATCATATGCCATGTAAATTGGCATTAAAGATTACACAGAGCGTTTTTAATGTTTTTCTTTCAGTTACTGAATAGTAATTTCTGTCATTTCTACCATTTCCTGAGCACTTACATGTGACAAACATACAGTATATAGATTATTTAATCCTTACAGTAAATCTGTGATTCAGGGCATTACTGCCATCTGCTTTCTTAGGTGAAGAACCCAAGCCTTGGTGACTTTAAGTTATTTGGCTGAGATCGCACAGTAGGCCAGTGGCTCAGCTGATATTCTCATGCAGTCTTTGCAACTCTAAAAACCTAAGTATACTGTCTATCATATTTTTAACATTTTTTAAACAAGAGAAGACAAGGGTGGGTGGGTTGGTGGGTGTGAAGAGATCAACCAAAGAACTTGTATGCATATATGCATAACCCCTGGACACAGACAATAGGGTGGTGAAGGCCTGGGGCGGGGGGACCGGAGCTGGCTAGAAGAGGTCAATGAGAGAAAAAAGGGGACATCGGTAATACTTACAGCAATAAATATTTAATTAAAAAAAGATTACTTGAAATTTACATCTGGGTTTAATTTTCTCCACATGAATGAGTATGATGTGTTGGTTCCATACCTGGATTAAAGGCAGTTAGGCCTGGCTTGAATTTTGCTCTGTCACTAACTGTGTGACCTTTGGCAATAGTTTTACCTCTGAGACTATTTTCTTATCTTTAAAATATGAATAGTAGAATCAAGCATAAAACTTTTATCTTCTCATTTGGAAATTAATTAATTGATTTTAAGTGTATATTTCTAATAAATTTATAATTTAGGCAGCTAAGTTTAGTTTTAAAATTTAAAACAAAATTTAATTTAATTCTTTAAAGGTAGACATGCATTTAGCTAAACAAATTAGAACCTTTAATTAACTTTGATAACTCCAAATATACATGTCAACAGGATTTAAAATCAACATTATTAAGCCCTGGTCAAGTGGCTGAGTTGTTTGGGTAACTGTTCCATACACCAAAAAGCTGAAGCTCGATTCTTGGTCAGGGCACATACCTGGGTTGCAGGTTCTAATTCCAGTAGGGGTACATATGGGAGGCAACAAATCTCTTTCTCTCTCTCTCTCTCTCTCCCCCCCCCTTCCTCTCACTCTAAATCAATAATACTAATAATAAGAGCATATCCTCTGGTGAAGAATTTTTTAAAAAACACAACATTCTGAAAAGAAACTAGTTGTCTTCTCCAAATTACCTCTTCATCTAGGGTACACTATCTTAGTAAAATGCCAAGATCACTCATTCTGGAAAAAAAAAGAATGGAAAGAAGGAACGGAAGATGGAAGAAAAGGTAGAAAGAAGGAAGGGAAGAATGGAGAAAGGAAGGGAGGGATGAAGGGAAAATAACTCCAGAGAGAACCCTCAAATCTGTCCTCTCTCTCATCCTCCATATCCATCTCCTCCAGGTTCTGGCAGTTCCTTAGGTCTTGTTTATGTCATTCTATACACAGGCTCCTTTCTCTGTCCAATATGCCCTAATCTCTTCCGTTACTTACTGTAGCATTAATATTCCAACTAGTCTCCTTATATTTCTTCTTGCCCCTTTTAATCTATTCTCCTCACTATAACATGATTGATTTTTAAGTAAAAATCTTTATATCACTCTTGCCTTAAATCCATTTCATTGCTTCCTATTGTTCTTATAATAATAGTTCTCTTGACCTGAGCCCTGCCTTCTCCAGATGTACTACCCTAATACTCCAAGTTCTCCTCATCTCTCTGTTATCTTCACATGCAGCTCCTCTCCACTACCTTCCTGTAATCCTCACCCACTCTCTCCCCTTCTGGAAGCACTTAGCAAGTACTTGGCATTTGGTAGGCATATGGGAATATTTGTGGACTGAATGAATAAATTAATAGGGAATGAATTCAAAGGATTTGCCCCTTACAAACATGAGCCTATACATATACTGAAGGGTAGATACTTCATAACTAGGAACATATAGTAAGACTGTTTCTGGAAATGGGGGTGGAGTTTTTTACTACTTCCCATTGTGTGCACATTTTTATTTTCTCTATTTCTTTTTTTTTCTTAAATTATTTTTCCTTATTTACTTTCTTGCTTCTCTTTATTCCTTCTTTGTATTTCCCTTTCCCTCTATTTGGTACAATTTCAAACCAAAGCTATTTGAATTTCTATTTTTAATAGAATGGTGAGTTCTCATGGGTTTCTAGAGAGTCAATCTTAATGTCATTCACTTCATTGAGTCTTTGCAATTCTGATATGTGGATTTTAACATTAAAAAATAAGAATGAACTTTGGCAAGCATTTGCTGGTCAAGCTAAAAAGTAGTTTGACTACTTATATGCTGTCTGTTCAAAGCTATACCAGCACCCTTCTAATCTATATAATAAAGAGGTAATATGAAAATTGACCATCATACCCTCGCATAAGATGGCTGCCCCCATGTGAGCTCAAGATGGCCACCCCCATGTAGTCAAAAGATGGCCATTCCTATGTGATCACAAGATGGCCACCACAAGATGGCCAGCAGGGGAGGGAAGTTAGGGGCGACCAGGCCAGCAGGGGGGGGCAGTTGGGGGGCACCAGGCCTGCATGGGAAGGCAGTTGGGGGGGGGGGCGGGCCTGTAGGGGAGCAGTTAGGCGTCGATCAGGCTGGTAGGGGAGTGGTTAAGGGGTGATCAGGCTGGCAGGCAGAAGCGGTTAAGGGCAATCAGGCAGGCAGGCAGGTGAGCGGTTAGGAGCCAGCAGTCCTGGGTTGTGAGAGGAATGTCCAACTGCCGGTTGGGGATCGGGCCTAAACCGGCAGTTGGACATCCCCCGAGGGGTCCTAGATTGGAGAGGGTGCAGACTGGGCTGAGCGATACCCTCCCCCCCCCACCCCAGTGCATGAACTTTGTGCACTGGGCCTCTAATGTTATTATATAAGTAGATGATAATTTTCCAACTTATATCATAAGTGCATTTACTACAATAGCCATACTGCTAATACTATGTGTAACTTTTAGAATTAGAAATAAGCAATCATATTTTATTCTTCTTCATTTTTATATTTAAAACAATTTAAAGTTATAGATTCCATTCTTTTTATGACACTTAAAATACCATATTAGCTAAATGTTCACACTTGTCCTTTTAGCTTTAAAAGAAATGTCACATGCTAGGTTTCTGTAAATGACCCACATTCAGATGTGAACCAAACATAATAGCTTCTGCCACTCACCAAGCAATGAATTGCTGCAAATGTAGGACACAGGGCAGAGGACTTTGTAAATTACTTTGTTTTATTGGCCATCATCAAAACCTGTGACATGATATGTGACCTATTTCTACAAACAATAATGCCTAAGGCTTTACAGACAGGTAGAATGTAGTTTCTCTTTTAATTACAATTTGAAAAAATAATTTAAATTTTTTCAGACATATTGAATAGATATACTCTTAAAAGAAATACAAATTTGCAACCATCACCATATAATAATGTATATTTCAATAGAATATCATAAAATTTTAGCTCTATATTAAAAAACAACTCAAATCTATAAAGCTGCAAATAAAGGACAGTGAACTTGTAATTTTTCTCCTAGATTCACTAATTATTAAATTGTTATTTGCTTTTCTCTTCTTTCCTCCAAAATTATCTAATATCTTCAATATTATATAATTCAACCTTATATTTAAACACCCCCCAAAATGGCATAAAATGCATGAAGACTCTTAGTGAACTATATGAAAATAACACTTCCATAATTAAATATGATCATGGAAAGTTTAAACTTAATATTTATTGAATTACTCTAATGTTGCATATACAGAGAGAATAGTTTGTTTCTCTCTTATCAATGTCTACCAATGCCCAATTTACTTATGAAATTGGAACTTTTTAAAAAATGTTTATCTTTACATAAATTTTCCTAACATTTAGTTGGACTCACTTTCTAAGAGAATCAGAAAAGTGAAAGTTCAATAGGCAAGCACCAACTTTGATCAATGTGAACTGCAAAAATATTCAAAAGGACAAAATAATTCACTTTTGGATAAATATTATATTGTTTGACTAATCATATTATCCAAATGAATCACAAAATTATCCACATTTATATATTATTTTAAAATTTGGCATATACAATTATAGGCTATTTTCTCCTTGTCTGTGTAAGTTGGTTCATTTGAGCTGAAAAATGTTCTAAAAACTAATGAAGATTGGTAAGTTGAGTCATTAACAACCTATCATGAAAATGCCACTAAAAATGCAAAAAAAAACCCCAAAAAACTTTTTTAACAAAACTAAAATGCAATTAATCTTTGTACAGCTTTCCATATTCCAATGTGCCATTTTGTTCTCTGTTAAAACATTTGTTTACCATCCTGTGAATCTTAGTTTGAATGTTACATAATTATATTTTCATACAGAATGAAGAAGATATAAGGATGAGACAGACATTTTCCGGGCCAAAGAAATAGAAGCTAGAAGAAACAGGACTCTGATTCCTAATTAATTCAAAGTTAATTGCATTGTTGATAATACTGCACTTAAAATCTTCATATAGAAAATGTTTATGGCAGCAAATTGAGAGTAATTTAACTACATTAAATCTTATTACCAGTAAAAGAAAAAGATGATTGTTACATTAAACAAGACTAGTTCTTGTTAACATGTTCTTGTTTAACAATGCAACTAACAAATCATTCAAATGGCCAAGCTATAATCTCAAAGCACAGTTAAGAGTAGTAGTTGCATTTCAAGTTGACACCAAGCCAGATGGCCTATCTTGGGCCATCAGTGATGCTGGTGGCAGTTTTGCTTTTATTTCCACTCTGTGATGAATGAAAAACAGTTGGAAAAGAAAAGACAAATAGATCTCATTTGGCAGTTAGGATCAAAAAAATATTTTACTATTTTGGAAAGAATCAAGATAGAGGTCATAAAAGAAAGACATGCATTATATCAGTTATTTTAACTGAAAGTTAAGACGATGGATGAAATAAACTTTGAAGTTAGCTCTGAGTTTAAATTCTGTCTGTAACTTATAAATGAGACTTTTTCATTTTAATGTATTAATATGTAAAAGACAATTAAAGTTAGATAATGCAATAGATATGAAATTGCCATTATAAATGTTAGGTTTGATTATCTAGTTTATTTAAAGCAAAATATATTTATTCTGATCATTGAAATAAAATACTTAATTTTTTACTTTGTGTGGAAAGGCACTTCCATGTGATGTTTAACTATCTTTTATTTTATATTTTTTAGAGAGAGAGTAAATGGGAGGGAAGAAGGGGAAAGAGAGAGAGAGAGAGAGAGAGATATGGGCTGGTTGCCTCCCGGGCCTGGGATCAAGACTGCCACCAAGGTACATGCCTTTGACCAGGAATTGAACCCAAAATCCTTTGAATCCATGGGCCGACACTCTAATCACTGTCCAATTTATATATTGGGAATTTTGTAAAAATTTACTTCTCAAATTGGTGATGTATTAGAATTCTTGATCTACAAACTATTTAGTGACATAATTCTGTGCTTCTTAAACTAGATCCAGATGTACTTGGTACGGTGAGTATACTCTAGGCCAGGAGGATGACTATAATATTTCTCAAGCATTTCAATTTTACTCAAAGTAAAAAATAACATCATCTTAAAACAAATATACTGATCAACAAGGGATAAGATACAGTTTCTCTTCTCTGAAATTAAGGATATTTAATGCAAATGTTTTATAAGTATTGATCTAATTAATGTTTATAATGTTTTTCAGTATGATACTTTGTTGTCATTTTACTAGTATTACAAGAAAAACAGTACTTTACTAAATTAATATTTGGAGTTGTTTTGGAAAACGGGAAAAGATTAAATAAGTAGTTCATCAGGTTAGGTGCTTTCCCAAATTGATCTATTTATGATTCACATTTGAAAACTTCCAACCAAGCAAAACCTTTCTGCAGACTGGGCTGGTCCAATGGAGTTTCTATTATAGGGCACTAACACCAAGTCATGGAGAAAAAATAAATCAAAATTTAAACTTCTTTTGACAACTATCTCACATTTGAACTAATTGGGATGGTCATAATAGAAATTAATGGCTAAATATTTATCATATTTCTCCAATCTATTACTTAGACATCAAAAGTCAAAAGTAATAGGTTTATTGGAGATAATTGCAAAAACCCAGATTGTTGTTGAATTCTATTTAGTGGAGAAAATCATTAAATTATTTCAGGAATATAAGTCAAATAATTTCTGGAAAATAAATGGAAATAATGACTAAATAAATAGGAATTGATAAAAATCATAATTTAAAAAAAATCAAGTCAATTTTTATTTATTGACGTGAAAAGAAGTCAGAAAATATTATTGGAAAAAGAAACAGGGTATGACTCAGAATGTGAAAATATCTACTGATAAGAAATTATATCTATACAGGCAGAGAGAGATGTCTGGAAGGATGTTCAACAAAATGTTAATAGTTATCTCTATTGATGAGATTTTGAGTGGTTTATATTTCTTTTTTAATTAAATTTATTGGGGTGACATTGGTTAATAAAACCATACAGGTTTCAAGTGTACAACTAAAAAAAAATCATCTGCACGCTGCATTGTGCACTCGTCACCCAGAGTCAAGTCTCTTTCCATCCCCATTTATCCCTCCTTTGCTCACCTTTGAGACAAAAGTAAACAATATTTGGGGGGGAAAAAACCAGATAACATGAATTTTGTCCTTAGATTGCACAATGATTCTTGAATATTAGATGAATTTCAGCACATTCACAGTGAAGAAACCAAGTTTTTTATGCCATATGATTTGGAGATTTCCAATCAGGAGCTAAATTATATACTGAGTGGCCAGATTATTATGACCACCTGACGTTTGTAGACAAATTAACTATAATTTCATCTGAAGTTGCTAGAGGGCCAGACCATTATAAATAGGGAAGCAGGTTGTTTACCACGACAGTATAAGTGATTTTTTTCTGAAGATATGGGTAAACAACGTGATTTAACAGCCTTTGAACGTGGGATATACACACAGAGTGGCCGGATTATTATGACCACCCCATCAGTACTTCGTTGGGCCACCTTTTGCCTTCAATACTGCAGCGATTCTTCTTGGCATTGACTTCACGAGATGTTGAAAGGTGATGCGAGGAATCTGACACCATGCCTGATGAACAGCACTGTCCAGTTCTGTGAGATTTGATGGTTGTGGAACCAGCTGCCTGATGGCTCTTTTAACTTCGTCCCACAAATGCTCAATTGGATTGAGATCTGGTGACTGTGGGGTCCACCTAAGCAAGGTAAAGTCTCCCTCATGTTCTTGAAACCACTCCTGCACAATACGAGCACCGTGGCATGGCACATTGTCTTGTTGGAAGAAGCCATCTCCATTGGGATACACCATCAACATGATAGGATGAACTTGATCAGCAACGATACTTAGGTATGTTGTGCTATTCAGATGTTGTTCCACATGAATTAAATGGCCCAAATCTTGCCAGGAAAACATGCCCCAAACCATAACACTGCCCCACCAGCTTGAAGGGTTGTACACATGCATGTGGAGTGCATGCTTTCATGCTGTTTCCGCCAAATTCTCACTCTGCCATCTGCATGATGCAACTGAAAATGTGATTCATCTGACCACATGACTTTTTTCCAATGCTCGACTCTCCAATCCTTGTGTTCCTGTGTGAATTGGAGACGTTTTATCTTGGTAACTGCAGACAGCAAAGGAGTTCGAACAGGCCTTTGGCTTCCATATCCCATACAATGCAGTGTACGGCTAATTTGCCTACAAACGTCAGGTGGTCATAATAATCTGGCCACTCAGTGTATAGTGAAAAAGTCTGAGCAATGGAGAGGAATTAATGGTGAAAGAAAGAAGGTGAGTAGATTTGGTTTGAAGTAGATTTGCTTTTCACGTGAACAAAAGAAACTCATCTGTTAGCATATCCCTCTTCCTTTTCAGACTCAGATCTTCTTTTTTCAAAAAAAAAAATATATTTTTATTGATTTCAGAGAGGAAGGGAGAGGAAAAGAGAGATATAAACATCAATGATGAGAGAGAATCATTGGCTGCTTCATGCACGCCCCCTACTGGGGATCAAGCACACAACCCAGGCATGTGCCCTTAACCAGAATCTAATCTGGGACCCTGTAGTCTGCAGGCTGAGGCTCTATTCACTGAGCCAAACCAGCTAGGGCTAGACTCAGATCTTCTTATAGAATAAAAGATTGGCTTCTCTGTCTATGTGTCCTCAATCTCTAACAGGGTCTGCAGAATGTAGCACATCTTTATTGTCTATTTGTTCAATACATAAAAGACTGCATGTATGAATGATTGAACAATTGAACATAGTTTGCCTACATAATGAACATATAATCTATCTCATTTTCTCTACTTGATAAAAACCTAGTAGCTTTAAAAAATTCCACATGGGTTTACTATTAATATACTCAATTAGTATTGAATTCTGTTAATTTAATAGTTAATATATCATTATAGCAGCCATTTGCAAGATCACAGTCCCTGATGAAGTAAAACAACTTTCACTTTACCATATATTTATGTTGGTTTCTTCTTCTTAAAAAATTCTTGTCTAGCAGCATAATCTTTAAAAGGCCAAAATTGTCAAAATTATCTTTAAAATTAAGATAATTATCTGTCTAGGATAATTACAAAGTGCCTGGGGTAGGTAGAGTACATTTTATTTTATTATTAAGTTTCACAATATGGAAGTTTAGCAATTTGGAAGCAATCCAAAATTGAGTACCAAAATAATTTGAGTTGAACAATAGTAACTAACAAGAGAATACAAAGAAAAATAGAAAATTATTTTAGTATTTATTATTTTAGCTAGTGGAGGAGGATGATTGAGGTAGATGGAGGAGGGGGGAAGGGAGAAAGAAATGGGGATCTGGAGGAAGAGGAGGAAAAAAAAACATTCTTAGGTACTAGAAGGAAAAGTAAAGGGGACTGTAAAATTTCTTAATTCCTTAAATTTAATGTTTATTCCCTTCTTTGTAAAATAGCTTAGCTTTCCCATGAAGGACACGAGTAGAACTTATACTAAACAACATAAACTAATGAACAAAAACAGATCCAGAGACAGAGAAGCATTGATCAGACTGTCAAACCTCAGAGGGAAGGCAGGGGAGGGTTGGGATATGGGGTAGAGATCAACTGAAGGACTTGTATGTATGCATATAAGCCTAACCAATGGACACAGGCATCAGGGGGGTGAGAGTTGAGTGGGGCGTGGGGAGGGCAATGGCGGGATAAGAACACATATGTAATACCTTAGTCAACAAAGAAAAAGAAAAAGAGTAGAACTTAGGAAGAGGCCTCAAACCTTGAAATCAAAGAAAAGACAATTTGATTAAATGTAATTAAATCAGACAATTTATTCAAAGGCATTTGTATCTTAAGTAAAATATTTTGGCTTAGATTCTGTTGGGCCATGAACAGAAATTAATATATCCAGATAAATTAATGTAGCTAGATAAATCGCTGCTGTCTCTAGAATGTGTAGACTTGGAATCAATCAGTAATGCGATTTCAGAAATGTTTATGGAACTCATTTGAAAATTTCAAGAGCACCTACTGTTTCTTGTTGTTGAGGTTAGTTAGGTGAGCATGGAGAAACATTCTCAAACTGAGCTCCATAGACATACATGTTTTATTTGTTTGTTGTGTCTCTTCATGACTTTGCATTTACACCATGAATACTTCCTGATTAAATTTTACATGTCATTCTTCATAAACTGTTTTATATTTGCTTTTTTCTAGATATTAATTCAACTATCCATAATCATTTTAATATAACTCAGGAACAGCTGGATGGAATATTTTTGAAATTTATTTTAAATTATAGTCGATGTATAATATTATATCGGTTTCTGATGTACATAAATTTTGCTTGTTTAGTTTATTTCAATAGGGAAGCAAGGTAGCCCTGTTGAATAATTGATGTATTAATTTCAAGTTATAATGCCAGTTTAATTGAGAACAATTATCTGTAATCTAAAATGCTAAATTGAGAGAGGATTAGCCATTTTAATATAAAAGTATTTCAAGTAAGTCATCTAGAATTCTTGCACTTTAAAATTTTGAACTAGATCTTTGCCACAGTGCCAACTATTAAGCATGTGCTTCTCATTTTTATGCTTTGGATTAAAAATTGCTACATAAATGGACACTTTATAATATGCTTAATTTCCTTTTATTAACTTGATAAATGCAAAAGCACAGAACACATTTACAATATGATGAGAATTTAAGATTATTGCACTTTGTAATTTTTATATTGTTTATATATATAATTTGTCATTTGTGAAAAGACAGCCAGATGATAATTTCAAAGTATTTTAGCTAATTTTTTAGAAGGAAAAGGTCACTTTCAGTAGTCAGAAAAGACACCATTCTATTAAACTAATTTGCCTACATGCAAATTTTGTCATTTTTACCTCATTAACTATTTATCATGGAGTAAAAAATATATATATTCATGAAGGGGCAGCTCACAGCCTGATGGAGCTGGAACTAATATTTTGCAACTCTAATGATTTTCTGCATCTTTAATTAGATAGCATAAGGTTGATATGATTAGGTCAGGATGTAGTGTTTTTCATTAAAATACATTTTAGAAGCTGTATTCATAATCTGCCCTTGCAATTAAATAATGAGCCTATGAATTTAATATTATCGACCCAATTATTATCCCATGCAAATGTATACTTTTAATAAATTTGTGCTGTAGGACTTTCATTAGCAACAGAAGAAATGATATTTCTAGGTACACAGATTGAATGGGTATGGTTAAACTTATATAATAGTTTTTAACATATCAGGAAACAAAGCTTCAATACTTGGGAATTTAATTCCAAAATGTGCCTTACTATTTGTTGAAGACTAATTTACATTGTAATTATTTTCTTAAAGAACTACCACTTTAAAATACGCTATTGGGGCTCATACAAATAGCAGGATGTTAGGCAGAGATGGAGGTTTACAGAAAGTTGTGCTTCATGGGACACTGGAGTATAAACTTAGAAATCCATTCAAGCAGTATAATTGGAAATAAAAACTAAAATGTCTATTTCTCCAGCATCTATATTATCTGAGAACCGCCATATGCAATTAATGAAGATTATTTTTGTTGTTGTATGTTAGAATCATTTTTATTAATAGATGCCTGTACAATGGAAATATGTAAGGTACTCTGAGAAGGAGATGCCCACCTCTTATCATGAATGTGTGCAGAGAAACATTATGCACAGAAATATACCCTGTTCCCTCAGCTTTGCATAAGAGTTGCTATTTATCTATTCCTTTTGCACACTTGGATAGTGATCATAATTACTTGAATTCTTTAGTTCATTCTTTATGGAATTCTGTTATGAAGGTTATATGCAATTTATAATATTTTGTTATCAATATTTTTATTGATTTCAAAGAGGAAGGAAGAGAGAGATAGAAACATCAATGATGAGAATCATTGATCAGCTACCTCCTGCATGCCCCCTACTGGGGATCAAGCCAGCAACCCAGGCATATGCCCTTGACTGGAATTGAACCGGGGACCCGTCAGTCCACAGGCAGATGTTCTATCCACTGGGTCAAACTGGCTAGGGTTGCAATTTATAATTTTTAATAAAATGAGTTAATTAAAGAAGCTGAACCTACATTTAGCACTCAAGAGGTAAAACTAAGCCTTTTTACTGACAGCAAAACTGTGGACAGTGTGTCATGGTATGACTATAGTGTTTCCTATAAGTATTACTCATTTCTACTTGGGGAATAGAGTCAGGGAGAAGGAAGAGCTTTGATGGGGTCATGAATGGCAAGATGGTAGCAAACAGATAAAATGGAAGCATGTTGGTAAGGATTGGGGGTGGAGACACATGATAGACTTCTCCATGCATAAGAAGACAGCTAATAGAGTTACAGTGACAGGAAATACCAAGATGAGTTTGAAAACTGAAAGCAATTCGTTTGATCAGCACAAAGGACAGAGGGTGGAAGAAGGGGAGAGATCAGCATGTAGAGGTAGACTTGAAATTGCCGATGTGCACAATTAGTGGGGACTATATTTTATCATAGGAAATAGAAATGGAAATTTTAATGAAAAGAAGTAACTCATTTAGTGAAGAATTTGGGTTGCCTTTGAACTGAACTCTATAAATTGCTTATTTTAAAGTTCCAATTAATATGTTTGCCTATTGGGAAGTAAATAATTTAATCTACTCTGTCTAATACATAGTTCAATTTTCCATCATTGAGAGTGTTTATTCAATGAAGTTCTAAGTTATCCATGCCATTTCCTAACTACCCCATTCAATTCAATACCACAATCACTTATAGACTGTGTTTGATGTGTCATCAAGTAATCCTTATCCTGGCTTGCAGCAACAGGACAGGCCCATGGTTTTGAGCATTTTGTGAGCTTGTTGGAGATTTGAAAGTAGGTGAAGATAAATAAAAAGCTGAATTGGACCTACTCAAATCTGAAATTAGGAATGGAGTGTGGAAGACAGTAGAAATGGAAATCAGGAGTCAAACTGAATCAAAAATGGTAGATGGCAAGAATGGTTACACAAAGGACATTTGAATCTTGTTGGTTCAAAGCATAAACAGGCTGCTTTGATTATAGAGATGGGAAGCAGAGACATAACTCAATTAGAGCTAAGGAGCACTTTAATTCATTATAGCAAGAGAACAAAAGGTGGTCCCTCAAACCATCTACATGTAATGCTTCTGGTCCCTGACTGCAATTCCAGGAAAATCATATTCACAGGCTTTACCTGTGGAGGTCCCACTTCCAAATTGACTGAAAGGCTTTTTACACTAAATGCTGGGCACTGAATTAAGTATCCACCAATAATAAATAAACATCATGCACTCCAAAACAGAATTTTGAGTGAAAGAGACGGAAGCAGCAATGTAGGAGATAAATGAACTGCTCTTTGATGGGAAGACAGTACATGGGATGTTAAAAATATAACTTTGTTGCATTGAAGAACCTTAATTTTTTTCAGTAAAGAACATACTTTAGGGACCCAGATGAATATAGCCAAAAGTATGCCTACATTATCTTAAATAAGCAAGTTTCTGCTCAGTAATCAAATATATATTGTGAAATTGTTATCTAGTGTTATTTTTTTCCTGCATGGAACAAATTCCCAATTCTACAGAAGCATAAAGACAGTTATCTTTTAAAGGTTTTATATAAATATGGATTGTATTTAGAACTACTAATATTATATAAATTCCAATTCTTGGACAATGAAGATTAATATTAACCCAACTAATTTGAAAATATAAATCTTAGCTATTATTTATGAGGGTGATTAAAAAAGGTATATGACATCTGACATTTCTCTATTTCTCTTTTGCTTAGTTGACTTGAATTATGATAAGCAATGAACAGAGGCTAATGCTCTGTGTTGGTATGGTGGATTGGGTTAATGATACACATTTCTCCCTTGATCTTTTTTTTTTAATCTCTGAACTTCTGGGATATTTGTTTAAAACTTACCCAATACATCCTTAAAATTTCCAAAGGTCATTTGGTTATGGAGAAATTTATCTTGTGTATAAAATGAAAGGATAGATAATGTCTAAAGAGAGGAATAACTAGGAGTTTTCTGAAGATACCTCAAATGTTTGCATTTTAAGATTGACAAAGCCATTTACATTTTGTTAAGTACTTTCCCCCTTGATTCTAAAATTATTTTTATTTGAAGTGAAGTGTAATCCATATGTTTTTGATTCATTAACACTTAATTTGTTAGCATCCCTTTACTAGAGTGCTATATAGCAGCCTTTTCATCTTTTTTTATAAGCTTATTTTCCTCAGACACAGGAAATCAAGTTTTTCTAAGAGTAAACAAACTTAAACTCAAAGAGACATGAGAGAGTTTTGTTTATAACAAAGCACCTATTAGCTTTGAACTACTTCTGTACTCAGTATGCAAATTTCTTTTTTAGAGTTCCCTAAAAATCAGATATATTTGTAATTAAATGCGCCACAATACACAGTTTTCTGTTTCATTATATACTGAATTTTCTAATATCTTACTCTAATTTCTCTTCATGATAAAATAACCAACTGCTAATATATTAATGAACAAGTCATTAATGATAGTTATTTAATTGCCATCTTATTATTTATTCTTATTCATAATGCAGGAGCTACTAATAATTTTAATAATTATGTTGTAGGAAATGGAATTTCATGTAAAGCATTAAACAGTCTCCTTTTTTTTTCCCTTTGGGAGTACATTGTTCTTTACCAGGAAGAATGAAAGTCAAACACTTTTTCATACCTTACTGTTATTTTATAAACACAAGTTCTCCAACTTTACCTGTATCTGTATAGCTTTAATGAGACTAAAATGAAACTATTGAAATGCTATCTCTCTTATTACCCTTTGTTCATTTTTGCTATACCTAATTTATATAGGGGGTTGTTTGGGCTTTTAATAGTCACAAAGCTTGGATAACTTAATATTGCAAACATGTCACCATATTATTGCTACCTGTTCAGAAAAATTATTTGTTTGACTCCTAAAACTCACATTTTTAGGAAATTAGTCAAAGAGAATTTAAAAAAATAACAAATATACATGGTTGGTATTGTTCTAATTTTAGTGATAAAAATAATGGGACTCAGAGAGATAAGTGACCTTCATTCATTCAACCATTCATTTGTTTATCTACCACTTTTTTATTGATCATGTTTTATATAATAGGCCCACTTCTTAGGTACAAGTGAAAGTGCTGTAATATGAAACAGTATCTGTTCCATTATAGTTTAGTAAGGAAGATAATAGGTGAGAATATAAGGAGCAATACAGTAAGAGAATGGAGAGGAGCTATGTGTGGGTGGTATGGTGGTAGCTTGAACAAAGATAGTATTAACCTATTTAAAGGAGCCATTAAAAATCTTCCAGAGGAAAAGCTAATTGAGATAGGTATTTAAGATGAAGAGTAGTAAAGGACAAAAAAGGAGCAGGTAAAGAACAATTGGGCACTTAAAGAAAGGGCACTCCAAGCAGAGGATGAACTATCATGGTATTTTGGAGAACAGAAAAGAGTTTAGTGTGGCTGGAACATAACCAATGTAGGCAAAAGGAAGCATCAGGTTTAGATAAATAGGCAAGGAATAGATATTAGTATCTAACTTTGTGTCCATTCTAAAACCATAGTACCCAGTACTTAAATATAAGCTGGTGCAAAAATATCTGACTCAAGGAGAACTATAAAATGAAGTAAAAAATTATAAAGATATACATAAAATTATCATATATATATAATGTAGGAGTACAGGACATTTATCTTATATTCTTTGTGCTTTTCTAAATTTTATCCTAATTTTCCTGATGAATATTTTCATAGTTAGCAAAAAAGACCTATAAAAATGATCTGTGAAAGAGAAAACTATCAGACACAATTTAAAATCCTTTACGAGCCACTATCGCATACCACTGAGGAACATCTATGCTACAGAAAGAAGATGAGACAGATAAAACTAGCAATCCATGTTATGCTCACAAATGGGTGTCTGAGCCATGACAATCTGTGTGTAACATACTGGCCTCATGGAGGCAAGAAAATCAGAAAGCATCCATTTTTAAGAACATATTGGCTAACATGTTCATAGTGCATCTCACATATTCTGATTGCTTTCTTTCAAGAGTTGATGAAACATGTACCTTGCTTAACTTGGTGGTAGAACTTGGTCACACCTTGTTTCTCCAGATGAGAGATTTAGTTGGTTGTTTCTTTGTCCCCAATTACTCCTTTCCAATTAGAAATACCATTTGGTTTCCACTGTCACCGCCAATAGCAACAGTTGTGGTTTATGCCCCAATTAGGTCCTAAAACCTCGCTAAGCTGCTGTGGCTGTTCCTGCTGTACATTTGGCAGGAACAGAGTCACCATGCTGCACTCCAAGTGACACACACGCCATCTACATTTCATTCCTGGTTTCCAGGCTGAGCCCTTGGCTTCTCAGGCAAGCTGTTAGACAAGCTCACAATGTCACCCTGCAGCCTGTCACCAACTCAGTCCAGGGCTCATTTGTCCCCTTGCTTTAGATACTTGCTTATTTTTAATTTCTTGATATGAAAAGTATGTTTCTGGGAGGCAGGGTGGTTTGTAAATATTCTATGATTCATTATATAAATAAATCTTTCTCTAAACATTTGATCCTTCTAGATTGCCTTCAAATCTTTGGTTTTTCACATTTAACTGATATTCTTTACATGGATCTCTTCTAATTGTCTCAGTCAACTTATAAAACATAAAAGTCATGAGCAATAAGCCTGTTTCCATCATTAGGATGGAGTGAGCCATGTCAATAAGTTGCTTATTTTTTTAAACAAAGACTGCAGTGCTTTAACTGAACCTTTAGTTGTTTTTTTGTTTATTATATAACTAGAGGCCTAGTGCACGAAATTCATGCACTCAGGGGAGGGGATCCCTGAGCCCAGCCTACGCCCTCTTGCAGTCCAGGAGCCCTCAGGGGATGTCTGACTGATGGCTTAGGCCCGCTCCCCATGGAGAGCGGGCCTAAGCCAGCAGTCAGACATCCTAAGCGCTGCCACAGAGGAGGGAGAAGCACTCGCCAGCCATGAGCCCGTCTTCTGGTTGAACAGCACTCCCCCTGCAAGAGCGCACTGACCACCAGGGGGCAGCTCCTGTGTTGAGCCTCTGCCCCCTGGTGGTTAGTGCGTGTCATAGCGACTGGTCATTCCACCGTTGGGTTGATTTGCATATTAGTCTTTTATTATATAGGACTAGAGGCCCGGTGCACAAAAATTTGTGCACTCGAGGGGGGGGAGGGGGGTCCCCCAGCCCGGGCTGTGGCCTCTCGCAGTCTGGGATCCCTTGGGAGATAACGACCTGCTGGCTTAGACCTGCTCCCGGGTGGCAGAGGGCATGCCCAATCTCTAGGTGCAGCCCCTGGTCAAGCTCAGAGCAGGGCTGATTGGGGAGTTGGGGCGCCGCCCCCTGTCATGCACAGAGCAGGGCGGATCGGGAGGTTGCGATGCCACCCTCAGTCATGCCCGATTGGGGGGTTGGGGCACCGCCCCCTGTCACACTTCAAGGCAGGGTCGATGGGGAGGTTGCGGTGCCACCCCCTGTCACGCACAGAGCAGGGCCGATCAGGGGGTTGGGGCGCTGCCCCCTGTCACTCACAGAGCAGGGCCGATCAGTGGGTGGGGGCGCTGCCCCCTGTCATTCACAGAGCAGGGCCCATCAGGGAGTTGGGGAGCTCCCCCCTGTCACACACAGAGCCGCAGGGCGATCAGGGGATTGGGGAGCTCCCCCCTATCAGGCACAGAGCAGGGCTGATCAGGGGGTTGGGGCGCCTTCCCCTGTCACGAACAGAGCAGGGCGGATAGGGAGGTTGTGGCCCCGCCCCCTGTCACACACAGAGCCACAGGGCGATCAGGGGGTTTGGGCACTGCCCCCTGTCACACTGATCCCGGTGCCGGGAGCCTCGCTGCTCTGCTGATCCTGGTGCCGGGAGGCATATTACCCTTTTACTATATAGAATAGAGGCCTGGTGCATGGGTGGGGGCCAGCTGGTTTGCCCTGAAGGGTGTCCTGGATCAGGGTGGGGGTCCCCACTGGGGTGCCTGGCCAGTCTGGCTGAGGGGCTGAGGGCCGTTTTCAGGCTGGCGGGTGACTGAAGCTCCCAACTGCTCCTTTTTTTCTTTTTTCTTTTTTCTATTCTGGGCCAGCTTTAGCTCTGAGGCCTCGCTGCTGAAAGCAGGTTTCTGGCCTTTACCTTCTGTATTTGATACAATGTTGCGGTCTGGCTGGCTGAAGCCCGGCTGACTGAAAGCCGGTTTCTAGGGTTTTGTTTAGCTTCTATATTTGCAACATAGTTGCTTAGAGTTGCAGCTGAGAGGCCGGCAAGTCAGGCGGGGAACGTTGGAGTTCGCAGTCACTGGAGCAAGCAAGCCTCCCTGTTCACTTCAGTGCATGGCTGCCGGCCGCCATCTTGGCTGACAGTTAATTTGCATAAGGATATGCTGATTAGCCAATGGGAAGGGTAGCGGTCGTACGCTAATTACCATGTTTCTCTTTTATTAGTGTAGATGCTTTAGCTATTGTAAAATCTAAAACAAAAGGACAATATAATCTAAATAGAGAAAATTAAATACTCTTGATTGAAGGTAATTGACTTCAAACTCTGGGAAGTCTACATGGAATAGTCACAATTTACTCAGAGATAGAGATACTTATACATACACAGTGCATTGGTTCCAATCACACCATTTGTCTAGAGCATGTATTGCCAATGGAACTTTTAATTTGTAAACCAAATTGTCTGATCATATTTTAGTTTTTTCAGTTAACTTTATCTAGTTCCTTAGTAATCAAAAATTCTTAAATTTTTCTATTTCCCCTGTTTCTTCAAAATATGTTTTCCTCTCAATGCTAGACTAAGAACTCTCATACATTAAATATTCAAATAATGTATCCTTGAACTAAATATGTCTTAGTAGAGGCCCACTTCCTCATGAGAAAGTCATCTCTGGCTCTTCTCTTGTTTGGCTGGGGCTTAATAAGCAAAAAAATATCCCCTCCCCTGCAAGTTCCCATGAGGCTTCATGTAGATTACATAGAGACAAGAATATACACTGCTTGCTTCTCCCTCACTGCTTTCTAGGAATCAGCCTACTACATAGGATATTTGCATACTCTGAATTCATGAATAACATTATGTATACATAATCTATATTCTTTTTTTAAGCTTCAAGAATCCAATCAGTCTCTCCCCCCCATCCCCCAAGGTTTATTGTTGTTGTTTTGGGGATTTTAGAGCAACATAGCCTAGAGGACTTTCAACCCAAGGTTCAATAATAAAAAAGTTATTAATAGTATGAAGATTTTTCCTCTTGAGCCTCATGATAGCTCTTATGATGTTCCATTGTTGCATAGCATATGGCCATGTAAGAGGAAGTAGCACTAAGATCATCAGGATCAAAAGGAAATTGGTTCTGTTATGAAAATTGTGCTTTTCTGAAGCTCTCATTTTATCATAACTTCAAGGTCAAAGCTAAAACCTACTACAGTTTTTATTTAAAACACCATTTATAGTAGTACTTTTTTCTCTTCCTAACTAGAGTATAGAACAATTTCAATGCTGGAGCAGATTTAATAATTACGTGTAAACAATGGTGGAGATTAACCCAATTAACATCATTCCCCTAATTACCATACCTGGAAGGGAGTGGTTATTTTCTGCAATACTTATATTGGAATCCAGAGTCAGTCATGGAGGAACAGTATACTGTACTGAAATTTGTCATAGCTCACCAAGAACTTTAGTGTCACAAACTAATGTACTTGATTGTCCTGAAGATGATTTGACAACAGTGCTAAGCAAATGCTGCATCTCTTTTTGCCTCCCATTTTTCTCAAATTCTCCAAGATCATTTGAGTCCATCAGACAAACTGTTGAAAATTCATCAAAGGAATGTTTCGTCACCAAGGGGCTGATGTAAACAGGAGAGAACTCACAGGGTTTCTGTCCTCTTGACAGTGCCAAATATTTCCATTATTCTTGGCAGGACATGCTGCATATGCCATCTCATGTAACTTAAAACTTGATTTACTTTATAGTTTAATGCATTTGCCTACTATTCACCAAGAATAATTAATATCAAACGTAACCTCTACAAATAAAATGTGACATTCAGTCCTCCGAAGCATAACATCGACACCATGTATTTCTTGAGTCTGTTTTACTTTATTTTGGTGAAGGGATTCCACCACCAGGATAATGTGTATTTGATGTGAATTCACTGAGAAGCAAATCTCCCCCATCTACATGAATCAATGTTAGAGAAAGGTTTAATTTTTAACACTAAGTGGCAATGTTATAGATGGACTAAGCCACTTACTAGCTTAGGCAGAAGTAATTCTTCCTTTCTTCATTGCCTCCTCCCTCTCTCCCTTTCTTGTTTCTTTGCTTTCTTCCTCCCTTTCTTTCTTCTCTTCTTCATTCTTTGAGCAATTCTCTGTATAACAACTTTCTTGTTTTTGGTTAGAAATCAAAGCTATATTATATAATCCTCACTCTCGAGGATTAAGCAAACCATTTTACAATGATGATGTTGAAAATGCCTATGTGTTCTTTGAAATGATTCTGTCAACCACTGGTATTTCTCGTTTTCAGTATTTGGGAAAATTAGCACCAGTAAAAATTTTAAAGTGGGATATAATGAGGGAATATCATGGCAGTTAGCTAAACAATTGAATTGAATCACTTTTTGTTAATTGTCATTCTAACCTCAAGACAGCCAATCCTGACATTTCTGAATGTGAATATAATGGTGAAAGAAGCATCTGTGTTTAGATTCATTCATAAGCCTAATAATTATGAATTTTTTGACTTAACAAATAATTGTATAGTGTAAATATACAAATTGATTTTTCATTAATAGATATATCAGAGGCAGTATAAATATGATTTTCACATGTTAAAAAAACAGAAACACTCAGCAAGTATTTATTTATGTAATTCATTTATGTTGTTTCTGATAAAAGCTTCCCCAGCCTCAACTAATTTATAACTGATTCCCAATGAGTGGCAAAGTATAGAAAGTTATGCTGTTATGTCATTGGAGTGGAAGGAAATGTTTATATCTGCTTTGATTTGGGGTGAAGAATTGCCTTATATTGTAGGAGTGTCATACAAATATATAGATGGGAACATTGCTTCACAATTCAGTGCTGAAAGGCAATCCTAAGAAAATGGAGCCACTTTAGAGAAGGGTATGTCCTTTCCTGGGCCCCTTTAAAATTTTCCACCTAAAAGATTTTACTTCTATTATCTACACGGTTATATTAATATTCATGTAAATGCAATTAATTTTTATATTTTAACTTAAATCATTGAAGGGAATAAGAGTACCTTATGTTAATATGATATATTAGCGTCTTCTGCTTGTTGTCAACATAATTACTTGCTTCTTAGAAAATCCTTGAGATTATCAGGTCAGGAAATTTCACAGGTGAGGAAAATCCATGAGCCTCAGAGAGATGACTTGCCCCTCATACTAAATGTCCCAGCCAGGACTAAAATCTAGGGCATTGTTCTAGGCATGATTTTTGTATCTGTGAGAATGTTACAGGAAAGGGATGAAAACCTCCTGAATAAGAAACTTTTGCCTTTAATTTTTATGATTTCTAGTAAATAATTTGTAAATAGATTATATGACATTTTACTCGCCTTTAAAAAATATATATATTTGTATTGATTTCAGAGAGGAAGGGAGAGGGAGAGAGAAACATCAATAAGGAGAGGGAATCATTGATTGGCTGTCCCCTACTGAGGATCGAGCCTGCAACCCAGGCATGTGCCCTGACTGAGAATCGAACTGTGACCTCCTGGTTCATAGGTTGATGCTCAACTATTGAGCTATGCCAACTGGGCTGTCCTTGCTTTGAAATCTGAAAATGACGAATGGTACAATGTTTTCTGCTAGATTTTCACCACAGGAATCTCGGCTTATCTGCCCAAACATCAATAGTCAAGCATTAGAGAGTGGGTTTTTAGTTTTTTATTCTACATCAACTTGAAATTGAAATATTGCTCCTAAAACCTTTATCTGGAGCAGGATCTGATCCTGTAGTAAGACCCAGTAAAGAACTACCCAGATGCCCATGATGAGATTCAGTGGGTAAGGAGCATTTCCAGATTATAGAAGACCACTCACAGGACTAGAATAGATATTTTACCTGAATCCTGCAACCTTGATGGAGGAAAATTTCAAAGTCATATTCATAATTTATGTGTCTCAAAATACTTAAGTAAATATTTTGTAAAGTTGTCTTCCTGAAACAAGACTAAGAAAGCTAAAAATGTTATTTTATGCACAAAAAATAAATTCAAAGTTTGAAGTTCAATATTAAAAGAATGGCCAATTCTGTTCAAAAGAAGAAAATCAATCAAAGAAGTTATTTGACTTTATGTTGTCATTCAGACTCACTGTCTCAACTGGAAGTTAAGAACTCTCACAGAATGGACTTGGGATCTGGATAGTGTAACTTTAGTTATTTTTTAAATTGAACACTTATTGGAATGACAATGATTAACAAGATTATATATGGTGATGAAAGAAAATTTGGATTGCATAACTTTGGATGCTATCTTGTCCTCTATTTTTTTAAAGATATGTTTTTATTGATTTTAGAGAGAGAGGAAGAGGAATAGAGATAGAAACATAGATGAGAGAGAACCATGGCTGCTTCCCACAGGGCCTCTACTGGGGATTAAGCCTGCAACTCCAGGCATGTGCCCTGACTGGTAATCGAACTGTGACCTCTGGTTTCATAGGTTGACACTCAACCACTGAGCCACACTGGCCAGGCTTCTCTACTTTTAACACACTCTTGTATCCTTGAGTCAATGACAAAAAAGTGCAGCATAAAAAGTTGTGTGTTGCCCTAACCAGTTTGGCTCAATGGATAGAGCATTGGCCTGCAGACTGAAGGGTCCCAGGTTTGATTCCAGTCAAAGGCATGTGCCTTGGTTGCGGGTACATCCCCAGTAGGGGGTGTGCAGGAGGCAGCTGATCAATGTTTCTCTGTCATCGATGTTTCTGACTCTCTATCCCTCTCCCTTCCTCTCTGTAAAAAATCAATAAAATATATTTTAAAAAAAGTTGTGTGTTGGTATCAAGGCCCAGGAAAATGCATGAAATCACACAGTACATCGGTCTTCAGTCCCTTTGCCTTTAGATATAAATGAAGATTCAGGTACAAATGGAAATGTCACTGTTTTCCCAATAATCTTAATTGGCCTCTCACCCTTAGGCAATCTTCCTAAAATTATAACCTCACTCAAAACTGCTTACAGTTTCAAAATACACACCCTTGCTCACTTCCAAACAGGAAATACCACCAACCTCCTCCTATGTATATAGAAAATCTGCAGTTGCCACTCTGTAAGTGCATTCTGTCACCCCACATAGCTGTAGGGTTTTTAGCATATTTACAGATACCACATGATATTTTGATCACAGCCAAGTTTTTTTCCTGGTCAAAGGTATCTGAGCTTCTTTCTCCTAAATCATCTTATTCCTCCCACTATTTCCTTTCCATGACAACACATTTACACATATCTCTCTTCCTCTCTGTCTCTCTCTCAATCTCTCTCTCTCTCAATCTCTCTCTCTCTTTCACACACACACACACACACACACACACACACACACACACACACACACGCTGACACACACGGCCTCTTTGAGTGTTCCCTTCTTTATACTGTTTCCTTAGTTCCACTAGATATAAATCACTGCATAAACTACAGGACTGAAGACCTGGGAGCCCCAAACCCCTGGTGTTAAGCACAGGTTTATAGACTTGTTATTTTCATTATTGCTTTATAAACAACAGTGTTTGAAGCAATGTGTAGGTTAAGTAAAGGAACACTGAGGATTTCAATTGCAGGGATGTTTGGAAGCCATGGGCTTGGAAGAACACTTGTACTTTTGCATGTGAAACAGCCAGATCTGAAACACATTAGCCCTGCTTTCAAGATTGGGTTAGTTTAAGAAGGGAAGTTTCATTGCAAGCATAGATGACTCTTTTTAGGAATTGCATATTACTGAATTTTGAGCATCAGCTTGGACACCTGATCTAGTGTGTGAAGTAGAATTGACCTATCAGAGGAGCAAGGACATTTTCAGTTGTAGTTTAGAGGGTTTTTGCTTGTTTGTTTCGTCTTGTTTTCACTTTTGTCATTAGCATTTTTTACTTATTTATTACTAGTTAAATTATTGATGTATTTTCATTTATTGAATGGCAATGCTCTCTTAAAGGAAGAGGGAAAATTACTTGATTTTTGTAATTTAAAATTTGTAATTGGGGACCCTTATTTGGGTATATTCTTTAAGCCATTTGATATAATTGAATGTGACTATGACTATTTCAGTTTATATTATAAAATACATCTAGGCTGTATTATTACTTTATTTTATAAAGTTTAGTATTTAACTTGTAATATTTTTATATCCTTCTATTAAAGAACATCTCTAGCTAAACTTATAAAAATGCTTTGTTAGTTCCTGATGTAATTATTGATTCAATGCTGCTGTTACTACTGCATCTACTCCACACTGTAAATAATTTAATAAAGCACTTTCACATTCATAATTTCAATGACATACTCTAACTTAATAGAAGGATTTTATTTTTCTGTTTAATAATGAAATGAAGACTTCAGAAAGGCACTAACATGTGGACAAGTTTCTGATAAGCACCAAAGCCCAGAATGAAACAGGTTTGCTCTTCAGAGCTCTTTCCTGTACAGTTGTTTGAATTTGATAATAAGACATGATTTAACATTAAGGTATCTCACATAAAAGAATTGGATGGAGTTTACTAATTTGTTGACTATGATACAATTTAATCTATTAAATTTAAATCACTAAACTAAACATTAAAAATAACTTTATAATATCTAGGTTATAATCTACCTTCTAAAAATGTTGACTATGTATATCACACCCCACAGTATATTATAATCTTCATGAGAAAATAGCAAATAATTTCAAAGAACATATTGTTCTGTGAAAATAGATAGAAACTATAAACATTTTTAAGTAGAAAACAATTTAAGGCGATTGTTAATGTGATAATGAGCCAGTTCTGTAGAAGCTGGAGCATCAGGAGCCACGTTAGATTGGAGGTAGTATGAGAGAAATTGTTTACTTCTTAAAAATTACACATAAAAGCCTTCAGATCTCACCACTGAAATGACTCTGTCCAGATATGGACAGTGGTTGAATCACGTGACACCAGGCATGTCCTCCTTGCTGTTATCTTCCTCTTGGATTCTCGCAGGAATTACTGCTGCTCCCAGTGGCTGAAATGCAGAGTTGCCTTCCTCCCGTGTTCAAAGTGTTCAAACTAACAGAAGTTCGGGCACGCTTTCCTTTCTTATACATAGCTCTAGTAGCCCTTAACTTACAAAAATAATAACTACTTAGAACAACGGCGAAACAAGATGAAAATGTAAAAGGTTCTGAGCTTTCAAAGCAGTTTATGACCCTCCTACCGCAGTTAATTTGCTCAGTGGGAAGACCCTGATCTATAAAACCTCACTCCAGAGTCCCAGCCACCACACCTTTACCCTGACGAACACATAAATTTTTAGGAACTTCCTACTTCCTTGCTTTTTAACTCCCAGTTTGCTGCTAAACAGAGAAAACTCTTTACAGCCAACATGAGATTGAAAACAATCTCCTAGGGTCCTTGAAGGTGGCTAACGAGGATCTTTATTGAGTTTGTTTTCTGGTCTGAGAGAAACAGTTTTTCCACAGCTGATTTACAAACCTATGATGACTGACAGGATAAATAAGCTGAATTCAGGGAGAAATTCAAGTCTTCTTTTTCTGGGAATAGAATTATCCCATACAAGCTCAGTGATATAGCAATCCCATTCAAGTAATTATAATATTTCTACAATAGAAATTGTGTATTTATATTACCACAAGCAGAGGGAGGTTACCTTACTGTTAAGTCACAGTAAGGGGACAATTTGAAAAAAATGAAAAAGTTTTAATATGCTTCCTGAAGGATGCCACACAGAAGAGGAGGCACTATTATTTAACATGATATCTTGAGCCTGTTAGACTTACGAAAATAACCTTATTTTCCCAAGAATAGAAAATATGAAAAAAAAGAAAGAAAAAAAAAGAAAGAAAATGTGCCTGCTAATGAACCTGTAATCATCAGGCTTCTTAATTAAAAGAATGTGAGGAAAGAGAGGAGGGGAGGCGGGGAGGTGCTTTAGCCAGGTCATCCCTCGTGCCCCGAGAGGCATCATGTTGCTTATAACATCAATAAACTTTCTTCTTTAAAAGGATTATTTAGTCTGCAAGCAGCAAATAAAATTTTATTTTTTCCTCACACATAAAGTTTGTCCCAGACAGACCACCAGCCAGTAGTTAAAAAAAATCAAATACCCAAAACCTCAGGGTTTATTTGACGTTATAGATCAGATTATTAAAAGTCACATGTGGAAATAGGATTATAAATGTGTAAACTTCCTTTCATAAAAGTCACTACAGAAATGTGAAGCCTGTATATTCTCATTATTTGCATTTTTATTTGGAAAGTTAAAAATATGTGATGTTTATTAGGGGATCTGCAGGTGTTAGATATTTGGCAAAACCTCTCAAAGGATCAATCATAAAATTAACCCAAAGCACAGGCCATATGACTAAGAAATGGAAGAAGAGATCCGAACCATTGTTAGACTGAGGATAGATCAGAAGCTTTAGTTACAGGACAGATCATCCAGCAAAACCATCTTTAACATGTCAGTCAATCAGTGATATATATTGAATGCCTACTAAGTTGTCAAATACGTATTAGTGGTAGCTGATGATGAGTATTTATTCTGTGTCAAGCTATGCCTAAGTGCTTCACATGGATTATTCCATGCTCAGAGTCAGACTGTTAGATAAGTACCATTTCAGATGAGGATTCTGAAGCACAGAAAAATTAGATAATTTGTTCAAGATTACATGGCTATTAAGAATGGAGCTGGGATATGAAATCAGGACATGCTAAGATATGCTTCTCTTTAAATTTATCATACAACCCAGAATTTTTATTATAGGTGTCTATCTAAAAAAATAACATGCTTGCACATTAATCCTTATAGCTCTGCTATTCACAAAAGCCAAAAATTACAGATCATTAAAATTTCCATCAGCTGGTAATGGTAAAGGAAAAGGGATTATGCAGATATAACTAGGTTCCAAATCATGTGGTTCTGAACTAATCTAAAGGGAGAATCTTCTGGGTGGGCCTGACCTAATTGGGTGACCATTTAAATTTTTTATTTATGTATTTATTTTTAAATTTACTTTATGGGGTTTCTCAATTTTTAAATTTTTATTGTTCTTGCTGTTAGTTCCATGAAACCATATTTATCTTAGTAGTTTTAAATGTTTTATTTGCATACTGTGTCTTTTTGACATCTTTGTACAGGTGGCCATGGATAGAGCCCATGTCTAGTCATTACCAGTTCAAATTCTGCTTTTTAAAAATGTATTTATTCTCAGATGATAATTTTTGTTTTATTACATTTATTAAGGTGATATTGGTTAATAAGATTATGAAGATGTAAAGTATACAAATCTATAATGTATCATCTATATATTGCAAAGTCAAGTATCCTGTCACCATATGGGTGAGCTTTATTTTATTTTATTTTATTATTTTTTTAAATCCTCACCCAAGGGTATGTTTATTGATTTTTAGAGAAAGTGAAAGAGAGAAAGAGAGAGAGAGAAACATCAGTGTGAGAGAGATACATCCATTGGTTGCCTCCTATACAAGCCTTGACCAGGGGTCGAACCTCAACCTAGGTATATGCCCTGACTGAATTGAAACTGCAACCTTTTTGGTATATGAGACAATGCTCAACCAACTGAGTTATCTCGCTGGGCCCATATGGGTGAGCTTTTTCATGTGAGTCCAGGCCTTTCATGAAGGAGAGATTTGATGTAATAGAGATCCTTTTCTTGGCCTTGAAGAAACGTGTTGTAAACTACCTATGTAGGAGGCCATGTGTCAAGAACCTAAGGAACCGAAAACAGTCCCCCACTGACAGCTAGCTAGAAAACAGACTTCAGTCTTACAACCACACGCAACTAAATTTGCCAAAAAACAAATGGACATGGGAATGGCTTATTCTTTGGTCAGGCCCCTCATAAGAGCACAGCCTGGATAATATCTTACTGGAGGCCAAGACCAGCAGGTCATAATTATGCAAGAAGTCCTTCAGAAGGCTGATGGGCCTTGGGCTTTTAGCAAAAGCTATGCACCGATTGTTCTGTCAAGACAATGAATGGCTCTAGGCAATCCCCTAACCTGAATCCCGTTACTGTTTACCAAACCTTACCTTTGATATGTGTGTTTGCTTTGCTAAAGGGCAAATGTATATTCTAGTAAATAAACGCAAAGGGGACAGAAAAGTCAGAGAGCTACTCCACTAGAGGGTGAGATCTCCGCCTGGCTTTCCCCCATGCCTTCTAAATTTCTTGTCTAGTATCCGTTTATGCACGGCCCCTTCTCCAGATTCCTGAACCCTTGCTGCAAAAGGCTGTGGCAATATCTTGTTTGCGGTTGGTATTACACTGACCAAGAGGGCCCAATTAGCCTGGACTTCTGACCTACAGAAACTGTATGATCAAAATGGGTATTGTTTTAAGCTACTAAGTGTGTAGAATTTGTTACACAGCAATAAAAATCTAATATTCCATGTATTATATCATTATATTTATGTGAAACATCCAGAGGGGAGCCTTAAAACCCTGAGGGGGGAAAAACACACCTGTGGCTCTGGATAGAGAAACAAGAACAAAGGGATCCTTGGTGTGTGAAGAGTGCGTGATGTGTATGGGATCTTGTGTATGAACTGACATAATGCTGAGTCCATCACCAAGATGTATGTGTGTTGAACAGATTTAAAGAACTACAGCAACGGCTTTTAGAAATTAACTACAATATACTAGTAAGTCCAAATCTTAGACCAAACTGAATGTCACATGCAGGCAGCATATCAAAACAGTATTCACAAAGTCTTGGAAATTTAAATTGCCATCAGGATCACCACCCAAAGGTGAGTCAGAACTTGCTTTCTGACCCTGACTGGGTTGATTGCTTGATAAAACAAAATAAAAGCCAAAAAAAAATTATATTCTCCAGAGATATTTCTAAAAGTCCAGGATATAATGCAAAATTACACAATCTACAAAGAACCAGAAAAATATGACCAGTTCTCAAGGGAAAATATGATCAGCAGATTCTTACCCTGTGATGACCCAGATGTTAGACTTTGAATCAGCTATTTTGATCATCCTTCATGAACTCTTTGTAATAAATGGAAAGATTGAAGGTTTCATGAAAAAGGTAGAAAAAGCTTTCATGAAACATAATTAAATTGCTAAAAATCAAAGATAGAGAAACAAATCATGAAAGCAGACAGAACAAAATAACATTACATATAAGGAATTACTTATCAGAAACAATGTAGGCCAGAATACAGTCAAAGAACACCTTTAAAGTATTGAACGAAAATAACACCCAAGCCCGAATTTGATATCTAATTAAAATATCTTTCAGGAATGAGGGTTAAATAAAGCATCTTGATGTGTGGAAAAACTAAGCGTTCCTCCAGCAGAACAGATATAGAAGAAATGCTAAAGGAATTTGTTCAGACTGAAGTGAAAGGATATCAGAAGAAAATTAGAAAATTCAGTAATAATGGTGTAGGACAACACAATGCAATATAGCTTGGCAAATTTAATAGACTATTTGTTCTGCTTTAAAATTTCATAAAGTATGCATGACTTTAATTTTTTAAAGGATGAGATTGTCTTCAATGCATGCAGATGTAATAAGTATAGTAACAATAATATAAAAGATGAAGAATAAAGGAATCTATATGTGTATAAGGCTTCAATGTTTCACTTCAAATGGTGAAATATTAACTGTATCAGACTATGAAAAGTTAGGAATGTACATTTATAATCCTTAGAGTAAATACTGAAATATTAGTAAAAAATCCAAAATGTAGATTAAAATGGAATACAGGAAATATTTAAATAACCCAAAAGAAGTCAGAAAAGAAGAGATGATAAAAAGAGATGACATCAAGAAAAAAATAATAAAATGGTGTACCTGGATCCAAACAAATCAATAGCAAAACTAAATTCAAATGGTCTAAACATAACAACTAAAATCCAGTAATTATCAAATTGGAAAAAAGATCCCACAACATATCCAACTATGTCTACAAGGAACCTACTTTAAATGTAATAACATGGATAGATTAAAAAAAAAAGTAAAATGATGAAGAAAAACATTTTAGAGATTGTGATTTTTACTTGATTTGTTATACTGATGAGAAAACAAGCAGTGAGAATTATGCTTTACAAACATTGCATTATTGCTACATTGCTGTGATATGGCTGTATATTGATTGTATACAGAGAAAAAGTAACATTGGAATTAAGGTAATAACCACATGTGCAAACCAAGCACAATTCCCTGGCACAGCCCCTTAGCAAAAAGTTCTTTCAGTTAGGAGATAATTGATATTGGTGCATGCAGGTCAGTCATTGCTTTGAAGGATAAGCTTTGAATAGCTTCATTTATTTTTTAAAAAATCCATCCTATTGGCCCACAATGGCTGGAAGAAGCCTTCTGAATTCTCCACTTGTGTCCCTTTAAAACATTGTGCCCAGGGGTTTCTGATACATCTGACTGAATATCTGTTTTATTTGTTCAAGGTCAGTCTCACTTCAAGTATACCAACACTAACAAAAAACCTCAAGTGATTATATTAGTATTATGATGTCATAGTCATAAATCATATACTGTTGATGTTTATTTGCCACATCACCCAGCAAAATTCTTCTCAAGTTTACATGTAATACTGTAACAGCTCATATTCCCAGGAGTTTAAGGTGTCTACCTAAAATTTTAAATGCAATGTTCTAATTTAGTTGATAAGATTAAAATTCACATTGTAAATAATATGCATAAATACCTGTAATTATTTATTGCCATGCAATTGCAACAGTGCAAGATTTCTGAAATGTTTCCTAATTTAGTCTCCCCAATAAATGAGCTGGTTTCTCTCTCCTTAACCCAATTCATATAAAGCTCAGTTTTGAAATCAGAATCGGGGTTCATGAGTATATTATTTTAAAAGGATAAAAGCCTGAAGCATGTTCCTTCTGTTCCTTAGGAACTGGTAGATAGGAGTAAGAGGTATAGCACTAGAACCAACAGAGGCAGATTCTCTGATGTTGTAGTTCTCTATCTTGTGTTCTATCTCATCTTTGGTCCAGAGAGGAAGTGGGTTAAAGTAGCTGATGGAAACTCAGAGGAAAGCCTCCCTCCCTCCTATATACCATGTACTAAAAATATAGGATACAAACCATGGTAGAAGGGAGATTGCCTATTCCTGGGAGCATGGTGCTGATGGGAGAAGCTGGAAGAGCAGCCACGTTGAGAGACAATAATTGTGCCACTGGGCCTCCATGGAGGTCCACTGTGGCCATTCCATACCATCAGCTGCAGGGTAAAACAGCAAGACCAGCGGTTGGATAGAGGTAATGACAGAAACTTGGCGGGGTCACAGCAGCATCAGTAAGAGCTGAGGGTTGGCTGAATCATCCAGGAACCACCACTGGGCCTCCACCACCAACCAGAGAGCCTTATCTTGAGTTACATCAGCTGCTGACTTCAGCAGGACAGGCAGTGACCAGGCAGTGTGGAAGGTTGCCTCTACAGCCAGAGGGCATGAAAGGATACTGAGGAGAACCAATTGCCCTTTGTCCTCGCACCATCACATTACCTGAAGCATATTTTATTCCCACAATTCTCTGAAGTACCTCTTCTGACTCTTTGGAGAGAAGCAAATTCATAGGAGGGACATTTTTAAAAATAATAAATGAATGAGTCATTCAGAAAGGTCTCTGTGAAATAACTTTGATGGAGTGGCTGGATTTAGAATGTGAAGAACAAGAAATGGAAGGTGACACCCAGGTGTTAGGGGATGTCGAAGACCTGAGGAACTTCCTTTTCAAAGGGGGTGGGTGGGTGGAAATCAATAGTTCTATTCCAGCCAGTTGAAATTTCAGATGCCTAATAGATCTACATGTGCAGATGTCCAATTGTTGAATAGAAAGTCTGTGGTTGCTTGGGGAAGAAGTCTGGAAAAGCAACATAAATCTGAGAGTCATCAGCATGTACAGGGTATTTGAAGTCTAGGAAGAGTATGTCAAGAGAGGGTTGAGAGCCCACAGGGAGAAGACCACAGACCTAAAGGCACCGTGTAGAGGTCTTGTGAAGGAGACTGCATCACTGTGTAGCTACAATCAGTGTATCTTCCCCAGGAAAGGACTGAAAATAGTTGGGGTATTTATCAGTCTGGTGGGAAAACACAGACTCAATGGCGATAAAATTCTGTAGAATTGAGGACATTGAGAGCATTTGTGATTTAGGTAATATTTTGGCACAGAAAAGAGGAGAAATGAAGAAAGCATGCTCAGGCAAACTGTGAGAGTCAGATATCCACATTCTGTTTATTTCCACTAGAACTTGATGAATCTGGGACAAAAGCTTCCAAACTGAACAGCTGGAGTATGAGATCCATCACACACACTGTGCAAGCTCGGGCTCCCATAGCTTTTTATCCTGTGTATTAATAAGTCTTGAGCATGCAAAAGGAGAAAATTTAGTTAGGGTAATGTTTTGTACTTCTATGTGGGATTATGAATCCTTAATGTTATTGTCTCTACTGATGTTTGTTGGACTAGGAAGAGGCAGCTGGCTCTCTGTGGTTTTCACAAGAAGATATCCACCTCACCAGGCTATCACAGTGAGGAAAATTTTAAATGCATAAATGAAGATGGATCATTTTCCCAGTCCCATTGCTTCTCTTTGTGGTGCCTTTTGCCCTGAGATTACACAAATGGATGGTTTTATGGCCTCTGAACATAGCACAGCTGTAGATACAATATATAATACAACAAGAAATTGTTCAGAAATGGGGGAGATTATGGAAACATTATCTGTGTAATGCTGTCAAGTTCAAAAGCTGCATGTGTCACCAAACCCCATATAGCACATACCGGTCATATAAGTTAGAAATACCCTAGAGCTGTTTTTAAATTATGGCCATGACTCCTTAGAATATTCTTGGCATTGTGCTTTTCTTTCTTTTTTTAATTTATTTTGTGCTAAATGCAAAAAAAAGTTTTCATCTTTTATCATTTTCTGCACATCTTTCTCCTGAAGCTAGGACCAATTCAGCATGCCCTGGTGTGAGGCGAGGCCCCCAGCAGGCCAACCCATTACACCAGAGTCATCAAAGGTGCAATTTTCTTCGCTATCCACTAATTTTCAAAACAATGGAGTTTTATAGTCATTCATAAGGCAGCCCCAGGAGCATGAAACAATATTGAAATTAAGCTTAGTGTGTGAAAACATTATGTACTTTTCTTCCAACCCTTCTGCATTTATGTCTCTGTTCTCTGAGTGATAACATCACTATGAAAGCTCGCAGCTACACTGGAGTGTGTCACTTTGCTTATACATAAGGGTGTGGGGCCCTTGTAAATCTTGGCTCTTCCATGACTAGAAGCTGATTAAAGTGTGCTGGCTTGCTCTGGAGCTTGGTTCCTTCCTGTGCTTCCACTGTCATTGCCAAATACCAGCAGTCACTGACAGGGCTCCCTGGTCTGCCTCTGCCAAGTGAAATGTTTTGAAATTAAAAATCTGAAGAAATGGTGCAATGAGTGCTTGATCAGGTGGTTTCTCCTTAGGAAACTGCTTAATGGAGGAAATTCAGCACTACCTCCCAGTGGCGGCCCAATGCAGAACTGGAATTTAAAGAAACAGGATTTCTTTCTTTTTTTTAAACAGAACATGATTATGATAAACACAAAACTTCAGTACAACCAAAAAGTAAAACACCACAGTAAAATAATAACAAAACAAAAAAACCCTGGTATTTCACTTGCAATGCATGATAAATGGTTAACATCTTTACATGATTTCTTTCTTAAATTACACAAATAATCTCAAGGGCCTCAAAGTGAGCACCTTTGTTTCTTGAGAGATATTTATTTTTGAATATGCTTATTAAATTTCTGCTGGTCAGTGCAATACGTGCTCGATCTAGAAAAAATTTGGAGAGCGAACAAAAGGTATAAAGGAGAAAATAAAGATGATCCAAATCTCACTAAAATTTAAGTCATACTATGTATGTGTGTGTGTTTCAATATACTTATAGTATTTTTCAGTGTTCTTAAAGGTTCTGTAAGAACATAATGTTAATACTTATATAGAATATTACATTGCATAGAAGTATCAACAATGATATCATGTATTTCTTATTATTTAGCATTTAAGTACTTTTCTCTCTAATTGTACACTATTATGAATAATAATTAATATCTTGGTACATAAATCTTATTCGACTTATGAGTGATTTTCTTATGTTCATTTTCTAGTGGTCAAATTAGCAAGTTAAAAGTATAAAATTTTAAAAGGCCTGTTATAAAAATACTCTCCAGAAATCACCAGTGTACAGTGTAGAGCAGTGTACATTCTCACCCATCATCACCAGCATTGAGTATTATCATTTTTAAAGATGAAAAACCTTTCTCAGGTGCAATGTTATAAAATCTGTTGAGTTACTTACCTAAAACCACATCTTCAACCTGGACTCTACCACTAATAAAGGTGATATTTGTCACCCATTAAAAAAAAATAAAAACGCCTTTGCCTACCTGAAATAAAATTTCAAAATTAATTTGTATTTCTCTGTATTTCACATATTTAATGCTTATTCTCATCTTTCTGTGAATATTTGCTTGTGACATTTGCTATTTCTCTATTGGAGTTTTTTGTTTGTTTGTTTGTTTGTTTAGTTCGTCAGATATCATTATAGCTTACAGCTATGTTGTTTTTGTTTTGGCCAACATTTTTTGGTTCCAAACACCTTTCCAGTTTGTCACTAACCTTTTACTAATGACTATGATTTTTTTTTAAATGAGCTTCAATTCTTAGTGACTTGAGTTTTTCTTTCTGAGTTTTTCATTGCTTTAATGGCTTCTAAGTCTTTCCCACTTCCAAAATTAGTTAAATTGGCTAAGATCATTCCTAGTTTTAAACATTTTTTTATTTAAACATTTAAACCTTTGATGTATGTGAGAATTTATTTTGGTGTGTGGGTAGCATCATGAGAATCCAGTTAAGAATTCATTACTTCTTTATCAGTCAAGTTCCTCTTAAGTAGACTTGTATATACTAGGCCCTTTTTGGGGGCTAAATATTCTACTACCTTCATTATCACTTGTTGTAGACCATAGGATTTTCATTGTTTCTCATTAATTCTCATATTGAATCATATACTCTTATTCTCATTGTTCTGCCATTTCAAATATATCACATACAATTTCACATTCTTTTAGATGAAATTTAAAGTCATTATCAAGGTTAGGAAGAATGTTATCAGGATTGTAACTAAAATTGCTTTAAATTTACAGAGTTCTCACTGCATAGTTAACTGAAAGTCATACCACAAGACTGTGCAAAGTAAGGATTCTGTTCAATATACAATTAACAGTACTGTGCAGAGTGAGGACTACATATATAAATTAGTTTGTGAATATCTTTTATCAATAACCTTATCCAGGAATATTATTCATCTAAAATATTTATAACTTGCAATTTATATTCCAAGCATATACATTAATTAAATATTTTCATTTTTATATCTATGAAGGAAATAGTATAGTGTTTTTTACATAGGTTGGATACATTTTAAGGTATTTCCTAGTTGTTTTCAATATACTTCAAATAAACATTATTACATTAAATCTTTGATAGGAAAATTACTAATTTAGTAGGATATTTATCTTGTGTTTGATTTCTTTTCTGAATTCTCTGATTAATTTAAAAGAGACCTTTTTTTCTATTTATTCTCTTTAGTTTTCTGGAATAGGAAGGCAACTCTTGCCCACTCTTATGCTCCCATGATTATATTCATTATTTTCAATTAATCTTTTATAGAATTAAAATTGTATATAATTTCAGGATAATTTTTATAGCACTAACGAGTATCACTTACTTGTTTTTCATTTGAATTGAGTGCCTGGGACTTTCAGTCAAGATGGCAGAGTAGGTAAATGCTGTGCTCACCTTCTTTCAGGACCACAACAAAATTATAACTAAGCTACAAAACAACCATCTTTCAGAACCAAATGAAGTCTAGCTGAACAGAAATTCTGTAACTGAGAATATACAGAAGCCACTTGAGACTGGTAGGAGGAGATTCAAAAGGTTTGGTTCCACACTCATATGTGATATATAAAAATCAAGAGGGATACTTCAGGCTGTGAAGGTCACCCCTGAGGAGCGAGGGGTTCCAGCCCCACAATAAGCTACCAAGCCCAGTATTCCAGGGCCATAACCCAAACCCCCAAAACTTCTGGCCTTGAAAACCAGCATTTTACTGCTAAGTGAGACAGAGAACCGCTGGAGTCCAGGTATTTCTCTTAAAGGGCCTGCACATAGACTTACTTGTTGATGTACTCACTTGCTCTGAATTCTGGTTCAGGAGCAACAACTCATAGAGCATGAAGGAAACATGAGGAAGAACTATTGTCTGGCTTCAGGGTGAGAGCTAGAATGGGAGCCTTCCCATAGACAGAAGTGCTGGCAGAAACCGTTGTTACTTTGCTGGGCCCTCCCACTGCAAGCACAGGACAGCATCATATCTGAGTCTCAATCAGCTTGAATGACACTGTTTAGTCCACGATGGTACTTCCCTGAGACCCTGCCCCACCCAACTTGCTGGCCCATCCAACCCATTTCCAGTGGCTTTTCTATACAAATGACCTGCCTTGGCTTATGCTGCAGACATTCTTAAAATCTCTCAAAGGTTCACAAACTCTAAATAAGCAACATTTGGCCTTAGCAGCTCAGTACTTCTGGCTAAGTGCCCCCAGTGGCATCCAGCCTTGGTTTGAAGCTTAGCCTCTCCAAGGCACCTGCAAGCAACAACCATCTGCAGATCACTTTGTAGCTGATACTTGGTGACCCCAGGCAGAGCAAAGGCAGCAGCTGACTTTAGCCTGCATCAGAGTCCCTCCAAAGAGGCCCCAGAACCAACACACCTGGTGGCTAACATCAGACCACACCAGAGCACCATCCTACTACCTCCACAAATGACACATCCAGGGCAAACTCCCTAAGCACAAGAGCTGTGCTAAAATGAATCTGACTCTGTAGGGTCAGCCTCTGCACAATAGCTCCTCCATTATAGTCACAGCCAGTTCTCAGAGCCCATTAGCCTGAGGGTCAATCCCTGCTATTGATGTGCCAACAGCAATCAAAGCTCAATTATAAGAGGAGGGCACACACAACTGACAAAAGGGAAACAACTGGAGCACATGGCTCAATTGATCAGGAAGGCTGCGCTACTGGGCCCAACAGGACACCTACTATGTGAGGCCACTCTACTGAGACCAGGATACCTAGCAGCTCTACCTACTACATAGAAACAAACATAGGGAGGCAGTCAAAATGAGGAGACAAAGAAACATGGCCCAAATGAAAGAACAGAACTAAACTCCAGAAAAAGAACTAAGTGAAATGGAGACAAGCAACCTATCAAATGCAGAGTTCAAAACATTGATTACAAGGATGCTCAGTTAACTTAAGGGAAGAATAGGTCAACTCAGTGAAAACTTAAACAAAAAGACAGGAAACATATAAAAGGAGATAAATAAAAACATAAAAAGAACCAGTGAGAAGTAAAGAATACAATAACTGAAATGAGGAATGCATTAGAAAGAATCAGCAGTAGATTAAAGCAGAGTATAAAATCAGTTATGTGGAAGTAAAATAGCAGTAAATTCCCAATCATAATGGCAAAAAAGAAAAAAGAATTTAAAAAGTGAGGATAGATTAAGGTGTCCCTGGTACAACTTAAAACATACCAACATTCACATCATAGGGGTACCAGAAGGAGATGAAAGAGACCAAGGAATTGAAAACCTATTTGAAGAAATAATGACAGAAAACTTCCCTAACCTGATGAAGGAAATAGACACACAAGTCCAGAAAGTACAGAGAGTTCCAGACAAGATGAACCAAAAAAGGCCCACACCAAAACACATACAAATTAAAATATGAAAGATTAAAGGCAAATAGAGAATTTTAAAAGCAGCAAGAGAATGACAGTTACCTAAAAGGAAGCTCCTAGAAGACTGTCAGCTGGTTTCTCAACAGAAACTTTGTAGGCCATAAAGGACTGGCATGAAATATTTAAAGTGATGAAAAGCAAGGAACTACAACCAAGACTATTCTACTCAATTTCTTGAGCCTATGTGTTTCTTTCTAATAGTTTTAAAGATCAGTGTAAGGTAATACAGAGACTTTTATCTATCCCTACATAACATGAAGACAAATCACACTCTGTTTCCCCTCCCTTAATCACCTTATGATCCTGGGTAATAGAAATAAATTATTAGTTTTATTTTTAATCTGTTTTAGCTTTTTGTGCATATCTCCTCTACTCTACATACAGTGTAGTATCTCACTGGCATGAAACTCACAAAAAGAAAATATGATTGTTTCCAAAAGGAAGTTATCTGGGAAATGCAACTCTATACAATGAAGACAATAGTTGATATTGTTAGGCTCAGCAGTTGTCCCACATGTTTTCAGAGACTTATATTCCAAATGGAATCATACTTTTCTCTTTCATTAAGTAACTAGAAGCCCAGTGCATGACATTCCTAAGCCACAGTCGGACATCCCGCCACCGCCGCTGCACTTGCCAGCCATCGGCCTGGCTTGTGGCTGAGCAGCACCTGCGTTGAGTGTCTGCCCCCGGGTGGTCAGTGCACATTATAGTGACCGGTCGTTTCACCATTTGGTTGATTTGCATATTACCCTTTTATTATATAGGATGGTTTAATTAAATGATTTCTCCAAGACAAAAGTGTTATCTTATTTTTAATATGAATTTAAGTATGTGTATTAAGATAAACACAATAATAATATGTAGTCCTTAAATGCAGCATTTTTTCTCATTGTTTCCACTTAAAAGTGTGGGTGTGCAGTCACAAATCAAATAACTTTTAAAGGGAAAAAGGGCAGCCCAGCTGGAATGGCCCAATAGTTGAATATTGACCTATGAACCAGGAGGTCATGGTTTGATTCCCAGTCAGGGTACATGCTATGGGCTCCATCCTCAGTGTGGGGTATGCAAGAGGCAGTTTCTATCTCTCTCTCTCCCTTCCTCTCTGAAATCAATAAAAATATATTTTAAAAATAATAAAGGGGGGAGGGGTTAAGTTTAAAGAAATTATCAAAGATGGCCTCATCGTTTATCATTTCACCTATTTGCCAAAGTCCTGAAACCTAGAAGTTATGAAGTTTTTACCTCCTTTGGGAACCTAGCACACAATAGGTGAGATAAGATATTAATACAATGACCTCTATATCTAAATTCTTTTAGAATGGCATAAATGAGGTAAGAAATCAGGGATATTTTAAAAGTGACCAATTCAGGGGTCCTCAAACTACGGCCTGCGGGCCACATGCGGCCTGCTGAAAACATTTATCCGGCCCGCCGGGTGTTTTTGCCACTGCTGTGTGCATAGGAATTGGTTCATAGTTTTTTTTTCAAACTATAGTCTGGCCCTCCAACGGTCTGAGGGACAGTGAACTGGCCCCCTGTTTAAAAAGTTTGAGGACCCCTGAATTAAGCCATAAGCCAGCGGTTCTCAACCTGTGGGTCGCGACCCCTTTGTGGGTCGAACGACCCTTTCACAGGGGTCACCTAAGACCATCGGAAAACACATATATAATTACATATTGTTTTTGTGATTAATCACTATGCTTTAATTATGCTCAATTTGTAACAATGAAATTGGGGGTCACCACAACATGAGGAACTGTATTAAAGGGTCGCAGCATTAGGAAGGTTGAGAACCAATGTTAAGCAGATTTTAAAAATATATACAGTAGCATAAAACAAATAACTCTACTGAAAAGTTTCTACCAGTCTTCCATGCCACTAAAGGAGGAGCCTTATGAGACTAGATGGGCCTTTGCATTGTAGAAGTGCATTGTGACCCTTGGTGTACAAATCTAAGCCCCAAAACACAGCCTCCAACAAAGGGAAACCAGAGTTCAACATGCAACTAAAAATATAAAACTTAACTCATAAGAAACATTCAGTCTTGAGATATATATTTAGGAGAAATATGCATAAATGTGTATTTTATTTCCATGTTTGATTGTTCCTGCTTTGAGGGAATGAGGCCCAAAATCCACTATGAAGAGATTGCACATCAATGTCAATATCTGTACACTGTTTTGGTGGAGGCCTATTGAGAAAAAATTAGATTATAAATATCACTTTTTAAAACTTATTCTAAATTACTCTGCAAAAAATTTCCAATTAAAGTGTCATTCATTAAATGTTTATATTTTCAAAAGCCTATGGATTATTAATAACATGTTAACTTGATAAATTAAGTATAATTATCTATTTGCTAACAAAATAATGATTGTTTTAAAATAATGATAACAATAATTAAAAAACATCAACATAATTTTACTTGCTTTACCATATCTCATTCTTTGTAAAACCATGAAAAGTAGAGTATAATTCTTACCTTCCTAATGGAGGAATTAAAGCCCAGGCAACTTAATGTAAAGCACTGAGATGGCATTCAAACTTTGATCATTCTGACCCAGGTGCAACTAATGTTCTTTTCTCTATATTGTGTCAAAATGGTTCAATGAAAATGATTCATTTTGTTTTAGAAACACATCCTTTCCAATAGTCATCATAATAAAACACAGTAGCTACAACAAATTATCATATCACCTGTGCCCAGACAATGTTGATCAGTCACATGACAGAAAAGGCAGGGACTGAAATTATTTAGAAAATCCAGAGTGAGGTATGTCATAACACAGCAATGTTTGAACAGTGCTATTAATAGTCATGACTACAAAATGAACGCTAATCAGATATGATTTGTTGAGAGTTAATAAAGCTCCTACTTGCTCCGGTATGTCCTCACTTGCTCTTTCCTGATGTATTTTCAGTTACCATGAATTCTTCAGGATTACATTGATCACCTAGTTGAAAAGACTGGAAGCTGTGTTTTGAATGTGCAATTTTGGCTCATTAATGAAGGAATTCTGCAGGTCATTACAAGAGGACAATGAAACTAAAATACTACTAATAAGACATCGCAGGACTATATACCTGCTTGAATCTTTAAAAATTATTGAAAGGGTCAAATATCCTTGACAGTGAGTCTTGCATTTAGTGGGCCATTGTTCTATCCAACACTACAATAAATACCTTGGAGAATGTAAAGACATATAAAGTATGTACTAAATGTGCTTACTAGCCAGTAGTGTAAGACAAAAATTAAACACATAAAACAATCATAGAGTAGCAGTTACAATTAATTGCTCAATTGTTTGGTATGGTTTTGCAGTGTATATATAACCCTGAGGAAACATGTGTGCCCATATGATATGAGGCATATCTACATATCAAAAAGTTTCAGAGGTAATGTCACTTCTTACAGAATTTGTTTATATCAGAGAATTTATTTGTCTCCAAATGAATCAGTTTTATTATCACCCGAGGAACTGTTGGAAGCAAATAGTCCCTAGAATTGAGGCCAATAAAATGAGTGCACTGATAAATTTTTCTGGCCTGTTGGCACCACTGCTCTGCCTGTATGAAATGTGACCAAGGAGACTCAGTATCATACTCCACATCACTCTCTTCCATACCACACAGGCAACCCAGTCTATGGGACAGGTCTTTTCTTTGAAAAATGTGAGGTTGCTTATTTTGCCTCCAAATCAAACATCATGAAAATAAAACACACATTTTGAAATTATTTTCCTTTGTGGACTCTGTCCTTATTCACACAATATGCTTTGAAAATGTGTCTGGAATATAATAGAATGTTCAATAAATATTATTTCATTTAGACAACAAATACTAGGAAATAGCATCAGATTATTTCTGATAATGTCTTCAGATACATAGTTATTTTATGATTAAAAGAAAGGCACTGATAAAATATAGTAACTTGGGTTTTAGAAAGTCATTAAAGCAAGGGAAGTTGCTAATATAGAAATATTATGAGTTGAGAATTTGTGGAATTCCAACTTTTAAGTCAAAAGGACACAAAACTATGATTTCAAAAAGGAATTAATAATTATTACTTAATTAGCAAGCATCACGGGCAGTTCTTGAACCTCTTATTGGTGAGGGTTATGAGTTGCTGAGAACAGAATTCCTATGGCTAGTTGGAGAGGAAAATAATGTATAAAGGGTACTTGTGGTTGAAAGGGAGTCTTGTAAATGTAGTCCTAAGTCTAGAGTATATGTTGAGTGAGCCAGTCTGAAGGATGTGGTACAGAACTCCATGAAATATACTCAATTGCCCTAAATTTAGGTAAATTAAAATATTGCTGCATAAGAAACATGTATTTTTTAGCATTTTTCTATAATGTTCAGCTTTTGTTAATATATCCAATAGCAAAAATAAATGTATAAATCCTTGCCTCATTAAATATTCATTGATCTATAAATTATTGGGCAAATATGTAATGTTGGTGGTTTGGAGAGAAACAAAGAGGAGCCAAATAAACATTCTGCCTTTAAGATGCTTCCATGGAGGATGTGTTGAAGCTTAAACACTTTGATAATTAGTGTCCTGGATATGTGTAGCTGACAGTAATAAACTGTGAGATGTAGTGGAATTCTTCCCATTGAACATATGATTTTGAATATAAACCTGATGGAGCTCTTTTGAAGGACACACAAAAACAATTTTCCTGAAAAATAGATAGACCATTGTCTTTGATAACACTAGTTGAATAGTGGAATATTGTTATTGTATCATGGGTTGCTTGACTGAATTACTTTAAATTTAACAATTATTATTCACTGCTTGAATATTAAAAACAGAGGAATTAAATCTGTCAAGTTTGAAAGTCAACTAGTTTCTATGTTTGCTCTAAAACTAACTCCAGATGAAGTTCACCTTAAAGTATTCAGATTCAGGGTTTGTGCCCAACATATATTAGATCCTAGAACATTCAGGCCGATTGGATCATTGTGGATGGCAGGAAGTGGTGGAATAAAACTATAAGCAATAGGCTCTGCCACACACAGTGCTGAACTGTCAGGTTTTTTCCGATTCTGTGGCTCAGGCACCCGCCAAGTAGATTTGCGATGAATAGCGCCTATATTGATTTTTCCATAATGGAGTGTAAAAGAAAAATGGACAGGTTTTGTTGCAGGTATTTTCATGGGGTACTAAATTGGTGGATTAGTTGCAAACAGCAGTACTGATAAAGTCTGCTGTCCATCTTGATGGTTGGGTCTTTCTATTAAAATGACACATAAATAACCTATTATATCCCCCACCCATGGAAATTCAAATGCACCTGTCAACTTGATAAAGCACTTGCCTGGAGGGAAGCATTGTTTACATTTTCACTCTATTCTTCAGAAAAAGTGAGATTCTAATTATTTCTCCCACTGTAAATTAATGCTGACTACGAAGGTTAGCATATCTCTGCATTGTTACATCTTTGGGAAAGTTAAATAATAGAACTGATCCATCATGTGTTTCACAATATGTGTTTTTTGACAGCCTTTCCTGAGCTCTTCCACCTCATCTCTCTCTAAATGCTCATTTCTTCTTTAACTTTTGTGCTCTCTGCATCTGTCTTTCTCTTTTCTAGCCCTTGAGAAATCTTTTTTGATAACTATTAGTTCCAAAATTTTGAACTTCTGCCCTTTTTAGCCTGCCTTGTATTTTTTTCTTGTTGAAAAACACATTTATGATTTTCAACCCACAGGTACTTCAATGATCATATTCTAATGCCATTTTTATTTTCCTCTTGGGATATTTTTTCCATTATATATGTCATGTCTGAAGACATAGCATATGATTATACTCAGAATTCTCACCTTATAATTGGCTTGATTTTCTTCAGAATAACTTTACCTTTTCCTTTTTCTTCTTATTGTTATCCCTTGGTTAATAATTGTAATGATAATTACTTTAAATAATGCCCCTAATAGTAAATTCTTACCATTTTTTTCATATATTCTCCTTCAACTATTCCTCTTTATCATCCTCATCTACACACTCTAATCCTTACCACCCAAAAAAATGTATACGTGCGCAGAAAACACATACAAACACAAAGTCTTTATAAATTTCTATAACAACACAATTACAGTCACCTAAATCAAACTTAGGTATAAGGTTATTTTGTAATCCTGAATCCAGTGTTTCCTATTGTTTTCTGTGTATAGACACGCATTGACTTATTTATCTATCAGTCATTGTACTCATTAAACTGTATGTGTCACAAGGTGGGCTTCGAATTAGAATCACCTGAAAGAATAAATATTCAAAATATCAAGTGCAGCTGCCTATTTGAAGAGCCCTGCTCAGTCATTCCTAGAGATGTGGCTGGGACAGAATGACTTGCCTCATGTGCATCATGCACAGCCTTCTAGCTTATTCATAAAGTATTTCCAGTGGATCAATTGATTCCCCAATTACTCAAATATTAAACCAGATTTTAACTTACTATTCTATAATGCCTGTTTTTTCCACAAGTAAATTCCTGCCTTAGTTCAAGATATTTACTACAAAATCACTGGCAAACTTAAATTGGGCATTTTCAACAAAACTGATTAAAAAGTCTGTAAATATCCTTCATTGAGCTAATTTAATAAAAGTTAAATGACAACTTTTAACTAAAATAGTAAAGCAATTTAATAACTTAATTAGTTAATTCATGAGTTTTGAAGTCAATTTTAATTTTTTGAGAAACCTCCAATACTGTTTTCTATAGTGGCTGCACTAATCTGCATTCCCGCCAACAGTGCACAAGGGTTCCCTTTTCTCCATATCCTCAGCAACATTTTTTATTTGCTGTTTTATTGACGATAGCCATTCTGACAGGTGTGAGGTGATATTTCATGTGGTTTTAATTTTCATTTCTCTAATGATTAGTGACATTGAGCATCTTTTCACATGTCTCTCTGTATGTCCTCTTTGGAAAAGTGTCTATTAAGATCCTTTGCCCATTTTTTAATTGGATTGTTTCCTTTTTGGTGTTGAGTTGTATGAGTCCTTTATAAATTTTGGATATTAATCCATTATCAGATGTATCATTGAAGGATGTGTTCTGCCATTTAATTGGTTATCTTTTAATATTGTTGATGGTTTCCTTTTGCTATGAAAAATATTTTCAGCTTGATGTAATCTCATTTGTTTATTTTTTCTTTTGTTTCCCTTGGCCAGGAGATATAAGAGAAAAAATATATTACTAAGTCATCTACACTAATAAAAGAGAAACATGGTAATTAGTGTACGACTGCTACCCTTCCCATTGGCTAATCAGCATATCCTTATGCAAATTAACTGCCAGCCAAAGATGGCGGCCGGCAGCCATG
>NW_005871155.1:2807601-2876408 GCF_000147115.1 Myotis lucifugus
TAGTAAAAGGGTATATGCCTCCCAGCACCTGATCAGGGGAGCCGGGAGGGCTCCCGGCACCGGGATCAGCGTGACAGGGGGCAGCGCCCAAACCCCCTGATCAGCCCTGTGGCTCTGTGTGTGACAGGGTGCGGCGCCCCAACCCCTGATCGGCCCTGCTCTGTGTGTGACAGGGTGCAGCGTCCCAAGCCCCCCCCCAACCCTGCACGGGCCCTGCTCTGTGTGTGACAGGGTACGGAGCCCCAACCCCCCTGATGGGCCCTGCTCTGTGAGTGACAGGGGGCAGCGCCCCAACCCCCTGATTGGCCCTGCTCTGTGCATGACAGGGGGTGGCACCGCAACCTCCCCATAGACCCTGCCTTGAGTGTAACAGGGGGCGGTTCCCCAACCCCCCAATCGGCCCTACCCTGAGCGTGACTGAGGGTGGCATCGCAACCTCCCAATCCGCCCTGCTCTGTGCATGACAGGGGGCGGCACCCCAACTCCCCAATCAGCCCTGCTCTGAGCCTGACCAGGGGCTGCACCTAGGGATTGGGCCTGCCCTCTGCCACCCGGGAGCAAGCCTAAGCCAGCAGGTCGTTATCTCCTGAGGGTTCCCAGACTGCGAGAGGGCACAGACCGGGCTGGGGGATCCCCCTTCCCTCCCCCTCCCCCCGAGTGCACAAATTTTTATGCACTGGGCCTCTAGTATTAGTAATATTTTACTGTCTATATTTTCTGCTTGAAGTTTGATGGTTTGGACTCTTACATTTAAGTCTTTTTTTCCATTTTAAATTTATTTTTGTATGTGGTGTAAGAAGGTGGTCTGGTTTCTTTTTTCTTTTCCTTTTTCTTTATTTTTTTTTTTTTTGCATGAATCAGTCCAGTTTTCCCAACACCATGTATTGAATAGACTATCTTTACCTTTTGTATGTTCTTGCCTCCATGGTAATATATTAATTAACCATAAAGACATGAGTTTATTTCTGGGCTCTTAATTCTTTTTTGTTGATCTATATGTCTGTTTCCAAGCCAATACTATGCTGTTTTGAGTATTAGTTTGATATCAGATAGAGTGATTCTTCCAACTTTGTTCCTCTTTCTCAAGATTGCTGTGGTTGTTTTGGATCTTTTGTGGTTCCATAAAATTTTTTGAATTATTTGTTCCACCATTCATACAAGTAGCCTCATCTGTTAATCCTTGGGTATAAGACTTCTGTACAGCTAGCATTCAGTTGGTTATTCAGGTTGATTCTTCTATATTTTAGTTGTAAGTCCAGTTTGGTCCTTGGAGGAGTGAATGTAATTTCTACCTACTCTGCTGCCATCTTGGATCCCCCTTGAAATCAATTTTTAATAATCAACTTATATGTCATTAATAACTCTAATTTATTATAATTATAATGAACTCATGATAATAATTAATCTTTTAACTAAAATTTTGGAATTATTTTATTTCCTGTAGACTTTAATTGAGAAATGCTTGCTAATCATGATCCTGTCACTTAAGTCTTGATTTTCTGATTCCTAAGACGGACATATTTATGGATCATGTTTAGTATTTTGGCATTGTACTCTTTCAGGTATGAGCAAAGTAGAAGAAAAAAAGTTTTGTTAAAAAGTAAGTTTGTCATGATTTGCTGATCTCTAGGAACAAGACTAGAAATATTACTTTATATAATACTATATCCTTCAGATTTAGATTTCATACGTATTTTCATTCTAGTTCATGCTCATTACTTTAATATATTTTACTATATTTCAGAGATTGAAATTATCTTAAAAACCACTAAGAATAATAACTTCATTTTACTATTGAGAAAAGAGAAATGAAGAATTTTGCCCAAATGAAGAGAATTCAAATCTAGAATTTTTTTCTCATGACTATTTCAGAAGACTACTTTCCAGAGATAAGGGAGGATGATAAGCCAGAAGCATTGGCAAAATCAATGGTTTATTGATATTAATATTACAATAAATGTTAAAATATTATATATGTTTACATGCTTTCTGATTACACTGGGTTTAACTAAACAATCCAAGGTTAACATATTTAAAGTGTGTTGGGTTTTATCTTAGTCTAAGAGAGGAACTGGGGGATGCATTTTTTCAATATTTTCTTATTTGACTTTAAAGTTTTTTAATATAAGTAATATGTATTAGATGACTCACCTTAGGGAACACCAATAAGAATAATTTATAAATGAACATATATAACATTTTGCATTAAATTAGAGCCAATCTTATTTTTTAAATATATTTTATTGATTTTTTACAGAGAGGAAGGGAGAGGGATAGAGAGCTAGAATCATCGATGAGAGAGAAACATCAATCCACTCCCTCCTACACACCTCTTACTGGAGATGTGTCCGCAACCCAGGTACATGCTCTTGACCGGAATCGAACCTGGGACCTTTCAGTCTGCAGGCCGACACTCTATCCACTGAGCCCAACCGGTTAGGGCTAGAGCCAATCTTTTATAAGTCAAAAAATACCACATTTCAAATTTCTGTTAACCAGATTAATAATTCTAACCATTCTGTGGTATAGTATAAACCATTGCAAACTGGGTTTGCCTGTAAGCTAAGTGTTATAACAGAATGACTCTGCTCTGCTTGCTACACAAATACCCACCCTCTGAAAATCAGTAGCTTAAGAAATAACAGCTTCATTGTCTCTCATGTATCAGTATGAGCTGGATGTTCTTGGCTAGAGGGCTACTCAGCTCCATGAGGACAAGCAGGAAGGACCCAATGTTGCCTAACCTGTGGCTTTCAGGATTGTTCTATCATTTGCATTACTAAGGGTGGAAGAGAACATGGAGTCCTGGGTGGGGTTCCAAAGGGATTTTCTGCTAATAGCGTACATCTACATTCACATTGCTCTGTCACATTAGGATAGATATGCCTTTCAAGTGAATTTCTTCATTCTCATCAGGCAATATTCCTCTTTATCTCTAGTGATATTTTCGTCTTGACATTTATTTTGCCTGTACAAGCTCATCATCTTTTTTATGCTTATTGTTTAAATGGTATATTTTCCCACCATCCCTTTTACATTCATTTTGTCAGTGTCTTTATATTTAAAATACATCTTTTGATGAAAGCATATAATTGGGTCTTTTTTTAAAAAAATTCAATTTCAAATCAAGGGGCATCTTATACATGGAAGTCAGCCAAGGACGGAACCTCAGGGGATGCATAGCTACCCATACCTTGTCAAACAGGCTTCCTTCAATCATGAGCCTTATTGTTACTAACTCAGCTGATGCCATAAACTTGAGGTGGAGGTGGAGAGTACACAGATACAACAGGGACCGGAACATTCTGAGCCCATAAAGATGTCAAAAAATGAACAGATAAATGCGATAAATGATTGTCTTACATTCAAATGGAATGTAATCAGCAATGCAAAAGAGCATGGAAATAGATCTGCGGAGAGATAATTTGAACCTCCTCCCACTGAGTGTATGATCACACAGTGGAGAAAACAGGAAGAACAACTCCTTAAGATGCCAAAAGGGAAGAAGGCCTTAAGAGGAAAACCAGGAAAATATTTAAAATATTTATTTCTTAATTTTGGGTTGGAAAAAGGGGGGGCATCTTACACATGGGGGTGTCTTATACATGGGAAAATATGGTTAATTCAAGTTTTTAGTCTATTTACATATGATATACTAGTAACTATTGGTAAGTTTATGGTTAAGTCTACTGACTATCTCATTGTCTTCTATTTGTCCCTTCAATTATTCTATTCTTCTGTTGCTCCTTTATTGTTTTCTTTTGGGTTAATACAAAATATCTATATATATAAAATCCCAGCGACCAGAACAACTGGAACGACCGGTGGCTATGATATGCACTGTGGCAGCCAACCAGCTTGATCTGGAGCCTGATTGGCGCCCACAGCCAGCCAGCCCAGCCCCAATCATCCCCACCCCCAGTTGGGGGTGGGGCTGGCCGGCCAACTGCCTGAGGCCCCTCCCACTCATCAGCCGGGCCCGATGGGCCCCCATTGGGGCGGGCGGGCCAGACCCCACTTGTGCACGAATTTGTGCACTGGGCCTCTAGTTTAGTTAATATTATGTTCCCTTACATTACTTTATTAGATTTTAGGATTTTTTTTTAAAGGACAAAAGTATGCATCCTTAAATTATCAGACTCTATTTAAAGTCAAGGTGTCAATAGTTTACTATTTTATACTCCACATCTCACAGCTGACACTTCATACTCCTATTTCCCTTTTTCCCAGTCTAACTTCATATCTGGCACTTCTCACTTCCCACATTCTACTTCATAAATGCAGTAAACTTGCAAAAGTATAATTTTGTTTATTTTCCTCTTATTCTTTGTAAAATTGTTGTGATAACTTTTATTTCTATGTGTTATAATCCCCTTTTTTATTTAAATGGGTAGTTGTTTTTCAAGTAAATTTGTGAAAATAAATAAACATTTATTTTATATTTTTTCATTTACTTACCACTACTAGCATGATTCATTCTTCCTATAGGTACAAATATTCATATTTTATCATTTACCTACATTTCCTTTTGTAGTACAGGTCTGCTGGTGACAATTTTTTACACTCATTAATTTGCAAATGTAGAAACAGTTATAACAGATAAATCTGACCTATTTTATTATAATTCAAAAACCCACACATATTAAAAGATATTGATCAAACATGAATTAATCTTTAAGGCATTATGTTGAGTGAAAAATCAGACACACAAGTGTATGTACTATATGGTTTAATTTATCTGAAGTTTAATGATAGAGAAAATACTGCTTTGATAGAAGTTCTAAATCATTGTTTACTCAGGCAGGAAACTGCAGAAGTGGCAGGAATTGGTGGTAGGTAATGAATGGAATGAGGCACAAGAAAACTTTTGGGTAGTTTGAAATGCTCTATATCTTAATCAGTATGATATTATTGGTGAATATATTATTTACCTTTAAAAACGTTTAAAAACATAATTCAAACAAAATAGAGGACAAAATACATGACCTAGAAGATGTCTTAGAAATGTTTTTAATCCAAGTTCCTCATTTTATGGATGAAGAAACTGAGACCCAGAGTTTACTAGTGACTGAGGCAGGTATAATTGCTCCTTTTTTTTCCCCAGGGCAGTATTATTCCTAAGGGAAAAACAAATATATGAGATATTTCTTTACAACCAAATCCTCTCCAAACACTTGTTCTCCACAGCACAGCCTTAATAATAAAAAGCACAGATAAAGCTGGGTAATATATATTTATGTTTTAAAATGAATATAGTTTCCTAGTTCTATTGAAATGGGTACTTTGGCAATATTTTCTGCTTACTTTACAATTTTAAACTGTGCCTTTTAGAAAGGCAGTGGCAACAGACTTTAGTAGCCTGGATTCTTGGGTCAGATGGCCTATGGCCATATTTTGGCTCTATAGTTTAGTAAGTAACTCTCATCTTAGATACTTGACCCTTCTTACTTGTGATAATGATAACCACCCAAGTTTATGATGAGTAGTGAATGCAATCTATCTACACTAATAAAAGAGAAACATGGCAATTAGCGTACGACCGCTACCCTTCCCATTGGCTAATCAGCATATCCTTATGCAAATTAACTGTCAGCCAAGATGGCGGCCGGCAGCCATGCACTGAAGCGAGCAGGGAGGCTTGCTTGCTTCAGTGACTGCGGACTTCAACGTTCCCCGCCTAACTTGCCGCCCTCTCAGCTGCAACTCTAAGCAACTATGTACTATGTTGCAAATAAGAAGCTAAACAAAACCCCAGAAACCAGCCGGACTGAAAGCCAGCCGGACCACAACATTGTATCGATGTTTTCAGCAGCAAGGCCTCAGAGCTAAAGCTGGCCCAGAATAAAATAAAAAAAAAGAAAACAAGGAGCGGTTGGGAGCTTCAGTCACTCGCCAGCCGGAAAACAGCCCTCAGCCCCTCACCCAGACTGGCCAGGCACCCCAGTGGGGACCCCCACCCTGATTCAGGACACCCTTCAGGGCAAACCAGCTGGTCCCCACCCATGCACCAGGCCTCTATCCTATATGGTAAAAGGGTAATATGCCTCCCGGCATAGGGATCAGCGGAGCAGCGAGGCTCCCGGCACCAGGATCAGCGTGACAGGGGGCAGCGCCCAAACCCCCTGATCGCCCTGTGGCTCTGTGTGTGACGGGGGCGGGGCCACAACCTCCCTATCTGCCCTGCTCTGTTCATGACAGGGGAAGGCGCCCCAACCCCCTGATCAGCCCTGCTCTGTGCCTGATAAGGGGGAGCTCCCCAATCCCCTGATTGCCCTGCGGCTCTGTGTTTGACAGGGTGCAGCGCACCAACCCCCTGATTGGCCCTGCTCAGTGTGTGACAGGGTGCAGCACCCCACCCCCCACCCCCCAACGGGCCCTGCTCTGTGTGTGACAGGGTAGAGCCATAACCTCTCCATCGGCCCTGCCCCGAGTGTGACAGTGGCGACGCCCCAACCCCCTGATCGGCCCTGCTCTGTGGGTGATAGAGGGTGGCGCCCCAACCCCCCTCCACAGGCCTTGCTCTGTGTGTGACAGGGTAGAGCCATAACCTCCCCATTGGCCCTGCCCTGAGTGTGACAAGGTACAGCGCCCCAACCCCCTGATCCGCCCTACTCTGTGAGTGACAGGGGGGAGCTCCTCAACCCCCTAATCGGCCCTGCTCTGTGCAAGACAGGGGGGAGCTCCCCAACCCACTGATTGACCCTCCTCTGTGTGTGACAGGGTACGGAGCCCCAACCCCCCTGATGGGCCCTGCTCTGTGAGTGACAGGGGGCAGCGCCCCAACCCCCTGATCGGCCCTGCTCTGTGAGTGACAGGGGGCAGCGCCCCAACCTCCTGATTGGCCCTGCTCTGTGAGTGACAGGGGGCAGTGCCCCAACCCCCTGATCGGCCCTGCTCTGTGCGTGACAGGGGGTGGCGCCGCAACCTCCCCATCGACCCTGCCTTGAGTGTGACAGGGGGTGGCGCAACCTCCCCATCGACCCTGCCTTGAGTGTGACAGGGGGCGGTTCCCCAACCCCCCAATCGGCCCTACCCTGAGCGTTACTGAGGGTGGCATCGCAACCTCCCGATCCGCCCTGCTCTGTGCATGATGGGGCGGCGCCCCTACTCCCCAATCGGCCCTGCTCTGAGCCTGACCAGGGGCTGCACCTAGGGATTGGGCGTGCCCTCTGCCACCCGGGAGCAGGCCTAAGCCAGCAGGTCGTTATCTCCCGAGGGGTCCCAGACTGCGAGAGGGCACAGGCCGGGCTGGGGGACCCCCCTCCCCCTCCCAAGTGCACAAATTTTTGTGCACAGGGCCTCTAGTATATATATAAGCCTAAGTGACCATTATGACCGGTCCAACAAATGACCGGTTAACTGGTTGAGCAGTCACTATGATGATGCACTGACCACCAGGAAGTAGATGCTCAATGCAGGAGCTGCCCCCTGGTGGTCAGTGCGCTCCCACAGCCAACCTCTCATGGCTGGCCAACCTTCCGCAGTCCCCCTCCCCGCTAGCAGGCTGGCCCTGATCGGCCCCAATTGGCCTGATCGCTGGCCAGTCTGAGGGACCACACCCATGCATGAGTTCCTGCACTGGGTCTCTAGTCATTATTATAAAATGGGTCATTGACTGTGTTAGTTTTCTGGGATCACCATTACAAAGTGCCACAAACGGTGTGGCTTACACAGCAGAAACTGACTGTCTCATAATCCTGGCACCTCAAAGGCCAAGGTCAAGATGTTGACATGGTTGATTCCTACTGATGGTAATGAGGGAGAATATGCTCATACTTCTGGTGGTTTATTGACAATCATTGGTATACCTTGGCTTATATATGCATCACCCCAATTTCTGCCTTTATGTTCACAGGGAATTTCCTTGTGTGTATATCTCTGTCTCAGTGGCAAATTTTCCCTTCTTTTACAGACACAGAAATACTGGATCAGAGTACACCCTATTGACCTCATCTTAACTGATTAACTCAAAAACTGTATTCCCAAATAAGGTCATATTCATAGGTACTGAAAATTTAGACTGTATACCTTTTAGGGAGACATGATTGAATCCATAACATTGTCTTCATCCCCAGTTTATCCCTCAATATCAGCCAGAGATATTCTTTTAATCATGTCATATATGTTACTTTGTTCAACAATGTGCAATGATTTCCTAGTCCGTTCATAACAGAAGCTATACTCCTCAAAGATCGACACCTACCTAAATGCTTAGGTTCCTCTCTTTCTCCTCCCTTTCCCCCCAACCCCAGTCTCTTTGCTCTTGTCTTACCTCCTATTTAGCTTCAGTCTTATTCATTTAGCTTCAGTTTTTTGACCTCTTTGCTTTTTTTTAAACATGAGGCAAATGTACTCCCTCAAGATCATTCTTGCTGTTTCCTCTTCTTATGCTATTCTTCCTGTTAGATACATGACTCATACCCTCACTTTATTCAGACATTAATGTCAGCTTAAGTAGAGCAAGGACTTTGTTTCTGTGGTTCAATTCTGTGTCTCCATATTCTTTTGGTACAAAGAAGGATTTCAGTAAATAGGTTTGAGTAGATGGTTGAATGAATGAACTAATGAATGAATTGTGCTTTGAACAAAGGTTTTTACATAAAAAATCCCAAATATGTTTATTTGTAATTCTATTCATAATAAATATTTCCCAAAATAGTTAATGATGTGATCAATTTTCTGTATATTAATTTACTCCCTTTGTATTCTTCTCTGGAAATTTCATGCTGAAAGAGAGAACTACATTCAAATAAAGCATGAGATCTAATGTTCAAGTATGACAATGAAATGGGAAACCGACAATATCCTTTGAATCTCAAAAAGTATTAACATTCTGGAAACTTGGACTCACTGAAAGTCACTAAAGTAAAGTGAATACCAAATTGCCCCGTTCTTATTATTTTTAATTAGAAATTATGTATCTTCACATATGTGGTATTTTTTCTCTCCCTTCTTCTAAGTCCCAGCCCAGAACAGATTTCCAACATGAGCCATGTATTTTCATTATTTACAAATATAATTTATCCCTCCTCAAAAGCCTTAAAATTTTTAAATCTCTCATAGGGCATTTAAAACTTACTATTTTAAATTATAGTTATTTGCATTTGTGTAAGTTTCATGGAAGCAAATAACATATATATTTTTTCCTATATATATCAAGACATCTAGCTTGAATGAGTGATTAAAAAATGGTTTTGAATAATAAAACGTATTTATTCTTAAAGCACAAATTACACATATTGATTTCTTTTATAGTTGTGAAAAATCATGAGAAAAGACTTTCCTGTAAGGGGAACATATAAATTAAATACAATCTGTTTTGCATGAAGATAGACTTAGTTCATCTTTTCTGTCTCTTCAGTATTCTTATAAAGGTAGGAATGTGGTTTTTATTCCCTTTGTTTCAGAGTTACTACCCATAAAATCAAAATAATACTTTCTTACTTGTAGGACTATTTAATGAGGCAATTAATCATCATATAATGCATGGTAGCTCTGGAGTAAAAGTTTGATATGCGTGCAAAGGGGTATTATTTTAGGAGAGTTATGACATGGGCCATCTTTGGTTTGTGGGTGGAGTAGGCGGGTGATGTGGTAAGACAGCAGCTGAACAAACTCACTAAATTAAGAAATAGGGGGTTAAAACTTGCATTATGGAAAGTTGGTAGAGAATTCACCTCAGTGATACTTCTGAAGGAATGACCTTAGTCCTATTAGAAAACTGACATAAAAGAGCATTGTCCTGCATATCAATTTTGCAGTTGGCATAAATGAACCAACTTCAGCAGCTTCAAAAACAGGTATGACAAAAAAACAAAACAACAACAAAAGATTGCCTTAAATAATCAATTCATTTAAATCACATACTTCATTTATTACTTTTTTTAACAAAGTATATTCAGTGCCTCTAATGAACCAGTCTCTCTATTCCCTCTCCTCATGAAGCTTAAAGACAGACATCAACAAGAAATAACAGAGTGTGCTTGGTAGTAACACTTACAGTATAATGAAAATAAGGCAGAGAGGATGGTAGGCTGGAGGTGGTATTTCATGTTGGGGTTCAGTAAAAACCCCATTGATAAAGTGACATTTGAGTAGCACCTTGAAGGAAGGGAGTGAGCCAGTGGATGGCTGAGGAGGATTCATGCAATAGCCATTACAAAACCTCCTGTAGAAGCTTGGTCTTTGGTAAGTTCACACTTGCTGCTTCCAATTCTCCCTCCTTGACTTTCGGCCAATTTAAATTACTTAGTTTTGAATGTTTAAAGAAATGATAATTTATATAGTTTTGTTCATGTTAGTTATACAAAAATATTTGGACAACTAAATATTGTTGCTATTTTTTATCCTGAAAATAAGGTAAAACACACACACTTACATACACATGAAGACAACCCTTATCTCCATTTTCTGTTTTTCACATCTAAGCAGATATAGAGGTGCTGGCTGAATAATGATTGTAAAAAGAAAAGGCAAGTAATCTTCATATTCATAGACATCTGAAGTCCACATTACCAATATTTAGTGGCTTAGTGGCTTTAATGGATTTGAGAAAACTTTAGCCAGGTCTATGTACCACATTGCTGGCAATTGGACTAAAACTGGTTGTCTTAACTAAGTCAACTGGATTATTTTTCTTTAGTTCTGTAAAACTAGGAACTAAAATATTAGACCAAACAGATAAATAACCTCCAAACTTTATGGTTTTCTTCTTTCTGAAATTCAGAAGAAGGAAAAGAGTCTCTTTTAATATATTTTATTTATTTTTTATTTTTAAAAATATATATATTTTATTGATTTCAGAGAGAAAGGGAGAGGGAGAGAGAGAGAGAAACATCAATGATGAAGGAGAATCATTGATCGGCTGCCTCCTGCATGCCCCCTACTGGGGTTGGAGCCCACAACCCAGGCATGTGCCCTAAAGGGGAATCGAACCATGACCTCCTGGTTCATTGGTGACAGCTCAACCACTGAGCCACACCTGCTTTGCAAAAGAGTCTCTTTTTTAAATTTTAAGATCTGGGTATATTGTGCAATTCTCTGGACATGTTGTATACATTTTATTTTATACAACCAGACTTTAAAATTTAAAAGTGTTCATCCTGTATTAATAGAGTGAAGTATGGGAGTGGAAAGTACCGCTGGCTATGACATCATGACTATTTAACATTTAAACAACATATTTACAACGTGTAGGATTATCTCAAAGAGAAGTGGATGGCCAGTGCCAACAAGTCTTGCCCTTTTCCTTATCTTTCTCCTTTCTGCCATCCTTTGATTCTCCTCTCAGTTCCTAATTTCAGGCCTGTGGTAGGGTGTGTTCACTCTGGTCATCCACTCTTCATACTGGTAACTTGTGCTTCATATGCACAGTGAGAGGGCATGAGTAGCAGAGGGATTTTGCTCTGTGCTCACACTCATTCTGAAACAAATCTATAGCTTGTCCACATATAGTTGCATTAATACTATTATTAATATTTGCATACATATATACACAAAATTGTGGGTATACTGCTAAGCTCTGACTTTCTACTCGCATGTAATAACCTGTATTTATTTCTATCTCCAGAAACATTGAAAATTTTCATAACCAAAAGTTGAAGTTCTTTGTGGTCTCCTAGTGTTTCTTAAGAATTTTGCAGTAGTGTATAAAAAGCACATCTTTCTGCTAATAGATGCAAGATGTAAAATGTTGAGATTACCAAAATTAGAGATGTTCACAATATCAAAACTTACTATACAATGTGTATACAAACATATATGGGTAGACATTAGCTTTTCCCAATTGCATAATTTCTATCTAAATTAAGCACATATAATTTTGTTTAGAAGTAAGGCTTTCTGAAAATGTAACGTAGTTTATTACCTTTCTCTAGATTGGTTCATATTTAAGTGCTTGTTCTATACTCCAATGGTTATGTTAACAAAAAGGACCATCAAGGCATAATCGTTTTTGCTGACCTAATTTATTTATAAGTAATCTTCCATTAATTTTTTGTCCTTTTATTTCAAAGCAATACAAAAAATAAAGAATATGTAAATTTGCTGTTATACTAGTAGATAGGCTGCATGAAAATTAAAAACATCACCAAACATGTATATGCTTCCCAAACTTCTGATGTTATCCCAGGTTTCAGTGTTGAAGTCAAGGTCATAGATTAGACTCTTATGTGAACCAGTTATGTCTTTGTCTGCAAAGTGGATCAAGGAAGATCATTCATTTTTACCATTTGAAATACTAACACTTGCTATGTCCTTCCATCCTGTGAACAGAAACTACCATGGTATTTTTATGGACACAATCTCTGAAATTTTGACATTTCATGTACACTGAGTATAGGATATTGTGGAACTACAAACACAATCTTAGTCACACATTTGCACTCATTAATTCTGAAGGTAAATAATGCTTTCTCTAACAAAATACAGCATTTATGGGTAAGATGCCCATTTAACTGAGACCCAGTTTTTTAATGACATGTTCTCTCCTAAAAAATGGGGAATAAAATCACAATCATCAAGGCACAACTTATTTGGAGTTTTAAGCTTCAAATACACAGGAGAACAACTGGATCATCCAGTATGACCTAATTTCCTGACCCTGGTTCCCTCTCGCCAACTTTCCACACTCATAAATAGAGTGCAAATTCGAGAGAGAAAAGAAAAGAAATCCATCCAAGAGCTGTTACAATTGTATCTATGCAGTAAATCTATGTACCACTGTGTAATTATAATAACATAAACAAATCCACTGAAAGGACATTCACATCAGACCTAATTTCATGCTGAACTATTATAATGCAATTAACAGCCTCATAGTCCTGTTTTAATTAAGCTCTGTTGTGAAATATGCAGCATTTGAACCTGTTCTGGCCTGTTTCATCTACCATTGAATTACTGCCCTTAACTTGTTTTCCTGTTGAACGATGAATTTCATTTAAGAATTACTGTAAGTGGTCTGGCATTCTGTGAGTTCTTCTAAGCTTTTGTGCCTCCAGATAAAAGCCAGTGTTAGCTCCTCAGATGTGTCCTATATGTGCAGTTTCTCGACTCCCTTGTCTCCATAGATATATTAACTCACTCTGGGCTCTCCTGGAAATGAAGGGACATATTTGATTGGTCTAATGAGAGAGATTTCAGATGACAGGAGAGTTAACTTGTGGAGCTAACTTCAGATATTGTAGGACACAGTAGCTGTCTTCTGGCCCATCACTGCAGAAATACTAGTGAACTAAAATTTTCCATGGATATTATTTAGGCTGCCAAATAGTTTAACCATTACTCTCTAGAAACAAAAGCATCAATAGAAAATGCAGTTTATATACAAATCACATCCTGCTTCTTTCTTTTCATCCTTCACTTACTCTAGTTGAGACTGCCTGGTTGTCTGGTATATGCCTTAACAAATCTTCCCCTTCCTCTATTTCAATTGCCTTCATGACCTGAAGTAAAATTAAATGGAAAATATTACATGTGGACATTTGCATCGGTGATCAAATATCACAGGTCAGTTTGCTGAGCACCTGGTTACTCAACAGCTGGTTTTAAAGAAATAGAGTTAAAAGCCAAAAGAACATAGATTATTCAGAAATAAACCTAAGGACCTAAGAAAAATCTAATGATAATTTCTTCACCATTCCTTTCGTCCACGTCCATCATCCTCTGATCTGCCTCTCTTCCCGTTTAGTTCCTGTTATAAAATATCCATGTTCTTCTTCTTTTTTTTTCTTTTTTTACCTTGTCCTACTTTCTTAACTCTAGGGAGGATTTTAAGAAGGTTTCAATGCTAAGCATCCCCAATTGCTTCAGGCTGTCTTTGGTTGTAAGTCAGAATATAAAGCAATTACCCGTAGGGTAGAGTGTGTTCATGGCCAATGGGAGAATGTTCAATATATTAGGAGGTAACTGAAAATATTATTTTCTGTGTGAGCATCTGGTTCATATTCTTAACCATTTCTGTGAGGTTTTATGGGTCATTCTCCCTCACTTCTGTTGGGTTCTACCTTCTTTTCCAAAAGGAGGTGTATATTCATACAGCAAAATAATAGGATTTAACTTGATCCACAAGCCTCATTGTTGACAGGTGTTTGATTATCACAACTTTCTCAAGAGCTGCTAGCTAGAAATGCTGGAAATCACCACAATTGCTTTAGTATTAGAACTTTATGATCCCCCAAAGGGGGAAAAACATATTCCTGTATTTTTCTAATTAATCTTTAATTCAAAGAACCTTGAGAACCTTCCATGGGATATTAGTGAAACCGGTGGTGATTTTGATGCTGCCTGAATTTCTGTATGCTGTGACAAGCTACACTGCACCCCTTTTGAGTTAATAAGAATGTTTGCAAAGTTCCTGCTCAGACCCAGGATAAAAGAATCTTCCCTCTGATTCTTCCACATGACCACTTTCCTCACGGGCAAGTTCAGCATTCAGAATCATGTTCAGACACATTCCCATCCTGCATCCATGCTATGCACAGTGATAACAGTGTACCGTATGATCAAACATTTTACAATGTGATGTAATTGAAACCCCATAGGCGTAACGGTTAGATCAACCTGGGTTCAAGTATCAGAGCTGCCTGGCTCCTGTAGGGACCTCAGGGGACCACTATGTCATAGACCTCTTTTCCCTAACTGAACTATTTGAGAAAATTAAGGAAACACAGTAACCTGACTAAAAGAAAGAGAAGTGTCAGCCTCATTCCTGAACAAGCTGTTTGGAAGATGTGACTCTAGATCAGCAGCCAAGGGTGCTTTCTAATTCATCTCCCCATAATGAAGGAGCCTTCCCACAGACAGAGCTGAGCTGCAAAGTTATCTCAGAAGAGGCCTACTGTTGTCAAAACTAGACTATGAACATGCAGAGAATGTGGGCACTTCCGGGGGGCAGCCTGGATACAAAACACACACACACACACACACACACACACACACACACACTAGACAAAACAGCAGGATGGGGTAAGGAGGACTACTCTGATTTTTTATTTCAAAATCCCGAGTGGGGAGGTTAAGTGAAGTGGGAAGAGATAGCCTAGAGTAGGGCAATCTAAGCTGGAGGAGTAAGGATTATCAGTTAGTAAATATCATCATATGACTGTGTCTTTGGGCAAGTTCCTTAGCATCTATAAACCTTAGTTTCCTTATCTATAAAATGGGAATAATAATAGTTTCCTTATCTATAAAATGGGAATAATAATAGTTTCCTTATCTATAAAATGGGAATAATAATAGTTTCCTTATCTATAAAATGGGAATAATAATACCAATCTGACAGAATTATAACATTGAATATTAACGTGTGTGTGTGTGTGTGTGTGTGTGTGTGTGTACACTGCCCTAAGTAGTGCGAATATCATTTCTGGACCAGCCACCCCTTCTTCTCTGAAATCAGTCAAAGATGTCTCTGGGCTGGAGGCAATTCACTTCTCTCTTTCCCAGGATTAGAGATGGTTAAAAGCGAGAGGAAGCAGGAAGTGCATATCAAAGTGAATAATAATTATTTTTTAAAATCTACTTTGCACAGTTTACTGCGAAAATTTCAAGAACACTTACCTTTTAAAAGAAATCAGCTTCCAAAACAAGAGTTGCAGCTTTTCAGACAAATAAATACATCTTCATAGTCCTTTCAACATGTGAGTGGTGTCCAAGGGTGCGACTGGGTTTGTTGTATAGTATATTGCTTTTCCAAGGCTGAGAGGCCCCTGTCTGTCGAGGCTCCCGCCTAACTTGTGCCTCCCAGTAATTGGTGTAATGAGCAGAGACCCTGTGGTTCTCCAGGACACAGCATGCGTGTTCTCTCCTCATCCCTTTTTCTCCATTTCGCCTGAAGTTTGTCCTTTTACACCCAGAGGCTGGGAGGCATCAGTGAATGAGCTGACTGCAAAGGAGAGATGAGACAAACGTAATACCTGGCCTGGAGCTGTGTATGCAGGCTGGGGAGCTCGCAGGCCTCTGTTCAGATCCTGCCTCAGTGCACAGACTGCTTGAGGGCCTGAAAAGCATCTTGTCATCACCTACCTCCTCATTTTACCTGGGGATGTGTGGTGTCATTTAACATCCTCACTAGACTATCATGCAGATTGAGAATTTATTATATAAATTGATTAATGTCTCCAAAGTTGCTACCACAGTTTTGACATAGTTCAATGAGTTTCTCCTTCAGATTTATTCAATGCCGAATTGATTACTGTCCCTCCTCACACCTGCCCTGCCTGCTTGCAATGGTCCTATTTGCAGTGGCCTCACTAGCCAGAGGTATCTCATGCCGTTGTCACCATTCAGGTGTCTATTTCACTCACAGCTCATACCTAGCTAGCAACCAAACTCTAATGATTCTACCTCAGGAAAAAAAATATTGATTCTGTCTCAAATTCAACCCCCACTGCCCAAATGCAGGATTTCTCCATCTACCTTTGGTGAGATGATTTCTAATCTCTCAAACTTCTGGTCTACTCTTCACACAGTCTTCTCTGCATTACTCTGGAAAGAAATCAAACCAAGACTCTCTCTGCTCAAAATCTTCCAGCAGCTTCTCCCCTTCATGAATTACATTCAGAATACCTCAGCACAGCATGCAGCATCTTCCCAGTGCCAGACGGTGTTTCCAGCCTCACATGCTGGTCCTCACATCTCTCCTCTAATCCCGCCCACTGATATTTCAGTGACCCTGGAGCTGCTGGGCACTTTCCCATCTCAGTGCTGAATGAGCCCTGCTCCTTTGCCAGAAGCACTTGACACTCTTCTTACCTATTCAAATCCTGCTAAGCGGTGGTACACATATACAATGAAATATCACTAGGCCATTAAAAAGAATGGCATCTTACCGTATGTGACAGCGTGGATAGACCTAGAGGGTATTATGCTCAGTGAAATAAGTCAGTCAGAGAAAGACAAGTGTCATATGATTTCACTTATACATGGAATCTAAAGAGCAAAATAAATGAACAAACAAAATTGAAACAGACTTATAGACACAGAGAACGAACTAGTGGTTGCCAGATGGGAAAGTATTTGGGGACTGGGTGAAAGACGTGAAGGAATTAAGAAGCACAAATTGGTAGCTACAAAATAGTCAGGGGATGTAACTAAAGGAAAGGAAATATCGTCAATAATATTGATATAACTACTTAAGGTGCCAGTTGGGATACTGGAAATACAGAGAAGAATACTGTGTAAAGTATATGACTTTCTAGCCATTAAGCTGTACATCTGAAATCCATACAAAATAAAATTGAATGAAAATAAATAAAATAGCTAAAATAAGTCATTTAGAACTAGAAAGAAAGAAACCTCCGTAAGGTTTTGAGACCCAGATCAAACCTTACGTCCTCAGTAAGTTTCCTCTGTGCACTCACCACTCTCACACTGTTTTAAGTTGATTGTATGCTGGTAGAGACTGTGAATTCCGCTAGATAGTTCCCGAAGCATGTTTATATTTTCTCAAAACCCTAACATAGAATGGTCCTCAGGTAACTTAATTTTTTATTGTATCAAACCTTGATCTTTTCTCTCATTCAAGCCATTTCAGGATATTTACTACTTCTTTACCTGTTCATCCAAATTTTAATCTTGCCTTTTTATTTTCAAAGAAAAAAATTGCTAGCTAATGTCTTGGGAATTTGTCAATTATAGACTTGAATTAAACAGTAATTGGCCAGAACTTTCTTTCATATTATTAAATCTTTCCACATTTCTGAGGTTTAAAACTATTTGTAAATCATTTTAGGAGGAGTTAACTTTGGAGATCATGTTTGATACAGACTTTGTGCAACAACAGACAAGCGCTTTCTGCCTCAGCAAGAGCTCGTGAGGAAAAATTCCACTGAATACTTTCCTCTTTCTATTTCTGAACCTACCGGTATCTTTAACTACAGACATTGGAAATAGAAAGAACCTATATCGCTCAGCAGTTATAGAAAGAGATAATGAAGATATTTAGAAACCAGAATGTTTATGAGTCTCAAACAAATTTTAGAGCAGACTAGCCTAATTTTCATCACCAATATTTTAAACCATCAATAGGACAGTGTCTTTTCAATTCATTCATAATTCAGCTTACATTGATGAAGTCCCCACAGGGTACATTGTATTAGATAATGGAATTGTTACTTGAGAAACCCTACTTAAAAATGAAGTCCAGTAAAGTATAATAAAAGTTGTGGTGCCAGGTTGCTACAAAGGAAAAATAGTAGATATATACATAACATATGCACAATTCCTTCCCTGTGCACTTCAGTGTAATGTATCATTATTTTACCTTGTACACTCTTTTGAGGATCCCAGAGACTTAGCACTTAGCACAATGTCAATAAGGGGGGAAAAAAAGAAAAAATTTATCTTGGATGGGAAAGCACAAGCATCCATTCATAAAACCATTCAGAAGCATTTTTTTTAATCAACACTGTCATTGTCGCAGCCTGCTTGATCTTCCTACTTTGGGTTAATATGGGAACCAATTACAGATTCATCTGTGTAGAATTAACTTTATGGAGCACACACCGGGGATTTCTCTATCTTCACTATTTAGATATATGTCATAAAGATATGCATGGAATGGAGTGCAGGCACTGCAGAAGGCAGAGTTTCAGATTTATTGTAAAATCATTTAAAATTGCTTATGCTCTTGCAAGAAGTTAATTAATTTTTTTCTCATCTTTTCTGGGTCTGGGGGGCCGGGGGGTGTCTCACTAGGTGGCAGTGTATGATTATATCTGGAAAAGCCTGGTGTCCAGTCCGGCATCTCCAGCTGTGACCTCCAACACCGAAGTACAATTTCTGCATCTGCGCTTGGTCCAGGAGACATTATTTCTCGTGTGTCTATATACACCGTTTACCCTGGTGGGTTCCAAGAACTCTATTTTCTAAGACTCCCTGGTGGTGCTATTATTGAGGTATGTATATATGAAAATATTTAATGTAAATGCTGAGTATGTTCTAGTGCACACATGTACGTTTGTGTTTGTGTGTGTTTATACTTTATTTCAAGGCTTCAAATTACTTGGAGAACATATTGCAATGAATGTTGCTAATACCATAGTGGCCTTGAAGATGTATTTCTGTGTTTCCTAAAGAAACAAAGGTGCGGCATAAGGTAAAACAATGACTGTGCACATAGTTATATGAGAGAGAGGCAGGAAACAACTGAAATAATTCAGAATTCTGCCTGTGAAAACTTTGACTCGGGTAACATTTGCAAACATCAGCAGGTTTATAAAAAGGGTTCTCTGAGGTCATGGACACTTCAATGCCTCGGCCAAGTGCACCGCCCTTTGCTTAAGTGATCTCACACAAAATAAATGAGAGAGTGGCATTTCTTTTTCTTTCTTTCTATAATGAAAATCTTAAAAAAATAAAAAGCCCCATCTCTAAATATTTAAAAGCTTTTTAAATTAGCACTTGGCAAAGATCTTGAAGTCATGTTTCTTCTTAAAAAGTTAGAGTTTTTAGGTAAATTTACTGACTTGGGGAAAAATCTCTCACATGAAACCATATTCTCAGAATCCAAACTGCTAGGCACGTCAAAATCATAGACATGGTCCCATTAGCATCAGTGTTGTTGAGTCATGAAGTCTGAAAGATTGTTATTCCCCATATTTGGTGGAAATTAAGGGTAGAGGAGAAGGAAAATTCAAATACATATTGAGTTTTGGTTCCCTGGTCTTGCTGACATGCAAAGTGGCACAATATTAGTTGGTAAGAACTTGCAGCATAAAAACATTTCTGCTCCTACCACAGTTTCCCTATGGACTTTTGTCATTGTTGTTTTTGTTATAAAATTGATAAAGTGTGTCTTCATAAAAATCCCTTTTGAATATAACCTTGAAAGAAATATCTAATGGTTTCCTACTCGGTCTTGCAAATAGGGTGCTTCTTTCTACTGCGCCAGTCTGCAACAGTGTTTGGGTGCTTGAGTAATTCACAGACACTCTATTCCAGTGGTTCTCAACCTTCCTAATGCCGCGACCCTTTGATACAGTTCCTCATGTTGTGGTGACCCCCAACCATAAAATTATTTTCATTGTTACTTCATAACTGTAATTTTGCTACTGTTATGAATCATAATGTAAATATCTGATATGCAGGATGTATTTTCATTGTTACAAAGTGAACATACTTAAAGCATAGTGATTAATCACAAAAACAATATGCAATTATATATGTGTTTTCTGATGGTCTTAGGCGACCCCTGTGAAAGGGTCGTTCGACCCCAAAGGGGTCTCAACCCACAGGTTGAGAACCGCTGCTCTATTTAGTAAAGCACAGAGGTGCTTACAATCAATCTTCCCTTCAGTTCAACTCCTCTCTCCCATGCTGAGGCGGGATATCAGAGGGAGTTGCATGTACCGCAGTGAAGCGGCAGGCAGGCAGGTTGTGACTGCATCTGATGTCATTCCTTGGGGGCGTGGGTCACGGCCGCTGTTGGTACTTTTGTATATAATCCTTTTCAGACTTCAGCAGCATTTGCTTTAGAAACTTCCTTGTGGAGCAAAACTGCCATCACTTTTTTTTTAATTCACACAGGCATGTGCTTAAATATGTGTACCCCTATGAGCTGAAATAAGCCAGGAAGCCAGGATGCCGGGGGTGTCAGCCCTTCAGCAGTGGGGCCTGACTGGAGGCCCAGGTGGAGGGCGGCCTGCTCTCATGAGCAGAACAATCAACAGGGCTTTTTGAATCACTCACTCCTGCCTTTGCTTCAGAACCTTGGCTTGGTCATTTCCCACTACTCTGCCTACATCCTTATCTGGAAAACTGGGTTATGAATATTTATACTACCTGCCTTGTAGGGATTTGGGGCAAATTAATGAGATAATATCTGCGAAGTTATTTTAGCTTTCCTAAAAACAGTGCAGTAAAGATTATAAAGTAATATGGATCATGCAAAATTCATTTAATTGTAAACATTTTTTTCTAATACAAATAGTAACATTATGCTAAAAATAAAGTAAACTCACTTCTGCAAGGGTTGCGTGGTGGGGCAGTCGGTGTTATTGGCCCATCTGACTTCCATCGCCTGTTTTCAGTGATGGTGGAAGTGCACCTGCGCACTTCTGAGCCTCTGCCTAACTGATATTCTAGCAAATATTTAGTCGCCTCCCCTCTTTCTGGTCCCAGCTAATGCACTGGGTCCTGCTCACCCCTGCGTCTTCCATCTACACTACCCAAGTCTTTTCTCATGTTTATGTGGCCTGCTTTCTGCTCTATGAAATTCATTTTTGAACCAAACTACCGCCATTGCACCTTCTCTAACACTTATCGCGTGTGCTAGAGTTTACTATCCTTTCTTAGCCTGTTCCCGGCATTGAATTGTGTCTCCTAGAGGGCGGGAACCATGAAATAATACCAGAGCATATTGAGGATTAGGCAGGTTTTCTCTCAGCCACCTGTCTGGCTAGTCAATGATCTTCCTACTTTCCTTTATTCAGCGGTTCTCAACCTGTGGGTCGAGACCCCTTTGGCGGTCGAATGACCCTTTCACAGGGGTTTCCTAAAACCATCCTGCATATCAGATATTTACATTATGATTCATAACAGTGGCAACATTACAGTTATGAAGTAGCAAAGAAAATCATTTTATGGTTGGGTCACAACATGAGGAACTGTATTTAAAGGGCCAGAAGGTTGAACACCACTGCTTTATATCTCTTCTGACCCCTAACTGGTACTGCCAGACCCATTAATGGTTTTTAAGCTATAAACCCTGAAATTGGAAGTGATTTGAGACTGGTCTTTTGCAAGCTCAGTGAGAAATGAAATTCATGTATTATCTTTCTCAAAGATGTATGCATCATAAAGAACTTTCAAATATCAACACCTAGGTAGATTCTAGTTTCTGCATTAAAAACAAACAATCATCTACTAGACTGTTAAATATGGTTTATAACTAGTCAACTACTTGGATTAAAGTTAACTTCTATTCTTGAATTGCCTATTTCTGTACTGGGTGCATTGATGATGCTCAAAGAAACCTATTAACTGCATTGGAATTCTGGATGACAAAGTATATTATTAGGTGATTGGTAATTAGGCACCACAATATCCTGGTCATGAATGCCCACGTTGTGTGAATGGAGGGAACCCACGCCTAGGAAATGACTGAGCCACACTTACACTCACCTGTAAGGGCCATGCCACATTGTGATACATATGCTGATATGGAAAGAAACAGGCATCTGTGTCTGGGCCTAATTTATTTACAAAATACACATGGCAAAAAACGACTAAAATAAATGAATACAATTTTGCTTCACTCTTATAAATTGAACTCTAGTCTCCAAGGTTTTATGGTGGGTTTTCATTAAATAGGGTATCAGGTTATTGAGTTCTTTTTACACTTAACTTGTGACAAGACTGATTTCTAAACCTGTCCTTACTTTAATATGAAATATAGGTCATATATTAACCTTTTCTTTTTTGCTCAATAAAACTCTAGCAATTTGAGTTTCAACAAATTATCTTCAAGTTTTGATTTTTGTGGAAAGCCATGCTTCTGGAATAGAATGATTTCTGCACTAAAGAGGTCACATTTCGTGAGTCTGAAATAGAAGTTGTATTACAAACGATCTTTCCTATGGCTTTCTGTTCGCCATTTTTTTCCATCCAGGTTTGTGACCCAAGATGGCAAGGCCCTTACTTACAGTAAAAAATAAAATCTCCACGTTTGTCAGAAACGGTCATGGGTCTGTCAGGCCTGAGCATATGTCCCTAATTCTATTTTCATCAGCGTCTCTGAGATCAGCCATTACATCGTTTCTCCGCAGACAATGCTTTGTTTCTGTTCAGTAGGTAGGATGTCTTGAGGGTTTCCTTTTTGCTGCTTCTTCTTTTTTTTTTGAAGTACAAAGTTACTCTAAAGTTTTTAGTGCCACAAAACCTAGAAACCTAGGCAAGACTAGTGCAGATTCATCAAGTCACAAATAAGCTTCTCAATCCCAGGGTATCCGTCGCAATTAAGAAAGTCCTTGGAGCATTAGTTGGGTGGAATGGGAAAAGGGTTTTTGTCATTAGAGGCAGTGTCGCCTGGTGGTCTGAGCGGAGAAGTGGGAGTCAGGAACTCAGCGATCTCGGAGGCTTGCGAGGCCCTGCTGCGCGGCTCCAGGCAGCTCTCAGCCTCAGGAGGACGGGCTCACCTACTTTGAATCTCCCATCTGAAGAGCTCCTTACCCAGGGCCAGGAGATACACAGCAGGAAGCCTGATTCCTTGTCTGCAAAATGAGAATATGAAAATTTGCCTAAATAACAGCTTAACCAATTAGAGGTTGTTAAGTGCTCTGCTGATAGAAAGCAGCAGGAGAAGAAAGGCAAAACTGAAAAATGGAAACGCAATGTTATCATAGCTGGGTTTTACTCAGCTCTGGATTTCTCTTCTGCTCGTGGACTTGAGTGACCACACAGTGCACAGAGCAGGTGTGGAGAGACTGGACCTGGCCTCATTACCCTCAATGAGAAGACAGCAGATGACGCTGACTGTATATTGCAAATCTGAACGAAGCTTTGAATAAGTGGGGACAGGGGAGTCATAGTTTGCAGGGAAACACTTCATACAAATAACTGCCGGTTTTCATTGTTAACTCTTCTATTTTAAAATCTTTCAGAAAAGATATTCTAGTGTATTTGGAAATTCTTATATTCATCTGCTACAATGACCAGTTTGAGGTGTGTGTGTGTGTGTGTGTGTGTGTGTGTGTGTGTGTGTGAGAGAGAGAGAGAGAGAGAGAGAGAATAACATGAAAGAGAAATTAATAAGTAAATGCAGAAAAATTGGAATCTATAGAAAATATTTATTAAATACGTATAAATTGTTCATGATAGCTTACATTTCCAGGAGGGAAATTTATTCGTTTAATTTTTTGAATGAAAGTCATTGCATATGGGAAGGGGCAAAGACATCCTGTGTTTCTCATTGCACATAGATTTAGGCTGACCCAAAGAAAACAGTAAGCTTAATTCATTTATGCAAATGAAAGAAAGTCATGTTTTCATTCCCCAAATGTAGAACACTTTACATTCCCTGCACCTGCAGAAAAGGTGCAGTAAGTCTTCTGGCACTTTGCTTACATGACAATATTGAAAATACATATTAAAATGAGGTAGTAATAGCAATAGTTACAGGTCTGCATAAAATATTGCTAAAATATCAAGTACAATAATGTCTTTATTTCTGGTTTTCAAATTCAAACTTAACAGTTGACACTTTTATTGATTTTTAAACATAAGGTCCTATCCAATTTTCCTTTCACTAAGACTGATGGGCTGTTTTAGTGAACTATAGAGGGTCATCATTTTGTTATATCTGAAATGTACATCCTGTTACAAGCAATATCTTAAAAAAACAGAATGCAAAGCGAAGATGAATTTAATTATCAGAATAGCATAAGAATATAACGTCACTTACAAGACATTCTCATATCATGAAAAGATTTAAATAGATGCACTTGCTAATAATTTAAATATATATATGAATTTATCTCCTTTTAAAAACTACTTGAAAATTTATTCTTATATGTATGTTTTAAAATAACTTACTTTATTTGTTCATAATAAATGGTCAGTGTAACTTGCCATGAAATGTTTTGTCTTTCAAAATTTAGGCAAATTTTCATATTCTCATTTGAATATTTCATATTCTCATGTCATTTTCTGCTCAGGCTTGGCTCACCATTTATATATATTACTGTTAACTTATAAAGGGAAAATATCACATTTTTTCTTATTATTAGTACATTATAATTTTAAAATAAATACAAAAGATTCCATAGGTTTTCAAGAAATGTAGTTATTTATTTTTTAAAAACAATTTCAGTCATAAGGTCAAATATGAGCTGTTGGTAAATAACTAATTTTAGTATAACTATGTCTGATTTCCTTAGAAAATCATGAAGAACTGTTTTGAGTCTATTTATTATATTTTGAGGTGTGATTTTTAGAAACATGTTTGAAATTCTACAGATCTTTTCTAAAATAACTGCTCTTATCCAATCTTTTAAAATATTAAATGTCTCTAAAATGCATTTTTACTCATAATTTGAGACAATCATTTATTAGTAATCCTCCTTTTTCACAGATTTCAGACTTTTTAATTTGTGTGTATAAGCAAAAGGATGATTAAATACATATTTTTGAAAATACCTAATAATCCTCAGCATCTTAGATTTCTTTTTACACTCCAAATAATTGTAACTTATGAAAATCACAGAAAATATTTGTTCTAGTATTGTATTCATATATCTACCAGAAATAACACATATACATATGCTATATTGGAGAAAAAAATTATTAAGAATCCAAACCATAGGAAATGTTTTAGAAGGTATATTAAGTATAAAAAAGACAGTTTAAAAAAAAACCCTATTTACTAACTAAAATATTAACTAAAACTTAGAGATAAATGTCTAAGATTTTTAGAGGTAGAACATTATAAAGGTAAAAAATTCAATCTCTTTTGCACAGTTAATAAAGATTAAATGTTTTACCTTGAATAAAAATATGTCTACTTTTGATTCTGTATATTTTTACCTTTTATAGGATTGGAATTTGGAAACTATGTCTTGAAGGGTGACCTTCTAAATGTGGAAAAATATCTTTGTGGTTCTCTTTATTTATGAATTTTGTTACCACAAAGTTGGAAAGTTTTTGAGGTTTTGCCTTATAAATATAATTTAAACCCATGCATCCAAAAGTCCGTGCTTGAGCTGAGCACTTTCAAAATGTGCCGAGATACTGCTGATCAGTGATTTTTATCTGGACTCCATTTGACAAGGCTGCCTAAAACTGATTTCTTAAAAAGTCAGAAAATTCACTTGTGAAAAAATGAAAAACAAAAAGCAAGAGACAAAATATTTAATATAATTTTTCTTATAATTACATACAGAAATATTATGAAAATATTTGGATCCTTTTCATAATTGTTTCAATATTAATCTAAAAACTACCTACCAATGCATTGATTTCTTCTCTGTAAGAATCCATAGATATGAGTATTAGCTTCTCTTTTTTAGCTTATGGAACAAATTCTTCCATAATTACCTCCCAAAATTATTTAATGATTATATGATAAAACAGTATAAAACCTAGTTGCTTAATGTCAGTCATTTTTACATACTTGTACTCAATAAATTATTTTTAATATCACATTTTCTAAAACACTGACATAAAATCATGTAAGTTTATTTTATGCAAAATCATATATAGAATGCTGAATGACACTTAAAAGACTGAAACAGTAACAGGAGCTTATTTTCTGAAGCAATCTTGACACTAATGCTAAATTGCAACAAGGAAACATCTAGCATTTTACCTTTATGAGAAAAGGCTTTTTACATATTTAACATAATTCCAAGGAAAATAAACTGGAATTATGTATAAAGATATGTACACTGTAACCAAAGGGCATTTATATTCCCCTGCAGAATACTTACTATGATTTTATTGCCATTTTGTGTCATTTTCTAAAAGATATAAAATACAGTCAGTAAACAAACTAGACTTTAGATTTAAGGTGACAGCTGCTCCTTCAGAAACAATATTCAGATATTTAATCTTAAGAACTATGAATATTTTACGACCAAGTAAGTATACTTTTGCAAGAAATGACAGGATTGTATTCTGTGACTTGTAATCTTTGCAGCTGTGATGATCAACACGGCCACCACTACCAGCAGCCATCATCACTAAATCACTAATGTCAGCCATTACTCAGCTGATTGAGGAGATTAACATTTGTTCTACACTTTTTCAAAATGCAAAACATTCTTTCTCTAAAATAATGTTGATTCAACTATTACTTACACAGAGTGTCATTTCTTTCTAGTTCTATTTTTGAAATTTATAGTTGTGATCTAATTTTAACATACTCCTTACCCCTAGTTCAGATTGCTGTACTTTGGGCACAGGAATCTGATTTTCATGGGGAGAAAAGTATATTTCATTCCAGAGCCATGATGGGTTTAACTAGGCCTCCAAATATTGCCGTGCTGCCGCAGTGAATTAGTGTTATGCATACACGCGTCCTTAACAGTTGGCAGAGTAAAACAAAATTTATCCAGAATGTTGTATCTATTTTATTATTCCTCATCTTAGTCCTTCTCACCATGTTTATAATGTCCTCTCGCTGGAGTTTTATCGGTCTGTATTTCTGGCAGCTGGGTATGACCCATTTCACCAGCTAGATTGTAAATAAAGTCAGCTTCATTTTTCCAGTTAGATATTTGTGGAGATATCTGCCCTTATTAGCAGAGAATTCACTATCTCTTACCTAAAGCCTGTTTTAGCCACACAATTTATAAGAAATCCAGGGACTTCTTGACTCCAAAGAGAGCCAGGCCTGCTTCAAGCACAAGACAGAAGGAACTCAGCCTGCTGCTGTGGCCATGGCAGTGGGCCTCACTGTTGAATACCAACTCCACGTGGTCTGAAGGAGCCTTGTCGGCCTCTGCAGTCTTGTGCCTTCTCAGTGCCTATAAAGGGCTCAGAGATGTATCCAGACTTGCACTCCATTCCTTCACAATCATAATATCTAACTCCCAGGGACAGAGGCCTGAGGGCTAGTCAAGTCCTCAGTGGCTTCAGCCTCAGCCACATAGTTTGCCAGAATTAGTTTTCCTCCAGAAAGGTTGTGAGAGTTTTTGCCCATTTTTGTGTCGATTTTATGAAAGGGTAGAATTTAGAGTTCCTTACTCTGCCATTTTCATTGATGTTCCATTTTATTTTTAAAGCTAGATTCTGACAGTAAAATTACTAGGTCAAAGGATGTGAAAATTAAAAAAGGATAGATATGTATGTGTATATTTGCTACATACTTACATGATATATGGATATATAAATATATATTATAAATATGGTAAGGAGGATAATCTCCAAATTGCCCTCCAAAAATATGAACAAATATATAGCCACAGTTGCAGTGAATGGAAAGATTACCCAACATTTGATAATCTCTTTGCCTACAGCCACACAGATTGTGCTCACTTTAACTTAGTAGGATAGTGCTATGTTTGAAATATGAGACCACCTGAATGTCATAGTTCATTGTCATTTTCTGTCCTTGAAAAATGCTACATCAGCGGTTCTCAACCTGTGGGTTGCGACCCCTTTGGGGGTCGAACGACACTTTCACAGGGGTCGCCTAAGACCATCGGAAAACACATATATAATTACATATTGTTTTTGTGATTAATCACTATGCTTTAAGTATGTTCAATTTGTAACAATGAAAATACATCCTGCATATCAGATATTTACATTATGATTCATAACAGTAGCAAATTTACAGTTATGAAGTAGCAACGAAAATAATTTTATGGTTGGGGTCACCACAACATGAGGAACTGTATTAAAGGGTCACGGCATTAGGAAGGTTGAGAACCACTGTGCTACATGATTAGGTGGTTTTTTTTTTGGTGTTCATTAATGTGACAAGTATGTCAAGGGATTTTAGTTGTTTTAACATTTATTTTTAGCAATATTCTTCCCAATAATCAAAACAACCCATAAAATAAAATTATAATTATAATATTATTTGCTTATTTTCTAGCAGAAATGATTTGAAATGAATGACTCTACATAGATTGATAAAAGTATTCTAAGATCACTTTCTCATCACATTACAGTAATTAAAAGTGAAATGTCTTGTACAACAATTAACTCAGAAGTGACAACAAATAAGTTTCTTTAGCAACTGTAATTAAGGATAGTGATAGTGTGTTTCCTCCCCCCCCAAACTTATCAGAGCAAAATACATTTGTTAATTTGATGTATATTCATACATGCATCCAAGTCATTTTATAGGAGTACATTTTTGATACTTTACAGTGGCAGCTGTAATGAGGACAAGGGACATAGTTAAAATTGTATGAGCGAATTAGAAGATTCAATGTGACTCCGAAGCTACATACTATTGGTTCATGGCCCTGCTGTTGTGCAGCAGGATAGAGTAATGCTTCCGGGTAACAAGTCCAGCGAATATTACCAGTTCTGCTCCCACATCCCTTATCTACCCACACACTGTGGACTCTTTGAGGAACTCATTAATGAAGACATACTACGGTGTATAGAGATACCCCAATAATTCATTTCCTAGAAGATAAAGTGATGATTGAAGTTGTTACTCTGAATCTAATTCTCAACAACAAAGGAAGACTAAATGACAGGACACTTAGGAGACAGTGACCTTGTTTTTTGAAAGTCCTAATTCTGTCGAAGGTTGAGTGCTACCCAATTTGATATTAAGAATGTGTATTTCAGTTCTGAGAACAATTGGCATAGTTCACAACATGAGGATCTAAAAGGGAAGGTATCTCAAGAGGCATGGACAAAGCTCGAGAATTTTGATTCTGACTTACATTTTAGATAGTCTTGATATGAAAGAAAAGAAGGCAATTAAATAAATGCTATTATGGCACAGAATATTTCCCAACAAAATTTAAGAGATCATATACAAGTAAGTCCAAAAATACATATAATAAAGAATAAATATAAGAGGTGGTTAAGAAGAATGACAGGGAAGCAAATGATAGAAAAAGGGGGAACCAAGATGGCGGCATAGGTTAATGCCGGAGTTTGCTGCCTCGAACAACCACTTCAAAAATACAACTAAAAGACGGAACGGACATCATCCAGAACCACAGGAAGGCTGGCTGAATGGAAGTGCTACAACTAGGAGGAACCGAGAATCAGAGGAGGCGCAGTGCTGAAGTAAAATACTGAGGTGCGGAGTGCGCGCGGCGCGGGCTGGTGGCTGAGGGCGTGGTTGTCTGTTTCAATCCGGAGGGAGCCTCAGACTCAGAGCTCCAGATCCGGGCGAGTCTCTAGGGACCCAGACTCAAACGGGAGAAGCGGGACTGTCTGGCTTCGGTCCCTCCGAGGTTTGCAGCGGTTGCTGGGACAGAGAGGCAGAGCCCCTGGGGACGGACTGAGAGCAACCATAACTGCTCCCTCCTCCGCCCTGTTGATCCCGTGGGACCCACCCCGCCCAAGCCCTGCACAGAGGCATTTGCCGGATAGCCTCAGGCAAAGGCTAGATTAGCACCTCCCTAGAGGACAGAAGTTCTCCCACTGTAAACAGCTGATTTTCACAGCCAGTCGGCCTGGAGGTAAAATCCCTCTAGTATTAACTACAACAATAAAGGCTTAACTACAACAAGACTGCGCACAAAGACCACTAGGGGGTGCACCAAGAAAGCGTAAAAAATGCGGAGACAAAGAAACAGGACAAAACTATCAAGGGAGGGTATTGAGTTCAGAACCACACTTTTGAGGTCTCTCAAGAGGCTTCTAGAGTCTATTGATAAACTTGATGAGATGTACAGGAAATCTAATGAGACCCTCGATGGTGTAATAAAGGACCAACTAGAAAGTAAGCATACACTGACTGAAATAAAGAATATTATACAGACTCCCAACAGCAGACCAGAGGATCGCAAGAATCAAGTCAAAGATTTGAAATGCGAAGAACCGAGAAACACCCAACCGGAAAAGCAAAATGAAAAAAGAACCCGAAAATACGAAGATAGTGTAAGGAGCCTCTGGGACAGCTTCAAACGCACCAACATCAGAATTATAGGGGTACCAGAAGATGAGAGACAGCAAGATATTGAAAACCTATTTGAAGAAATAATGACAGAAAACTTCCCCCACCTGGTGAAAGAAATAGACTTACAAGTCCAGGAAGCGCAGAGAACCCCAAACAAAAGGAATCCAAAGAGGACCACACCAAGACACATCATCATTAAAATGCCAAGAGCTAAAGACAAAGAGAGAATCTTAAAAGCAGCAAGAGAAAGAAAGTCAGTTACCTACAAGGGAATACCCATACGACTGTCAGCTGATTTCTCAACAGAAACTTTGCAGGCCAGAAGGGAGTGGCAAGAAATATTCAAAGTGATGAATAGCAAGAACCTACAACCAAGATTACTTTATCCAGCAAAGCTATCATTCAGAATTGAAGGTCAGATAAAGAGCTTCCCAGATAAGGAAAAGCTAAAGGAGTTCATCACCACCAAACCAGTATTATATGAAATGCTGAAAGGTATCCTTTAAGAAGAGGAAGAAGAAGAAAAAGGTAAAGATACAAATTATGAACAACAAATATGCATCTATCAACAAGTGAATCTAAGAATCAAGTGAATAAATAATCTGATGTACAGAATGAACTGGTGATTATAATAGAATCAGGGCCATAGAAAGGGAATGGACTGACTATTCTTGGGGGGAAAAGGGGTGTGGGAGATGCGGGAAGAGACTGGACAAAAATCGTGCACCTATGGATGAGGACAGTGGGTGGGGAGTGAGGGTGGAGGGTGGGGTGGGAGCTGGAAGGAGGGGAGTTATGGGGGGAAAAAAAGAGGAACAAATGTAATAATCTGAATAATAAAGATTTAATTTTAAAAAAAATGATAGAAAAAGACCACAACATTTTAGGTTCCAGTGGGGGAAGAGGACTCTAAGAAGGCCAGGCAAGAGAGATTCAACAAGACAGGAAAAATTAAGGTGTCCAAAGATACCTATTTTTCTCCGTCCTTTTTAGTTGTATGTGTCAGACATATAATCTTTTCTATGTAATCACAAAATGTATCTATTAATTCACATTATAATAGATATTTCGATAAATGGCTGAATTCAGTTAAAAGAAATTGATTCAAATATCTGCCTCTCTCCCTTCCCTCCCTCCCTCCCTCCTCTCCTCTCTCCTTCCCTCCCTCTTCTGTTTTCGTTTATGTTGGCTTCTTGTGTATGTTTTTTCATAAGGTAGCATAGATCCAGGCTTTTATTATTCCTAGCATTTAGAAGAGCATTTTCTTTCCCTAGGATCCCAAGCTGTACTTTCTGCCCATTTGCCCACCCCTAGAGAGAGGCTTTCTGATTGGCTGGATATATGATTTATAGCTCCAATGGGAGTAGGAAAAGTAGCTCTAGAAAGATAAAATGGCTTCTGTAACCAAAAGAAGAGCTTGTCTGATAAGCAGATATCCTCTTTGCTATCCAGAGAAATGCATTCAGTTTGCCAATGTAGATGTAGACATGCCTCCCTGCCTTTCTCATCAGAAGAGCCTCCTGTTCATGAGGCCGAGAGTTCTGCGGAAAACAATCCTTCAGCAGCCTGCTTGAGAATGTTAGATACCTTCAAGATGTAGAAGAGACATATGAAGTCAGTGAAATTGATGATTATTATAAACATCCCAGAAATAAACCCAAACTGTGTGTGACAAGGGAAACAGGATGTTGGCATGATTGCTAGTGGTGCTCAAAGATAATTAGTCTTGTATATACAGAGAGCTTCTCTAGGGACAATGAGTTCCTACTAAAAGGAATGTTGTCCTGTGTTTTCCCTCAACTGTTTTTTTTTTCTCCTATCCATTTCATCACACAAAAGTTATTAAAGGCAAAAAATAAAATCCCAGTGTTGTATTTGAGTTTGGAATTTTTTTGATATATAGATTAGGGTAATTCATTTTCAAATGTGTCTTAAGTGCTAATAACCCTGTGTTCTATATATTAGTAAATATTATACAAATTTTTACTTCCTGTGTTCTATATACTAGTAAATATTATACACATTTTTACTTATGTTTTGGTGTGTGTTAAAATTATTGTGAAAATCAGAAATGAAACCAGGCTTCTGAGCAAGATGGCAGCATAGGTAAATGCGGTACTCACCTCCTCCACAACCACATCAAAATTATAAGTAATCCTGGCTGGTGAGTCTCAGTTAGTTGGAGCGTCGTCCAGTACACGAAAGGTTGGAGGGTTTGATTCCCTGTCAGGGCACATATGCAGGTTGCGGATTTGATACCATCAGGGTGTGTTTGGGAGGCAGCCGATAGATGTTTCTCACATTGATGCTTTCTCTCTCTCTCTTGGCTTCTCTCTAAAATTAATTTTACAAAATTAAAAATATATAAACTATCAAGAATAGCCCACAAAAATACCTGTGCAGTGTGGGAGATGGAGAAACTGTAGAGTTTGATGTGGTGGAAGGAGAGAAGGGTGCCGAAGCAGCCAATGTGACTGGCCCAGATGGAGTTCCCGTCACAGACGCGGTCACTATGGCAGACTCCATGGACCTCCCCGTAATGCTGGTGAGATTGGAGAGATCAAGGATGGAGTCCCAGAGGGAGCTCAACTTTAGGGACCGGTTCATCGAAATCCAACTTACCATCCAAGGTACTGTAGGGGACCTTCTGGACCACGACCTGTCCCAGCTGTGGGAGAGGCTGAAGATAAAGAGAATCAACAAGAGGCCAATGGTCCAAACGAGCCATCTGTTCGCCGCAGATACCAGCTCCCGTACAACTATCAGCATCGTCCCCGTCCTCCTAATGCTCCTTCACAAGATGGCAAAGAGACCAAGAGACGTGCCATCTGAGAACCCTGCTCTGGCCACCGAGCAGAGCAGTGCTGAGTAACACCAGGCTCCGCAGGCACCTTCACTATCACTGCGTGACCTAAAGAATGAATGACCATTCAAAAAATGAAACAAAGAGCAGACATGACCTTACCAATACTAAAGAAACATCCAAGCAATAAAGTGGAAGACTAATAACCAAGATGTGGACATTGGAATGTTTACGATTATTCTTTACAAAACAAGTACAAAACTAGAATGTCAGCCGATGTTTCCAGCAATTTTTCTGGAATGCCTGCACAGAAGACAAGAGAGCAACCTCCCCAGTTTTGGCAACTACTAGGTTTATATTTTTTTCTTGGTTTTTACTGTTTTGGTCATATGAATTGAAAGACGAATTATTAATACAACATGGGGAGAACCTCAACCAAAGAAATCTGAAATATATAGTAAATGCTTTTTTGTTCCCTTTTCTAGTTCATTTTGGATGCTGGTGCTAAACTTCCAAGTCTCATGATTTAAAAAGTAATTTTATGCTCTTTTTTTAAATTTATAGATGAGGGTAGGATAACATTTTTGCTCTCTTATGCAACTCTAAAAACGTGCAGCATGAAGTTCCTCAAAAATAAAATTTTTACCCTTTAAAGGAAAAAAATACACTAAACTACAGAACAACCATCATTCTAAACCACCTGAAACCTAGTGAATGGAAGTCCTACAACTAAGGATTTAAAGAAGGAGCTCATTGAGATTAGTAGGAGGGGAGGAGATGTGAAACGAACTGGCCCAATGCCATCGAGTGGTAGATAAACATTGGGAGATATTTCTCAGCTGCAGAGGTCCTCCCCTGAGGAATGAGGGGTCCAAGCCCTACATCAGGGACCCAACCCAGGGTTCCAGTGTCAGGAAGAGAAGTCCTCATAACTTCTGGCTATACAAACAAGCAGGGATTGTGTCTGAGAGAGACAGAGACTGCTGGAGTCACAGGCAGTTCCTTTTAAAGGGCCCATGCACAGACTAACTCAAACTCACTGCCTCTGAGTTCCAGTGCTGCAGACATGGTGGTCACAGCCAGTCCTTGCAGCTGATTGGCCTGGGAATAAATCCCTCTCATTGATGTGTCAATGTCAATTAAGGTTTAACTACTGATCAGGAGAGTGTATGTAGCCTACATGGGGGTGCCAACATGGAGTACCCAGTTTGGGTGAGTAAGGAGGCTGTGCCACTGAACCCTAGAGAACACCTACTACATAAAGCCACTCTACAAAGCCTGGGAGATATAGCAACTCTAGATAATACATAGAAACAAACACAGAGAGGAAGCCAAAATTATGAGACAAAGAAATATGTTCCAAATGAAAGAATAAGACAAAACTCCAGAAAAGAAACATAAACAAAATGGAGACAGCAATCTACTAGATGCAGACTTCAAAACACTGGTTGTAAGGATGCTCAGTGAACTTAGTGAGAACTTCAACAGCATTAAAAAGGACATGGAAACTATAAAAAAGAATCAGTCAGAAATGAAGACTATGGTAACTAAAATGAAAAAAATAGTTTACAAGGACTCAACAATAGAGTAGATAAAGCTGAGAATCAAAACAGTGATTTGGTATATAAAGTATTAAAAAACACCCAATCAGTATAACAAAAAGAAAAAAAGAATCCCAAAAGATGAGGATGGTGTAAAGAGCTTTTGGAACAACTTCCAGTGTATCAATATTTGCATCATGGGGTGCCAGAAAGAGAAGAAAAAGAGCAAGAAATTAAAAACTTATTTGAAAAAAAATAATAACAGAAAACTTTCCTAACTTGGTAAAGGCAATGAACACACAAGTCCAGGAATTGTAGAGAATCCCAAACAGGATGAACTCAAAGAGGCCCACACTTTGACACATCATAGTTAAAATGAGAACGTTAAAGACAAAGAGAGGATCTTAAAAGCAGCAAGAGAAAAGCAGTTACCTACAAAGGAGCTCCCATAAGAGCATTACCTGATTTCTCAACATAAACTTTGCAGGTCAGAAGGGATTAGCAAGAAATATTCAAAGTAATTAAAATCAAGGACCTACAATCAAGATTACTCTACCAGGCAAAACTATTATTTAGAATCAAATGATATATAAAGAGCTTCTCAGACAAAAAAAAAAAGCTAAATGAGTTCATCAGCACCAAACCAGGATTACATGAAATGTTGAAGGGTCTTTTTTAAGAAGAAAAAAAGAAGATAAAAATATGAACAATAAAATGCTGATAAATATATATCTATAAATATTTCAATAAAAAAAACAAAATAAATAAGCAGAACAGAAACAGACTCATAGATACAGAGGATATTTTGACAGTTGCCAGATGGGAGAGGATTTGGGGATGGGTAAAAAAGGTGAAGGGATTAAGAAGTACAAATTGGTTGTTATAGAACAGTCATGGGAAGGTAAAGTATAGCATACAGAATATAGTCAATAATATTCTAATAGCTATGTATGGTTTCAGATGGGTATGAGATTTATTGGGATGATTACTTAGTAAGCTATATGTCTGATCACTAGGTTATACACCTGAAACCAATATAATATTTTATGTCAACGTACTTGAAAAGTAAAAAATGATTTAAATATTTTTTAAGTCAAAAAAATGAAACTAGACCACCAACTTACACCATACTCAAAAATAATCTAAAAATGGATAAAGGACTTAAATGTAAGATGGTAAACCATAAAAATATTAGAGGAATCTACAGGCAGCAAAATCTCAGACATATGCCTAAGCAATATCTTCACCGACACAGCTCCTAGTGTCCCCCCCTCGATGGAAACTAAAGAGAAAATAAACAAATGGGACTACATCAAAATAAAAAGCTTCTGCACAGCAAAAGAAACCATCAACAAAACAACAAGAAAGCCCACTGCATGGGAGAACATATTTGCCAATGTTATCTCCAATAAGGGTTTAATCTCCAACATTTACAGGGAACTCATACAACTTAACAAAAGGAAGATAAACAATCCAATCAATAAATGGGCAACAGACCTAAATATATACTTTTCGAAAGAGGGCATACATAAGGCCAAGAGACATACAAAAACATGCTGAAAGTCACTAATCATCCAAGAGATGCAAATCAAAATGGCAATGAGGTACCATCTCACACCTGTCAGAATGGCTATCATCAACAAATCAACTAATGACAAGTGCTGGCAAGTATTCGGAGAAAAAAGAAACCTCTTGCACTGCTGGTGGGAATACAGACTGGTGTAGCCACTATGGAGAACAGTATGGAGTTTCCTCAAAAAACTAAAAATGGAACTCCCATTTGACCCAGTGATCCCACTTCTAGGAATATATCCCAGGAAACTAGAAACACCAATCAGAAAGGATACATGCACCCCTATGTTCATAGCAGCACAATTTGCAATAGCTAAGATTTGGAAACAGCCTAAGTGCCCATCAGCACTTTTAATCCAGAGTGGATTAAAAAACTGTGGTACATACATTGACACAATGGAATACTATGCTGCTGTAAAAAGGAACTCCTATAATTTGCAACAGCATAGATGGACCTGAAGAGCATTATGCTAAGTGAAATAAGTCAATCAGAGAAAGATAAATATCACATAATCTCACTCATTTATGGAATATAATGAACAACATAAACTGATGAACAAAAACTGATCCAGAGACAGAGAAGCATCGATCAGACCATCAAACCTCAGAGGGAAGGTAGGGGAGGGTGGGGGTAAGGGGAGAGAGCAACCAAAGGACTTGTATGCATGCATATAAGCATAACCAGTGGACACAGACACTAGGTTGGTGAGGGCACGAGCAGGGGCAGAGGGCCAATGGGGTGATAAGGACACATATGTAATACCTTAATAAAGAAAAAAATATAAAAATAAAATAGGAAGCCTTAAACTCAAAAAAAAGAACGAAAGAAAGAAAGAAAAGAAGAGAAAAAGAAGAGAAGAGAAGAGAAGAGAAGAGAAGAGAAGAGAAGAGAAGAGAAGAGAAGAGAAGAGAAGAGAAGAGAAGCCAAACCACAAAACCCAAATTGTAAGCTTCTGTTAAACTATAGAATTGGCTTAACAATATGGCATTTCAGGGGGTTTTCAATATGTAATTTTTTTCAATGAAAAAATAGGCAAAAAAATACAGCTTTTATTCAGTCTACTTAAATATTTCTCTGAAGCATGGTAAGATAATATGCTATTTTTTCAAATGTTTGGTGTTATCAGTGTATTAAAGTTTATCCCTAATGAAGTGATCCTAGCTATTCAGGAGCATGTACAGGAAATGAACAGTACACTGGAAGACTCCTTTGATGTTTAAACAAAAGACATGAGAAGAATCTATTAAAATTAAAAGGTATTTTCCCCTCACTACTTTCTGTATGAATTAGAAACAATAGCTAGAAATCATTATTATCCTAAATATGTTTTCAGACAGCATAAAATCCTTCTAATTTTTGTTAACTTAGAAAGAGTTGCTTGGCTACTGTGGAATTTGAAGACGAATAGGATGCCATTTTTCACATTATTTTTATAGTAGTACTCTTTTATTCAGAAGGAATAAGGAGAATGGCCAGAAGATCCCCTTCTCCATTTACCTGGAAAATTTTCACTTTTTTTTCACTTTTTTTTCTTAGTTTTCACTTTTTTTTCTTAGAAAAAACTTCAAGAAAAAATATGAAAAAGTTATATAACAATGACATGAAGTTACTTAAATATTTTACATTCTAAGAAAACAACACCTAACCCCAAATTGACTGGCTCAGACTTGGACTCCTTGCATACACCTCAACTTTTTCTAATGGGATCAAAGTAGCTCACCTGCCTTTACAGTTCTTATATTATCCATTTTTCTCTTTACTCCCTTGCTTTCCTCTCTTCCAGCTGAATGTTTAGAGTGGGATTTTTGACCACAAGTGGACAATGAACCTCAGAGGGTTGATGGGTCATAATAAATCCTGAATCATTATGAATCCTTTGTCCTCATTACAGAGCAAAACGAACAGTGGATATCTAGGGCCCTGATCTTCTTCTGTGCAGCCACTTCTCTCAAACAGAAAGCAATGCTTATTGGAGGAGTCAAATTTATACCTATAATTAGGAAACATGGGGATACATTTGATCCTGGTGGTTTTTCAATCCCCAGATTTAATCATTGTCTAAGTATTATATCTTCAGGATAACATAAGACACATTAAGTATTTCACTAGGTGTTCCCTCTATTGGCCCAATTTAGTATATGTATACCTGTCTATATTTTTCATCCTCTGTGGCTATTACTGAAGGCAGATCAACAGACATTTATATCCCTGTCAACAAATCTCAATTTTACAGAAACTCATAAATATTCTGGACATGTTTTAGGAGTTTTAATTATTGTGCCTACACCACCTCATGCAACTAGACTCTTCCTTCAGGACTACACTTGAGTGTCACTGTCACTGACTTCTTTCCATTCACACCTCCAGTTTTGCAAATATTATTACTCATAACTCTGATCCCTAGGTACTTACCTCCACTTTCACTTAATAGATGTGTATTTTAGTCCATGGTTTTACCTTCCCCATTAGACCATGAGTTACCTGTGCAGGGATTTTTTTTTTTTTATTTACCTCACTGAAATTTAAGATCTCTGATGGCAGGAATTTTTGTCTATTTTCTTTACTGCTCCCCTCCCTCATCCTTTAACACTATACTTTGAACTAGTAAATGCTCAATAAATTTTTGTTGAATTAAACAATAAACTTATAGGCCACATTTATTTAACTTTGTATTTACTGTGCTATAAGACAATGAATTGAATGAACAATATAGAGATCAGCAATCAATTGATACTTTTCTTTTTTGTGTGTTTTTCCTTTAGGAATTAGTGGCTCCAGTTGAAGGATGGGTGTAATTAAGAAAAGCAATATTTCTGGCCCCTGAAAGATGCCCATGACTACAATATATTGCCTAATTCAAGGAATTTCCTACTACATTGTTGCACAGCATGAGTTGTTCAGAATTTTAAAATGCAAGTCTATAGAATTTTTTTGTTGCTCTTGTTGTTTTATATTTATTTTCCTTGCTATTGAACCAACCTTACTGAGCATTAAGTATCAATAATAGAGTCAACATATGAGTTAGTCTCACACTTTCAAAATATATATATATATATATTGTGTGTGTGTGTGTGTGTGTGTGTGTGTATGTGTGTGGTGCGTAGAGATTTACTAACACGCTTTTACAAGAACTAACTTTTCTTATTGAAAAGAAACACTCAAATGTCCGTGGGCTCAGTGCTGTAATTCACACCAATGTTGAAATAAGATCTTGGCATTGTCTTACCTTTGAAGTAAACACCCCATTTGCATTGGTATTGAAATAACTTATTTAATTTATTAAATAAGTTACATGTACGATTAGTTTCTTAATAGAAAAATAAAGAAAGAAAAAAATGAACTTTGTATTCTTTTTTTAAATAACCTATTATTTAAAAATTTGATTACATTTGCAGATAATTGGTTTTGCATCTATATTTTTATATTGCTTATTATTGGGTGACATTGGTTAATAAAATTACTGGTATGTAGGTTCCAGGTATGCAATTCTATAATATATCATCTGCATATTGTATTGTGTGTTCACCAGCCCAAGTCACCTTCCTTCACCATTTATCCCCCATTTACTTTCTTCTACCTCCCCCTACCCTCTTTCCCTCTGGTAATCGCCATACTGTTGCCTGAGATTTGGAAGCAGCCCAAGTGCCCATCAGTAGATGAGTGGATAAAAAAGTTGTAGTACATTTACACAATGAAATACTACTCATCCAAAGAAAGAAAATCTTATCTTTTGCAGTGGCATGGATGGACCTGGAGAGTATTATGCTAAGTGAAATAAACCAGTCAGACAAAGAAAAATACTTTATGATCCCACTTACATGTGGAATCTCATGAACAAAATAAACTAATAAACAAAATAGAAACATACTCACAGATACAGAGAACAGACTGACAGCTGTCAAAGGGAAGTGGGGTTGGGGGGCTGGGTGCAAAAGGTAAAGTGATTAAGCAAAGAAAAAAAAAGGGACTTTTATTATGATCAATTCCTCTCATTTTCTGTGGCCCTTCATGAACTGGAAAAATAATTCCATAGGTAAGGAGAGATTGGGAAGCTATTATAAATAGATGATCTACAAAACAGAGCTCTAACATAAGAGTTACCAGTATATCCCCTTAGCAGTATACACATATTTATATATAGTGTTATTTCAAAATTCAAGACAGGTTTCTTGGAGTATATCCTATCTAATAAAAGAGTAATATGCAAATTGACCATCACTCCAACACACAGGATGGCCACCCCCGTGTGGACACAAGATGGCTGCCATAAGATGGCTGGTGGGGAAGGGCAGTTGTGGGTGATCAGGCCAGCAGGGAAGGGCAGTTAGGGGTGACCGGGCCTGCAGGGTAGGCATTTGGGAGGGACCAGGCCTGAAAGGGAGGGCAGTTGGGAGGGACCAGGCTGGCAGGGGAGGGCAGTTAGGGGCAATCGGGCTGGCAGGAGAGCAGTTAGACATCGATCAGGCTGGCAGGGGAGTGGTTAGGGGGTGATCAGGCTGGCAGGGGAGTGGTTAGGGGGTGATCAGGCTGGCAGGCAGAAGCAGTTAGGGGCAATCAGATAAGCAGGCAGGAGAGCGGTTGGGAGCCAGCAGTCTGGATTGTGAAAGGGATGTCCAACTGCCGGTTTAGGCCCAATCCCACGGGCCTAAACCGGCAGTTGGACATCCCCTGAGGGGTCCCAGATTGGAGAGTGTGCAGGCTGGGCTGAGGGACACACACACACCATGCATGAATTTCATGCATCGGGCCTCTAGTGTGTGTGTGTGTGTGTATGCAAGTCTATAGAATATATATATATATATACATATATATATATATATCTTTGAATATATATATATCTTTGAATTCAGTCATCAGTTTTTCTCCATATATTGAGTGTAATTTATTTTATTTTTATTTTTTTTTATTGATTTTTTACAGAGAGGAAGGGAGAGGGATAGAGAGTTAGAAACATTAATGAGAGAGAAACATCAATTAGCTGCCTCCTGCACACTCCCCACTGGGGATGTGCCCACAACCAAGGTACATGCCCTTGACTGTAATCGAACCTGGGACCCTTGAGTCTGCAGGCCGATGCTCTATCCACTGAGCCAAACCAGTTAGGGCTGAGTGTAATTTATAGTGCTACTAATTGTTTTTTAAGAATGTAACTAGTAAAACAAGCTTTGCTTTATATAACAGCTAGCAATTTACTTCTGCCATTTATATTTATATTTTATCATACAGAAATAATACACAATACAAAATGATTATAATTGAAAACTATATCCTAAAAGAACCTTTTTAGTAGATCATTCTTATTAGTATGTACTGTGTTCTTATTGCCTAAATATATTATCCATTTAAAATTAAATTTTGTAAAGGAATTAAAATTTTAAATGTTTGCCATAAATTTAAAAGTGAGATCTGTTAATGTTCTTTGTATTAAATTCGGTGACAATACATAGATCATACTCAGTGTCAGTTGAGCAAGTGGATGAAAAATGAGTGATTTTCATTCTTTAGTTAAGTATGATGCTAAGTAGTATGCACTAGCATTAAAAGCAAATTACTTATCACTTCAACAACCACAGCATGAGAGCACTCTATTGAAAGCTGTATATTCAGTCTTTCTTGGTCCTCAGTTTTATTAAATAAATCAACTGATAATGGTTGGATAAGCAGAGGAAAAATTCTTGATGGCATTATGGCATTTCCATTTTAAAAGTGCTTATTCAAGATGTCTCCAAATTGGTTTATTCTAATCACTAAGTGTTCACACATGTGCACGTGCACACACACACACACACACACACATTTAACAAATAAAAAAAGTAAAAAGAGAAAGTCTTCAATTAATGTATAAGCCAAAGCAATGTACAGCAGGCATTTCCCAAGTTGTTCATGAACTGTTAGCTGGAAAAACTCATCACAATTATTACTTGAGAATATATATATTCTCACAGGGATCGAGCCTAAACCGGCAGTTGGACATCCCCGAGGGGTACCGGATTGAAGAGGTTGCAAGCCGGGCTGAGGGACCCCCCCACAATCACCAATTTCATGCACCGGACCTCTAGTATAATAATAAAAGCATAATATGCTAATTATACTGGACTTCCTTCCGGACGACCTTCCAGACAAAGCTGGGGCTGTGAGGGAAGTCTGAGTCCTGGGTGTCTGCTGGTAGCTAGAGGGAAGCCTGGGTCCTGGGTGCCAGGGGGAAGCCAGTGCCAGCAGCCGGGGGAAGGAAGGCCTGCTCTTGTACAAATTTTGTGCATCGGGCCTCTAGTCTGAAATAAAATTTCAAAATTATTTTGTATTTCTTTGATTGCTAATGACTCAAAAGTATTTCACATGTTTAATGCTTATTTTCATTTTTCTATGAATTTTTTGCTTATGACATTTGCTATTTCTCTATTGGGGTGTTTTTTTCGTTTGTTTGTTTGTTTTTAGTTCATCAGAGATCATTATAGATTACAGCTATATTGTTTTTGTTTTGGCCATCATTTTATGGTTCCAAACACCCGCCTGCCTGATTGCCCCTAACTGCCTCTGCCTGCCTAATCACTCCTAACCACTCTGCCTGCCTGCCTGATTGCCCCTAACCACTTTCTGGGAGTGGCCAGCTGGGGTGAGGGGTCATGGTAGTTCTGGTCTCTGGTCGTTCTGGTCTTTCTGCTGTTTTGGTCGCTGGGCTTTTATTATATAGGATGCTAATTTTATTTCAGTAATATTGTACAAATTTCCATGCCATCCACATATGGTAATTGAAATAATCTCTTTCTACAGACTACTGTTAATAATAAGTATTAATAGTAAAAATAACTTCTTACTAAAAATGTAAAATCATGTCATTATAAATATTATTTGTTTGTATGATTAATGAAAATGAATGATTTTACTATTGAAACTCACAACTTCTTATTTATCTTTAATAGCTCTTTATATATTAAGTGCAGTGAAAATCTATATAATAAAGAGCCAGGGTCATTACTACCGAAGGCGCGACCAGACCGGAAGTCAGTGCTGAGTTGCCGTGGCGACCCAGCACTGACTGGGGCCCCTGTGGAGTGCCATGACCCAGCACTGACTGCCTAGGGGGCTGCAGATCAGGCCCAGAGAGAGGCCTGCAGAGAGAGAGACAGGGTCTGATCCGTAGCCTCTGTGGCAGCGGTTAATCAGAGCTTGCCTCTCTTTCTCTCCCAGCCTGGCCAACAGCCACGCCTCCATTTCTCTCCAGGCCTCCATGGGGGCAGCTGATCAGCCCCGCCTTTCTGACCAGGCCCCGTTGATAGGCCCAGAGACGCTGACTAGCATAGAAACTGACCAATCAGAACCAAATTGGCTGGCAGAGGAGGGCAGTTGGGGGCAAGATCAGATGGGCAGGGGAGGGAAGTTAGAGGTGACCAGGCAGGCAGAGGCAGTTGGGAGTGAGATCAGGCCAGCAGGGAAGGGCAGTTAAAGGCGGTCAGGCAGGCAGGCAGAGAGGTGAGGGGCGATCAGTCAGGCAGGCAGAGGCAGTTAGGGGCAATCAGGCAGGCAGGCAGAGGAGCTAGGGGCAATCAGGCAGGCAGGCAGGTGAGTGGTTAGGAGCCAACGGTCCCAGATTGTGAGAGGGGTCCCCAATTGGAATGGGAGCAGGCTGGGCTGAGGAAACCCCCCTCTCCATCCACAAATTTCATGCACTGGGCCTCTAGTATGTATATATTTCTTGTCACTAAAAATACCAAGGTTGCAAGTTGTTCAGTTTGCTTTAATATATATTTTGCAAAAGAACTTTACATTTTTATGTAATTTAATCTGTAATGTTATTTCTTTGTTTTCTTAAAATTTATATTTAATATTATAGAATTTCTCTTATATTTTTAAATGCCACTTTTATTGTAAAACTAGTAGCCCAGTGCATGAAATTCATGCACTGGGGTAGGGGGGGAAGGGGATCCTCAGTCTGGCCTTCACCCTCTCCAATCTGAGACCCCTCAGGGAATGTCCAACTACCTGTTTGTGCCCACACTTTTAACAGATAACAGCTCCATTGTTGTTTCTTTCTTATGCTTAAAACCATTGGAATTAGTAGGTATTCAAAGTGTGTATACATTTTGGGGGGACACCCTGTATATCTCTAGTCAGCAGTGAAAGAAACCAACAGCAGATTTGGAACCCCCAGACAGGGAACCTTGCTCACTCCCCACGTCTCCCCACTTCACTTTCCACCTTCGTGGGCAGCAGGAGAATCAACGTTTTCTCTCATTAATTCAGAAAAGCACGTCCTGTCACCCGCTGCCCGGCAGGAGTGCGCTAGGCCCCAAGCAAGCGAGGCTCAGTCAGGGCAGCCTTCACTCATGGGTGCTGGCACCCAAAGTGCACATTCCTCCTCTACAGTCGCCCCGACTATCCCACTGTTTCACTGAGAGGATGGAATTCCTCTCTGCCTCTGGGTTCTTGATCTTGAATGCTGACCGAAGGCACCTCAGAGAGGGCCGCCCGCACCCACCAGGTGTGTGTATCTGCACCTGCTCCTGCCTCAGCACCTGCATTAACCCCCCAGAGGTGATCTCGTAGCTGCACTGGCCTCCGTGGGAACAGGGCATCACCACTCCGCCCTCTCACTGTCATCTCACAGGTGCCCACCCTCAGCACCCAGAACACCCAGACACTCTCCGAAGGATGTGAGCACATCAGAGGGGATGTGTGCACATCCTGTGGGGGTGTTAGGCATGCTGGGTTGATGGAAGTGCGGTGGAGAGGCGGGGGGAACTTGTTCACACCTTGGTTTGCAACTGTTGCAGGCGTGGGAGGGTGACAGTGTGCTGGGGGATGTTCTCACGCCAGGGGGGGGATGTGCACACCGGAGGCCTCTGGCTTTGCAGATCCGCAAACCCCCGTGGTGCAGCCAGGAGGAGGTCAGTCTGGCCCGCCACGGTGGGCTGTCCCTGTGATCCTGCACCTTCTGGCCAGGAGGGCGATCTTGCGCAGCCACTCCTGGGTGCTGATAGCCTGCAGGCTCTACTTCAGCTCAGCCTGCAGGTCCGCTTGGCGCGCTCACAGCTGTCACCACCGCCATGTGGGAGTACAGGCCGCCCTCCGCCAGCCTGCCTCCCCTGTCCAGAGGCTCTCTGCGCTGCTCACCTGCACAGAGTGACTGGGGCACGGTAGAAGCCAGGCGTCCTGCCCTGCCCAACCCCGGCCGATCAGCCCCTGTGTGAGCTGCCTCCCCGCCGGTGAAGGGTCACGGATCTGGGTCCCAGGACTGTGGACAGCCTCAAGCACTGCCCCCTGCCTGGCAGGGTCACAGACCCTGGTCCTGTGACCCCAGACAGCCTCAAGCACTGCCCCCCGCCCAGCAGGGTCACAGATCCAGGTCCTGGGACTGCGGACAGCCTCCCGCGGTGCCCCTGCCCGCCAGGTCACGGATCCGGGTCCCAGACTGCGGACAGCCTCAAGCACTGCCCCCCACCCGGCAGGGTCACAGATCGGGGTCCCGGACTGCAGACAGCCTCAAGCACTGCCCCCCACCCGGCAGGGTCACGGATCTGGGTCTCGGGACCGTGGACAGCCTCAAGCACTGCCCCCCGCCTGGCAGGGTCACAGATCCGGTCCCAGACTTCGGACAGCCTCAAGCACTGCCCCCCCGCCCGCCAGGTCACAGATCCGGTCCCAGACCGCGGACAGCCTTGCCTGCTGCCGCCCATCCGGCAGGTCATGGATCCGGGTCCCAGACAGTGGACAGCCTCAAGCACTGCCCCCCGCCCGGCAGGGTCACAGATCGGGGTCCCGGACTGCAGACAGCCTCAAGCACTGCCCCCCACCTGACAGGTCACAGATCTGGTCCCAGACCGTGGACAGCCTCAAGCTCTGCCCCCCACCCGGCAGGGTCACAGATCCGGTCCCAGACTTCGGACAGCCTCAAGCGCTGCCCCCCCGCCCGCCAGGTCACAGATCCGGTCCCAGACTTCGGACAGCCTCAAGCGCTGCTGCCCTGCCCTGCAGGGTCACAGATCCGGTCCCAGACCGCGGACAGCCTTGCCCGCCTTCAGTGTGCAAATTAGCCACCATCATGTTGCTTCAGGGTGGGGGTACCCACTGGGGTGCCTGGCCAATCTGGTGAGGTGCTGAGGGCTGTTTTCAGGCTGGCGGGCGACTGAAGCTCCCAACCTCTCCTTTTTTTCTTTTTTTTAATTCTGGGTTTTATTTACCTTCTACGGCTGTCACTAGAGCTGAGAGCCGGCTTTAGCTCTGAGGCTCGGCTCCAGCTTGAGGCCTCGGCTGCTGAAAGCAGGAATCTAGGGTTTGTTTGGGTTCTATAATTGCAACATTGTTTCGGTCCTGCTTGCTCCAGCTCTGCTGGCTGAAAGCAGGTTTCTGGGGATTGTTTAGATTCTATAATTGCAACATAGTTGCTTAGAGTGCAAGCTCAGAGGCCGGCAGTGGCAGGGGGGAACCTTGGCTTCCTCCATCACTGGAGCAAGCAAGCCTCCTGTTCGCTTCAGCTGCCTGGCTGCTGGCCGCCATCTTGGTTGGCAGTTAATTTGCATATCCTGCTGATTAGCCAATGGGAAGCGTTCGGGGGTATGGTCAATTTGCATGTTTCTCTTTTATTAGATAGGATAAGCACTTATAGGTTATGTATTTTTCCTATAATGTGATTTATTTTTTATTCTCATGCCAATACCAGGCTCCATTAATTAATGTAGCTCATAAATGAATCAAAGACAATCTATGATTAAATTGCATACTACTAAGAAAGATTTGCTGTCCAAAGGGGAGAATGCGAATAAAACACAACATTAAGAAAAATATTGAACCTAGATAATAGATATATGAGAGTTCATTTGTACTCCTTTTTCTAATTTTGAGTATATGTAAAAATGTTCATAATAATACATTAAGATGACTGATGATGCACAATAGGAAGAGGTGATACCAGGTAGTCAATCAGGTGTGAATATAGCTCTACTCAGTTGAGAAATATAGAACCACAAAAGTAAAGGTATTGAGTTCTGCACCAGGTATACGATGGTTGTACAGAGATGAGGCCACAGTAGATACTCCTGTTCAAAAAGAGATATGGCAATCCCTGAGCCATACTGAAACCCCAGAGACAGTTAGGAAGGTCTTTTTTCTTTGTTTTTAAGGAATAATTTTTGATTAGTCTTCAATTCTGCTTCATGGTATAAGCTCCCCCAGTTTACTCTTCTCTATGACTCTTGGCTCCACATTCTGGGAGCTCCTTCCTCTGAGATTATCCTCTGTAGCCACATCTGAAGTGAGCTTCAGAGGATATGTCCTCTGGAGTCTGAGCAGCTTTGTCAAACTGCTTCCTGATCCTTGGGGCCTCAGGTTATTTTAAGTCTCAAACAATCACGGTGTCTTTTATTTTAGGTTAGTGGCTCTTTTTGACAGCACAACTGTCTCAAAAACTTTTTGAGTTTTTAGTTTATTTGATTCCAGTCAGTTCCATGTTCCAATGGAACTTAAGTTCTTTTTGAGACATGACTAATTGCAGGTGCCCTGAGCTTATTAAGCACTGTGGGAAAGCTACATGGTTTTCCTGAATCATTTTCTGCTAAATTAACTGAGTACTATCATAATCCACCCAGAGGTAGTAACGATGGGAGTGAAGGGCTTACCATTGATTTGATCCTTGCCATAGGGCTTTCTTTGCTTTAAGACCCTCTCAAGTTTATTTTATACTGGTGGGTGGGGAAAAGCAGTTGCCTATTCCAGTCTTATAAATATCCACATTTTTTTCACTCCCCTTTCATTTCTGTTTGCTAACCAGCAAATTCTTTTTAAGCTCATCTCTTTGTAGTAAGTACTACAAATGCAGCCAGTAGTATCTAACACATGCTTCCAATATTCTGTTTTCCCCATATTTTAAGATCCTAGGATATATAAGCTCATTAGGTATTTTTCAAGTGATTGCTGGCAACAATTACTAGTTTAAAAAGAAAAGGTTATTTCGTGCACTTGCTATTATATATACACTAGAGGGCCGGTGCACGAAATTCATACATCGGGGGAGGGGTCCCTCAGCTCAGCCTGCACCCTCTCGCAATTCGGGCCCGCTGTCTCCTAACTGTTCACCTACCTGCCTGATTGCCCCTAACCACTTGCCTGCCTGCCTGATCGCCCCTAACTGCCTCTGCCTCAGCCCTTGCACCCGGGACCCAGGCTTCCCTCCTCCAGCCAGCCGCAGGCAACCAGGAAGCAGGCTTCCCTCCTTCTGGCCAGCTGCAGGCACCCAAAACCCAGGCTTTCCTCCGTCTGGCCAGCCGCAGGCACCCAGGATCCCAAGTGGCACCACCTGGGCTGGCTGCAGGCACCCAGGACCCCGGGCGGTGCCGCCCGGGCCCCAGCTTTGTCAGGAAGGATGTCAGAAGGTTGTCTGGAAGACATCTGGTCTATCTGGTGTAATTAGCATATTACCCTTTTATTAGTATAGATCATAGGTCCCTGGGGGACTGCATAGCATTGTCATCATTCTCACTCTGTGTCCAGATTGATCAAGTTCATAGCAATGAGGAGAAAAGGAATAGAAGGCAGAATGATGGGCTTTTAAAGCTTCCAGAAGGACATTAAACGTGTCTCTTCCATTTTTATGGTCAAAGTAAGTTATATGGTCACAGGTGGGAGTGCATAACTCTCCATTAGTTCAGCATAAAGGTGACCTCAAGTCACACTTAATCCCCCAGTCATTACCTCTTCTGATCTCATTTACACATGCTCTTGCCTTTATTTACTATGCTCTATCATCCTGAATTTTTCCTATTTCCCAAACATAGCTGTTCTTTCAGCCTAAATGATCATTCCATGCTTTCTGTTCAAGCTGATATCCACACTGTTAAATTTCCTCAGTGGTCCATGTGGTTAACTCTTTTGCCTCTTGTCTTTGCTCAAATGGCACCTTCTCACTAAAGCTAACATTGACTCCTCTAGTTGAAAACTGAATCTCACAACCACACATTAGAGACTTCTCTAAATCTGATGAACTTTTTTTGTAGTCTCACAGCCCCTAAGTCTTATGTTATTTCTTATGAAGGTCAATTTAACCCTTTTTATTTATCCCAGCATTAGGCACAGCAGCTGAGGCAGCAACCTATGAAGAGGCTTTTGAAAGCATTTACTCACCAAATATTCTCCCTAGAAAAATATCTGTACAGGTGAAGTAGAAGGAAGAAACAAACAAAAATAAAACCCCAACTTAATTGAATCAGGAAGCAAGATTTTAATAAATAATTCTGAAACAAATTCCTAGATACCGTGAATTAGGAGGACATGGGTATTTCCTGGAAATCTGTATTTTAAAAATGCATTGAATGTAATTATGAAAAACTTGCAGATATTGACTAATATACGCTGAGTGGCCAGATTATTATGACCACCTGACATTTGTAGGCAAATTAGCCATACACTGCATTTTATGGGATATGGAAGCCAAAGGCCTGTTCGAACACCTTTGCTGTCTGCAGTTACCAAGATAAAATGTCTCCAATTCGCACAGGAACACAAGGATTGGACAGTGGAGCATTGGAAAAAAGTCATGTGATCCGATGAGTCACGTTTCCAGTTGCATCATGCAGATAGCAGAGTGAGAATTTGGCGGAAACAGCATGAAAGCATGCACCTCACATGCATGTGTACAACCCTTCAAGCTGGTGGGGACAGTGTTATGGTTTGGGGCATGTTTTCTTGGCATGATTTGGGCCCTTTAATTCATGTGGAACAAAGTCTGAATAGCACGACATACCTAAGTATCGTTGCTGATCAGGTTCATCCTATCATGTTGATGGCGTATCAATGGAGATGGCTTCTTCCAACAAGACAATGCACCATGCCACAGTGTTCGTATTGTGCAGGAGTGGTTTCAAGAACATGAGGGAGACTTTACTTTGCTTAGGTGGCCCCCACAATCACCAGATCTCAATCCAATTGAGCATTTGTGGGACGAATTTAAAAGAGCCATCAGGCAGCTGGTTCCACAACCATCAAATCTCACAGAACTGGACAGTGCTATTCATCAGGCATGGTGCCAGATTCCTCACATCACCTTTCAACATCTCCTGGAGTCAATGCCAAGAAGAATCGCCACAGTATTGAAGGCAAAAGGTGACCCAACGAAGTACTGAAGTACTGAAGTACTGACAGGGTGGTCATAATAATCTGGCCACTCAGTATATCCCATGTTCAAAGGCTGTTAAATCACGTTATTTACCTTTATCTTCAGAAAAAAAGTCACTTCTGTCATGGTAAACAACCTGCTTCCCTATTTATAATGGTCTTGCCCTCTAGCAACTTCAGTGCGAAATTATAGTTAATTTGCCTACAAACATCAGGTGGTCATAATAATCTGGCCACTCAATATATATATATATATATATACATATATATATATATATATATATATATATAATGAATAATAGAATAAAACAGGATAATTTTGTCAATGTCAACATAATACATTTTTCTTTGCTCATGATATACTTATAAGAATATATTATATCACAATACCTGATATTAAACTATATTACAAAGCCATTGTAATCAAAACAGCCTGGTACTGGCACAAGAACAGGCATATAGATCAATGGAACAGAACAGAAAGTCTAGAAATCAACCCATGCCTTTACTGTAAATTACTATTTTACAAAGAAGGCAAAAGCAGACAATGGTGTAAAGACTGTACATGAAAAAAAATTAATCTAGACTGCTACCATATACCATACACAAGAATAAATTAAAAATGGATAACAGACTTAAATGTAAGTTGCAAAATCATAAACATCCTAGACAAAGACATAGGCAGTACAATCTCAGACATATCTCAAAGCAATATTTTTGTAGATATATCTCCTAGGACAAGAGAAACAAAGGAAAAATAAACAAATGGGACTATATCAAACTAAAAAAGCTTCTGTACAGCAAAGGAAACCATCAACAAAATGAAAAGGGAACCCACTGTATGTGAGAACATATTGGATCCCCTCCCACCCCTCTGCCCAGAGCAAGGATGATGGGCCAGGTACACAAACTCACCAGGACAGAAAGTCCTGTGTACCTAGAAAGGGGCAAAACAAGAACCCCGCCCCCAGGGTAACCTATACTCCTCTAGCATATACTGATCAGACAGTTTACACACCCTGACCTTTTCCTCCGTAAAGATATCTAGGCCTGCCGAAACCGGTTTGGCTCAGTGGATAGAGCGTCAGCCTGCGGACTGAAAGGTCCCAGGTTCGATTCCGGTCAAGGGCATGTATCTTGGTTGCGGGCACATCCCCAGTGGGAGGTGTGCAGGAGGCAGCTGATCGATGTTTCTCTCTCATCGATGTTTCTAACTCTCTATCTCTCTCCCTTCCTCTCTGTAAAAAATCAATAAAATATATTTTAAAAAAAAAAGATATCTAGGCCTTAGTTGTATTTTAGCTCCTGGCCTAGAAAAGCAGCAAAAGCAGACAAGTGGCACCTTGGCTGCCTCAGGACCAGCTACATTGACTAATGACCCCCTACCCTGGCACTGACCAATCAGTGGAGAACCAAACCCTGCAAGAGCAAATCTGAAAAGCTAATTAATATTCTATTAAGAACCTCCCCTGAGACTTCCCCTAAGATTTCCACTTGCAAGAAAGATATAAATATGCTCAGGACAAAGGACCCAGCATGTGCTCTCCTTCCTAGGAGCACACCTGTGCCGTTCCCACACAGGCACGTATCTCCCAACCTCTAAGGGACCCCTTGAGACTTGCAACCAGGGGAGCAATGGGCAGCAGTAGCTCGTCCTGGGTTACCCTCCTGAACCTGTCTCCAAGGCCCCCTTTTCTCTGACTTCTCAGTGAGCTAAAGCAGCCCAGACCTAATACCCTTTATCTCAGTGCTATGTAGCCCTTCCCTTTGAATATCCCCAACTCCCAACCCCTTTTCTTTAAATAAATTAAAAATTTTAAGTCGTTATCTGAGATGGCCATATAGCCTGCCTGTACGCCACTGACTTGAAGCTTTCAGAACATATTCACCAATAATACATCTGATTAGGGGTTAATTTCCAAAATATATAAAGAACTTATATAAATCACCAACCAGTAAGACAAATAATCTAATGAAAAAATGGGTAAAAGACCTGAATAGACAGTTCTCCAAAGAGGATATACATATGGCCAATAGACATATGAAAGAAAGCTCAACATCACAAATCAGCAGAGAGATGCAAATTAAAACCACAATGAGATATCACTGCACACTTGCCAGAATGGCTACAAAGCAACAAATAACATGTGTTGGTGAGGATGTAGAGAAAAGGGAACCACTATGTAAAACAGTATGGAGTTTCCTCAAAAAATTAAAAATGAAACTGCAATTTGACCCAGTGATCCAACTTCTGGGAATATTTCTTAAAAACAAAACAAAATGCCAATCATAAAGAATATATGCACCCTTATGTTCATGGCAGTGTTATTTACTAGCTAAGATCTGGAAACAGTCCAAGTGCCCATCAGTCGATGAGTATATAAAAAAGATATGATACATTTATACAATTGAATGATATGCAGCCATAGCAAAGAAGGAAATCTTACCTTTTGGACCTGGAGATTATTATGCTAAGTGAAATAAGCTAGTCAGAGAAAGGCAAATACCATATGATCTCACTTACATGTGGAATCGAATGAAGAAGCTAAAGTGTCGAACAAAATAGAAACAGAGTCATGATACCCGGAACAGAATGACAGCTGTCAGAGGGGAGGGGAAGGAAGGGGCTGGATAAAAGGTGAAGGGATTCGTTAAAGTATATGTATAACCTATAGACACAGACAACAGTGTGGTGATGGCCAGAGAGAAAGGGGGGATGGGTGCTGGGTGGAGGTGGGCAAAGGTAGGGAAATGGGAGACCTGTAATAGCATAAACAATAAAATAAAAAGTTAAAAAATAAAAATGTAAAAAGCAAAGTGAAAAATATATATATATATTAGGATTCTAAACCCCCCCAAAAATCACTAAATCATATACAACAGAAGTTATATAATAATGCATGAGAACAATAAAACTTATGAAAGTTTATAGCAAAAGGATATATATTGAGGAAATTTTAAAATTACTTCTGCATCAAAGTGGAAGTAAACAGCACAATCACAAGTTATTAAGTAATTAATGGTAATGAGTCAATTAGAATACTATATATTAGAACTTATGAGATATGGCCAAAGTTATTTCAGATAAAAATACTTTTATTATTAAAAAAAATCTAGAAGCTAGAAAAAATATGACAGAAAAAATAAACCTGCCAAAACGGAAAGTCATTCAGAAAATAGAAACAGAAGTTAATCTTAATACTTTTAAAAAATGATAAAGTTCAATATTAGTTTTTTCTTCTGGTGAGATTGAAAAAGAAAAGTAAAAGTTTCAGACACACAACATTAGGAATCAGAGAAGTGCAACATAACTGCAGGAATAAAAAAGAAGTTAAAATTTAAGAGTTTAATATACATAGTTCTGTAGTGATAAAAATATTTTAATGGGATAAATAATTATTTAAAGTATCAAATTTATTTTAGAGAGATTGAGTTCCTAAATTAATAAACTTGAAAAACATTTTTAAAGTACTTTGCAAAATATCTTTCAGAAAATCATTTAGAGGAGATGGATTTGTGGTTGATTTAAGTAAACTCATTAAGGAACTGATGAATCCTATGTTATTAAATTATTAGGGGCCCAGTGCACGAATTCATGCACCTTGAAAGGAACTGTGGGCCACGAGGCTACACTGGGCACAGGGGTGGGTCTCAGCCCACCTTTCTTGCCCCCGCCCAGCCCCTCCTGATGTGGCCTGGATCTCCTGTCTGCCAGCAGCCCTGCTCCTGCTGCCGCTGCTCCCACATGCTGATGGCGTGGAGCAATTGGAGCCAGCGCCAGCAGGGGGTGCGAGCGGAGGATGCTGTCCCGATCACCCCTCAGGAGCAGGGAGAGGTGGAGAAGCCCTCAGGGGTGATCAGGGCTGGCAGCCGCCGCTTGCACACACTGATGGTGCCAAGTGATCAGGACTGGCACCGGGCACCAGGCGCCAGCAGCAGGTGTGAGTAGGATCATTACTAACAGCAGGTGTGAGAGGCCGCTGCCAGCCCCGATCGCCCCTCAGGAGCAGGGGGGAGGTGAAGAAGCCCTGAGGGGCAATTGGGGTCAGCACTGGGCGCTGGCAGCAGGTGCAAGCACTGGGCGGGACTGCGGCACACAAGAGCAAATAATTTTCAGTAACCACCAAAGGCTCACCCCGATGACAGCCACTGGTGCCCCGCCTTAGTCTGGTGACCCCGTTCACCTACTCCACCATCCCTCTGCAGCCAACACCTGCCATGTTCCACACTCTGCCTCCTGCTGCTGATGCCCACCATGTTCCACGCGCACCCCCAGTGGTCAGTGCACATCATAGCGACTGGTTGTTCAGTTGTTTGGTTGTTCAGCCGTTCTGTCTATTTGCACATTAGCCTTTTATTATATAGGATTCTAGATAACTGAAGAATTGAGTTGCTAATGATTTTAAGTCTCTGAAGCTATCTAATCTAATAAAAGAGAAACATGCAAATTGACCGTACCTTTGCTATGCCCCAAGCCACACCCACCAGCCAATCAGAGCGACTATATGCAAATTAACCCAACCAAGATGGCGGCCGGCAGCCACGGAGCTGGAACAAGCAGGAGGCTTGGTTGCCCCGGCAATGGAGGAAGCCAAGTTTCCCGCCTGCCCTGGCCAGCTGTGGCCTCTGCTAAAGGCAACAAAGTTTCAATTATAGAAGATAAATAAATCCCAGATACCTGCTTCCAGCAAGCCTCCACTGAGAGCTTGGGTGGCTGGGGGCTGTGGCCAGCCTGCAAACAGCCATTAGCCTCTAACCCAGGATGGCCACACCCTCATGGGGTGAGGGTCCCCGCTGGGGGGCTTGGCCAGCCTGTAAACAGCCATCAGCCACTCACCCAGACTGGCCAGGCACCCCAGCAGGACCCCCTACCCTGAAGGGGGTGTGGCCAGCCTGAAAACGGCCCTCAGCCCTTCACTCAGGCTGGCCAGACACCCCAGTGGGACCTCCACCCTGATCCGGGACACCCTTCAGGGCAAACCAGCCAGCCCCCACCCATGCACCAGGCATATAATAAAAGGGTAATATGCAAATTGACCCTAACAGCAGAACGGCTGGGAATGACTGGTCACTGTGACACACACTGACCACCAGGGGGCAGACGCTTAATGCAGGAGCTTCCCCCTGGTGGTCAGTGTGCTCCCACAGGGGGAGCTCTGCTCAGCCACAAGCCAGGCTGACGGCTGCCAGCACAGCAGTGATGGCGGGACCTCTCCCGCCTCCTCAGCAGCGCTAAGGATGTCCAACTGCAGCTTAGGCCTGGTCCCCGCTGGCAAATGGACATCCCCCAAGGGCTCCTGAGCTGCCAGAGGGATGTCTGACTGCCAGCTTAGGCCCGATACTCTGGGGGAGTGGGCCTAAGCCAGCAGGTGGATATCCCCCGAGAGGTCCCAGACTGCGAGAGGGCACAGGCCGAGCTGAGGGACCCCTCCAAGTGCACAAATTTTTGTGCACCGGACCTCTAGTATATGTATATTTAAGACTGATGGATAACCAATAACTATAATGTGTACACATATCCATACACACACACACACACACACACAAACACATACACAATAATTACACACCTGAAGAAAATATTAGCAAGTTTTGCATAGAACTAAATTAAGAAAAATATCCTGTTCCTAAATAAGTTTTGCTAAATCATTGAGCAATGACCCCCCATGTTAAAATATATTAATACAAGGCATAATATTAGTAAGCAAAAATTTTAAAAAATATTATTGATAGAATTTATTATCCATTCAAATATTTTAGTAAGGGAAGGCTGATTTAATAAGTTGTGTTGGGAGGATTTCGAAAAGTAACATCAGCAAAAACGTGGGCAGGACTTTTCTAGCATATTTACCCCAAATCACACAACATTTTATAATCAAACAGGGAAGAATACCTTGTGAAAGTCCTGAAGTCCAGCACACTGTTGGATTAAAAATAAAATCCAAGATTAGACACATTGAGGAGGGTAAGAGGAACAGTTTCACTTTACCTGAAGCACAGCTAAGTGCCAGGAGGAACTCTCTTGGCCGGTGATTTTGTCCACAGGAAAATGAGTTTGCAAGGGAGTGCCCAGCTTCTCTAGCTGTGCACAACTGTGCCAATGAGCCTTCTTCCTTCTTGCCCCAGCCAAAATACTGAGGTGTGCTGCACAACTAAAAGGCAAAGAAGGGTGTGGAGAACAGCAGCCAGGGCTTAAAGATAATTAAAAACATGCAGATCCTAATTGCTTTGAGTCTCTGTTAAGAATTCTGCCCATGAACCACTGGGGACACCTCACCTGTGGATCTCTCCAACTGTCCCATGGGCACATCCAGTGCTCCACTTGTCTCACCCACAACCCCCCCACCTCATGGTCAGAACCCCATTTGTTCTCCAAAGAGTAGACAGAGCAAACATGTGCAGACAGCTAGTGAGCATATGCAAAAAGCCAGCCTGACTGTAGGACTGGGAGGAAGCACACACACTTGAGCATTTAACTGCACCCCAGGGAAAGCAAACAGCAGGCTGTCAGAACCTGACCTGGCTTTGCAGGATCAAGTAAAATCATACATTCTTAAGAATTTCCACCAGCAAGAGGAAGAAGAAATGTGGAGCAGGTATATTTATAGGAAGTTTAGAAAGCCTGGGAATTCTTGGCAGGATTGACAGAAGGTGTTTTTATCCTTGAAGTTAATGCTTAAACATTGAATGCAATAGATGACTGCTTCTTCAAATGCAAAGATAGCAACTCAAGACTAAGGAATATAAAAAATTAAGGAATCATAGTATCACCAAAAACCCAATAATATTTCAACAATGGACCCCAAAGAAATAGAGATCTACAATTTGTCTGATAAAAGATCAAAATAGTTGTTTTGGGGAAGCTCATTGACCTTTTAGAAAACATAAAGACAATTTAATAGAATCAGAAAAATGATATATGAAAAAATAGGAATACTGACAGAGAGACAGAAATCATTAAAGGACCTAAATAGAAAATCTTTATGTTGAAGAATACCATGGCTAAAATAAAAGAAAAAGAAAAACAGAGAGTACCAACAACAGACTTTATCAAGCAGAAAAAAAGAATTTGAGATGTGGAAGACAGGCCATTTGAAACTATGCAGTCAGAAGAGAACAAAGAAAAAAATAATGAAAAAGAATAAAGAAAGCTCATGTGAATTTTTATTTACCATCAAGTAAAAATATCTATGTATATTGTAGTCCAAGAAAGAAGAAGAGAAAGAGAAAGGGACAGAAAGCTTATTTAAAGAATTAATGGCTGAGGAATTTCCAAATCTGGAAAAATATTTGAATATCTAAGTTCATAAAGCTCATAAGTCTCCCAAAAGATTCAACCCAAAGACATCTTCTCAAAATGCATTATATAAAACATGTCTAAAATCAAAGAGAATTTTAAAAGCATCAAGACAAGAAAATTCCACACATATTAGGGAACTACCACGAGGTAACTAGCAGATTTCTCAGCAGAAACCTTGCAGACTAGAAGAGAGTGGAAAGGTATATTCAAAGTGCTGAATGAAGAACAAAAAATACCAGTCAAGAATATTTTACATGGCAAAGTTGTTCTTCAGAAATTTAGAGGAGATAAGGACTTTCCAAAATAAAAGCCAAGGGAGTTCATCGCCACTAGACCTGCCTTACAAGAAATACTCAACAGAGGTCTTCAAGCTGAAACAAAAAAATAGTAATTAATAACAATAAACCTGAAAATATAAAATATGCTGGTAAAAATAGGTATATACTCTATATATTACTGGCATAAAAATAAACACATAGACCACACCAATGGGAAAGATTAGAGAGTTCAGAATTAAACTCCCACATACACAGTTAGATAATCTCTATATATAAAGCCAAGTGACCAAAACACGGGAATGACCAGAATGATCGGAACAACCAGAGCAACCGCTCACTATGACGCACACTGTGGCAGCCAACTGGACAGATCGGGGCCTTGATCAGCCCACCAACCATCTGCGGCCCCTCCCCCTGACCAGCCCCATCCCGGATCAGCCCCCCGACCCTGATCGGGGGCGGGGATGGCTGGGCCCTCCCCTGGCAGGCCAGGCCTGATCGGCCCCCAGCAGGACAGGCCTGCCAGACCCAACCCGTGCACAAATTCATACACTGGGCCTCTAGTATTTGATAAAAGAGCCAAGAGCACCCAACTGGGAAGGAGAGTCTTCAACAAATGGTGTCAGAAAAACAAGAGCAAAAAATGAAATCGGATCCCTATTTTACATTATTTATACCAATTAACTTGAAATAGACCAAAGCCTTAAACACAAGACCAAATACCATAAAAGTACCAGAAGAAAACACAGGGAAGAAGCTCCTCCACATTGATCTTGGCATATTTTAGAAATGACACCAAAAGCACAAACAAAACAATCAGTAAACAACATCAAACCTAAAACCAACTGCACAGCAAAGAAAGGCATCAACAAAATAAAAGACAACCTATAAGATGGGAGAAAACATTTGCAAGCCATATATCTGATAAGGGATTAATATCCCAAATATGTATTAAAAACTCATACAACTTAATAGCAAAAACACAAATAATTCATTTGAAAATAGGCAAAAAAACCTGAATATATTTTTTTCCACCCAACAAATATCTCCAACATATTCCAGTATATCATTAATACACAAAGGAGAAAAAATAGTGAAAGAGACCTGGGCAAACATAACTTAAAATGGATTTTAAAACAACATTTATTTCAGCATAGGAGCAACACCACTGCCCTGGGAGCCTCCAAACCTCTCTCTGCAGCAGCCTGAGCTGGACCACCAGGGCGGAGCCACTTGGAAGCCCCACAGTGATGTGCTGATTGCCTTCATTCAGACCCAGCAGCTGCATGTGGCCAGGGCTGACCCATTCCTGGAGCACAGGTGTGGCCCTGACATTGACTCACCATCCATCACAGCTCGGAACACTGGCATCTTCTGGCCTGGCTTCCCGATCAGTGATGTTGAAGGAGATGATTAAGCCTCCAATGAATGTGGCTGTCTGAACTTCTTCCCTGTAACTCACGAGTACCATGCAGAGACCATCAAGAACATGCACGGCCTCAGAAAGCTTTACTCTTGATCCCGTTCTCTACCGGCCTGTTGCTGTGACCCTGAACCCTAAAGGACCTGAGATCTGAACTGGGCTCATCAAGGGCAGCAGGACGCCAGAGGAGAAGCTGAAAAAGGGGACCACTCTCAAGATCACGCTGGATAAGGCATACGTGAGAGTGTGAGGAAAACACCGTGTGGATGGACTCCAAGAACATTTGCAAGGTGGTGGAAATGGGCAGCAAGATCTACGTGGATGGTGGACTTATGTCTCTGCAGGCGAAGGAGAAAGGTGCTGACTTCTTGGTGACGGGGGTGGAGAATGGTGGCTCTTGGGGCCGCAAGAAGGGTGTGAACCTCCCTGGCGCTGCTGTGGACATGCCTGCTGGTCAGAAAAGAACATCCAGGATCTGAATTTGGGGGTAGAGCAGGGTGCAGATATGGTGTCGGTCTTTCATCCACAAGGCATCCGATGTCCACAGAGTCAGAAAGGTTCTGGAAGAAAAGGAAAGAACATCAAGGTAATCAGGAAAACCGAGAACCACGAAAGGGGTTTGGAGGTTTGATGAGATTCTGGAAGTCAGTGATGGGCTCATGGTAGCTCAGTGGGGGTCTAGGCATTGAGATTCCTGCAGAGAAGGTCTTCCTTGCTCAAAAGATGATGGTCGGACAGTGCATCCAAGCCGGGGAGCCTGTCATCTGTGGCGCGCAGGTGCTGGAGAGCAGCGGGTCCCACCAGGGCGAGGGCAGTGATGTGGCCCATGAGGTCCTGGATGGAGCCGACTGCATCATGCTGTCTGGAGAGCCGGACATGGGGGACCAACCCTGGAGGCTGTGCGCATGCAGTGCCTGATGGCGGGTGAGGCAGAGGCGGCATCTACCACCTGCAATTATTTGAGGAACTCCGCCGCCTGGCGCCCACTCCCCACAGAAGCCGCTGCTTAGGGCGCTGTGGGGCCTTCTTCAAGTACCCCAATGGGGCCATAATTGTCCTCACCACGCCTGGCAGGTATGCTCACCGGGTGACCAGGTACTCACCGGTGCCCCCCTCATTGCTGTGACCCATAATCATCAGACAGCCCTCCAGGCTCACCTGTACCGTGGCATCTTCCCTGTGTTGTATAAGGACCCAGTGCAGGAGGCCTGGGCTGAGAACTTGGCCCAGTGGACCTCCGGGTGAACTAGGCCATGAACGTTGGCAAGGACCGAGGCTTCTTCAAGAAGGGAGAAGGGGTCATCTTGCTGACTGGGTGGCATCGGGCTCAGGCTTCACCAACGCCACGCTGTAGTGCCTGTGCAGTGATGGGCCTCAGAGCCCCTCATTCAGCCCCCTCTCATCTCCTCCCCACAACCCATCCCTTAGGCCAGCAATGAGGGTAGAGAGCACCTGGGGCTGCAGTGTGGCACTGGTGGGCTGGGACACCAAGGAAGAAGAGGAATGCCTCTGTAAAACATGGCCATTTTTAAATCCTGCTCAGGTGAGGTAGCCCAGAGCCAGGCTGCCCATCTTATGGCCCCACCCAAGCAACAGGGGCAGGGGGTAGGACTGGAGGCTCCAGAGCTTAGCATGGAGGGCAAAGCTCCTGCTTCTCCTCCTTTGTGCACTCCCTTCAGTTCCTGTAGAAATGGACACTCAGAGAACCCCCAAGCCTGGCCTGGGGTCAGGAGAGAGCCAGCTGGAGAGGCCAGTGGTTCCAGTTTCCGGAGACTCTGGCCCTGGCCTCCACTTGCTTCTCCAATCCCCTCAGCTTCCCACACTCCCACCTGTCCTGCACTGTGCACTTCTGTTCCTGCTCCACTCAGCTGGTGCAGACAAACACCCTCGCTTTCATTTTCCCCACTACTGCAGCCGCCTCTGGGCCTGTTGCTACAGAGCATAACTGTATCTCAATAAACAGCAGCTGAAGCAAAATAAACACACAACAGCATTAATTTCAAAATACTTTATTGAAATAGATATAAGTAGACAAATAAATTTAATTGAATAAAAAACTTAAAATAAGCACAAAACAAGTATAAGAATTTGATGTCTGGGCCCTGGTTGGTGTGGTTCAGTTGGTTGGGCATCATTCCATACACCCAGAGGTATGTAGAGAGAATTTCTAAGATTAGGACTGCATAATCAATAGAAAAAAATGAGCCTGGCTGGTGTGGCTCAGTGGTTGAGTGTAGACCGATGCAACAGGAGGTCACAGTTTGATTCCTGGTCAGAGCACATGCCTGGGTTGCGGGCTCCATCCCCAGTGGGGGACATGCAGGTGGCAATGGATTGATGTTTCTCTCTCTCTCCCTTTCCTTCTCCCTTACTCTCTCTCTAAAAAAATTAATAAAAGTATTTTAAAAAGTATTTGATATATTTGGTAAAGCATTTTTTGTCTGTATTAAGATATATATGTATATATATCAAATATATATATCTATGTGTGTATCAAATAAATAATAATTGTATGTACATTAATGTATAAATGTAGCAGATAAAATGGCACACTAGTGTTGAATAAATATTTATGCAATGAGTAATTGGGTTATTGATTAAATGATTAATTCAAATATTTCTACTCTAGATTTTATACCTTATTCATTTTTTAAAGGTATTGGTGATTATATTTTATGTAAAGAGTTTTTATTGTGTATGCAGTTAAATATAGGTTTTTCCTCTATCTGGTCCGCCTCTCTACACCAAAAATGTTCTCAATTATGGATCATACTCTCCCATTATTTTTCCATGGCTTTATTTTTTAAAATTAACACTTTACTTCCTGGAGAATTTACCTTATGGAGGAAAGATTTAGCCTCATTTTCTTTGCACTTAACCAATTCTCCTTAGACCATTAATTGCATAACACTTTCTTTCCCAACCGAACTGAAATGAAAGGGAATTTAATCTTGCTCCCAACTACCCAAACCAACTACCAGGGCTGCCCTCTATGGGTTTATGACAATAAAAACTCTAACCCCTCAGGTCAGATAATCATATGTATGATAATTAACTCTATGAGTAATTATTGTGTTATGCAAATAAACAATGCAGATGAGTCGTTTCATTAAACAAGCACCATGGGGTCATTAGGCTTTGATCTCTGTCCTAGTCTTTTGGGGAAAAATACTTTCTATGAACCACTGTCCTGAACTGGCAATAAAACATCACTGGTAAGCTCACATTAAGCTGAATAATATGCAGACTGCTTGATTCGTATTGAATATGTGTCTGGCGGTTGGGGCCCACTGTAATGAACTAGCCCACAAATCACAGCTTAATGGGAATCTACTATTACATATTGCTTAATTAAAAGTTGTGAGCTTATTAACATGTGTCTTTGGCACTGAGCTTTGGGGATGTAATCTCTGTGCAAATAAGACTAGGTTGTAAAAGTTTTATAGATTGACGATGATATTATAGTCCATACCTTAATAACCCATCATTTCCTCAAAGAATTTTTCATATCTTAAATTCTTCTATCCAGCTGCAACAGATTCTTTTGTTTATGTTTTTCAGTGTTGTAGGACCCACTGTAATGGGCTGATTTTTTTTTTAAAAAGGCTATATCTTAAATATTTTGTCTGGACACCCTTTCATCATTTAATCTTATTAGCAAAGTTTTCTGGGAGAAAGTCTTAGAGCTTGCCTTTCATTAGAGAGTCTCCAGGTAGTAGAGATCTATTAGGTATGGGTTTGTAGAATTTCCATTATAAATCTCTATTTTCAGAGATTTATAATTCAGCTATAAAAATGTTGCCCTAGGCTTCAAGTTGGAATACAAGGTCTTAGTCTGAGAGAGTACATTGTTAACACACACAAAAAAAATTGTGTTGTTGTTTTCATCTTACCAAAATGAAAAAAGTAATGGCATGTAACCATTTTCAAATACTTTCTGATAAACCACTGTGAGATGGTGTGTGGAGCTTTTTGTTTTGACATGACGTTTTACAGGATGTTTGTTTGTAATTTTTAACTGAGCCATTGGTAGGTTTTCTTAAATGTCAAAATAAAAGATGTCTTTCACATACCTCATACTCTATCCAGACTGGACACTTCTGATCATCTTTGGTGGACCCTTTGATGTAGAGCACTTCTCGAGTTCTTGCACGGAAATATCTTCATTTACTAAATCCTATTAATATTTAGGAAAAAAGTTATATTGTTCTAAATAATTGAACTCCATTATTACCGTTTTGAGTAATCGTAGGTCCATTTTAATTAAAAGTTTCACTTGATACTGCAGGATTAAAAAATATCAGTGACCAAAATGTACTGGGAGGAATGGTGGGAGAGACCCAGCTCACGTTCTGCTATGAAATGGCTGTGTGACTTTGGGAGACTTACTTAAATGCTCTAAACCTGTTTCTATCTGTCAAAAGAGTTTGAGGACAAAATGATCATTCCTTTGGGATTTGAAGTTTTTATATATCTGCTAATTAATTTCACATAGCTTTCCAAGTTCACCAATGACCTTCATGTCACTAAATCAATAGAAATTTTTTAGTCTTCAATTTAATCTCTCCAGAATATTCTAAAAGATAACCACTTACCACATATGGATGAGTTAGGTTCTAAATGACCTCAATGTCAGGTATTTGTGATTCTTTTTCTGTTTTTGATTTTTTTCCTCCATACATCTCTGCTGTTTTCCTCTCAGATCAACTCAGTCATTAAATGTTGACATTCACAAGGCTAGTTTCAATGGACTCCTCTTTTACTGTCTTGTATTTACTCCCTGAGGGAGCTTTCTAGTGGCTTTCTGGAGGCTTCAAATGTACCTTTGCCCAAATGTTAATTTAGAGCTCAGATCTCACTTCTGCACCAAAGACCTCTCAGATTCAAACATCCACACAATTCCTCTTGAATCAGTGTCCATATTATTATTCATAGATCTCCCCACCTCCTAGTCAAAGCAGCTCCTTCTCTTCCCTATTAATTATATGGCTTCACCTTACACCCAATATTCATAATCCTTGGCTTCATCCTCATATTATTTATCCTTCTCTGTATCATAATGTACAAATGTGTTCATTTTATTCCTAATATCACTCTTTGTTTAGGTCACTAATATTTTCTTTGGCAATATCCTACTTAGGTCACTAATATCCAAACTTTTGTACCTGCCTCCACCTCCTATCTTACATTATTCAATTCAATTTGAAAATTGTATCCAGAGGTACACTTAAAGTAAAAGACAATAATTCTAACACAGTCACCAGATAGTTTACAGTCATTTAATAGCTATATATCACACTGAAGCTCACATCTCAAACCCCTGCTATACAAAACCCTGCGTGATGTGCGTGTCCAGCTTCAGCCCTTGGAACACCCATTCACTCTGTTCTAGTCCTTCTGGTTTCTTCCCTGTAAGCATCTTTGCCTTTCCTGCCTCAGGCCATGGCATGGTGTTCCCTGTACCTGGAGTACACTTGTGGCTCTCCAGTACCTCTTCCAGGTAACACTCCTCTGCATTCTTACTGGGGGAGAGACATAAGGCGGTCCTTGGGATAGGCTTTCTGTGCCTTACCGAATATCCCTCTTTATCTCTAGGGTTTAAGCCTTATGAGGGCAGGGTCCTTCGCTGTCTTTCAGGAACCTGACCTGAACTCTACCTGGTGCCTGGCACATGGCAGGTACATAATAAAAGCTTGCTATCTGACAGACTGTAGAGACTGGGTCCAGGTCATAGCAATGTCTGAGACTCTGTGATCAGTAGGAATTACACATCCCACCTGCCACTGTCTAAAGTTATTATGGATTATGTTATATGGTTCCATAGAGTGGTCAGAAAAATTAAGCAACAGCTACTGAAAATATGATTGGGCCTATTGGTTTATAATAACCAGAGTATAATGGAAGGACTTGTTAAAGGCTATCTGGTAGCTCAGAGTGGATGTAGACCAGGCTTGCCCTGAAGTTCTGAAGTTGCCATTTACTATTCACTATGTTTTAGATAGGTACCTTCTCTCTCCAGGTTCATCTTCTCCCCTTTCTTTAGTTTGTTGTTGTTGTTGTTGTTCTAATTGTTTATATATTGGTCAGTCATTTCTGTAAGAGAGACATTCATATATAATATATATATTATCAACTGTATAACCTAAACCTTTCCATAATTATTCTTTACAGAAAAATCAAAGGCTACTGTTTAACAAAATGAAAGGTTCTTTATGGTGGAATTATGAGCTTTGCAATTTGAATAGCCTTCTCTGACCTGCTCAAATTATACCAGGTAGATAAGACAGAATCTATATAAATTTATATTTCTTAATTAAGAAATTCTACACTTTTAGGAAACTGGGTGTGCTTAGAGTCTTGTAGAGAGGAAAGTTGCCCAATTTTTTAGCTCTACTAGGCCTTCTTCCAAGCTGTCAGGGCTGAGTTACACTGACTATGGTGGATTCCACTGACTAAGACATGGAAAATGCCGTAGACCATGAGAGCGAAACAATACTTCTATTCCTTACACATGAACATAAATGACATCATTAAAAGTTTTCTTGTCTAAACCTCATGAGGACTTGTCAAATATTATGGAGGGGGGATTCCACAACACATGTCAGTGGACTAAAGTAAATGATCCTTGAGTTCCTTTCCCACCCTGGAATTCCTTAAGCTCACACTTCCTTTCATAACACATTGATAACATTTCTCCTCCAAGAAGGGATTCATTTAGCACCTACAACATTGCAAGAAGTTAATAGTATTGATTCCATTGACCTGAGCAAGGAAACCTGAAGAATGGTCTGGAAGGCTATGACCATTGAAGCATGGTGAGCATGGGGACTTCGTAACAGTAAATAGATTGTAAAGAAAGTGTGATTGTTTCCTAGACCAGGTGACTACATAGAAATCCATTCACATCTGAAAATCATTTGAGTCTATTTTCTTTTTCAACAGATCCCCTTTAAGTGAAGCAAGGAATGCTGGTTTATGGCAAATAAACAGAAATTATTTTATTCCAACATCTCAGGCCAGATTTCTTTAATTCCGGTTGTATGCATAAAGCTTTAACAAGAAAGCCATAATTTTCATGATGGAAAAAAACACACACATCTATTTTAGGAACAAAGGCTGGGCAAAATGACAACCAGTCACTTTGCTGCCCATCTTAGGAAGTTAGCATGTCACAGTTTCCAATTATGTTAATCTTGGCTCTTTTGAAGAAAAATAATTTTAAAATAGAAGAATTACTTCAAATCTACTCCTAGTTTAGAATAACTAGAAATATCGAACAAGTTCAACTCCATTTAATAATCCTAGCCTAAAACTGGTTGGACTCCCCTGCAATACTTAATAGAGAGTCAATAACTAATATTTATAAGTGTGACCATTTTTTAGTGAGCCAATTAAAGTCACAATTTTCCATACACAAGAATTGTGGTGTGGAACTAAAAATCTAAAAATCTATCTATGACAAGATGTATACTTCTAAATAGTCATAATCTATTTGAGGAGTAATGATATATGAAAAATAGAATATATATCTGTTGAATAGCATTTATAAATTATAGCAGCTAAATTATATTGGTTGTTAACTGACATGTGAAGCATAGATGGAAATGTTTTCTTGGAGGCTGATCCCATGAATATAACAAAACAGAAAACAACCTAATATAATTGTCTGGTAAATTTGACATTGGACAAGAAGATATCAAGATCAATCAAATAATATTGCATGTCTTTCCTTTATCTTTTTGCTGTTTTTCCTGAACTCATAGCAGGACCAAGATTAGATTGGTTTTTATTAGGTTCAAATTTACAGTATAACTGGTTAATCACAGGTTTAAGTAGGCTGACTTTCAAATGAATATGACTTGATCTTGGAGAGTTAAGCTTGATCTTCAGATTACCTTGTGCATAGAGAGGAATTCATTACCTATAGGTAGCAGAGAAGCTAGAGTATTATTAAGGGTGGGGCAAAGGACCACTCCATATCCATAACCACTATTACTGGATGGAGTACTTGGATTAGGGATTTAGGGAAGGATGATGCACCAAATACTTATATCACACAAATCCTTTTCACTATTTGCTTACATGTGTCTCATCACTATGCAGTATATCCTATGAAAGTGTAATAAAAATTAGGTCTGAAATTTATCTGCAAACTTCCCACAAGGCTCATACTAAAAAGGATGCTTGTGTTGAAATACATATGCCAAAGTGTGCTTAGAATGCACATTAAGAAGGCCTTTCTCCAGCCTATCGGTATGAATATTGGGAAGCATGTGCTCCAGTTACTCTCACGTTATTTCACATTTCTTTTTCCCTCTTTGCTTTCCATTTCATTCTTTTTAGCCAAGTTTCCTTTAAAAATATTATGAGTCTTAACAATTCAGGGCTGGGCAAAAGTAGGCTTACTGTTGTTCAGATGGAAAAAGAGGTTCATATCAAAAGTGCAGGTTATGATTATTACAATAGCTTTATTAACTCTGTGCTTTGTGTACTCACAACTATAAACCTACTTTTAAAAGAAATCCTCACCTGAGGACATGCTTTTATTGATTTTTAGAGAGAGCATGGAGGAGAGAGAGAGAGAAAAAAAAAACATTGATGTGATAAGTTGCCTCCTGTAAGTGCCCTGACCAGCGGATCGAATCCACAACCTAGGTATGTGGACTGATCAAGAATCGAAACTGGAGAAACCAAGATGGCGGCATAGGTAAACACCGGAGATTGCTGCCTCACACAACCACTTCAAAAATACAACTAAAAGACGGAACGGACATCATCCAGAACCACAGGAAGGCTGGCTGAGTGGAAATTCTACAACTAGAAGGAAAGAGAAAAGCATACCGAGACCCAGAGGAGGCGCAGTGCGGAAGTAAAATACTAAGGTGCGGAGTGCATGTGGAGCGAGTTGGCGGCTGAGGGGGCGGTTGTCATTTTCAATCGGGAGGGAGTCTCAGGCTCTGAGCTCCAGTTCCGGGCGAGTCTCTAGGGACCCAGACTCATACGGGAGAAGAGGAACTGTCTGGCATCGGTCAGAACCCTAGGGCAGCTTTCTCTCCGAGGGGCTTGCAGCGACTACTGGGACACTGAGAAGCAGAGCCTCTGAGGGCAAGACTGAGAGCAGCCATAACTGCTAGCCCCACCCTGTTGATCCTTGGGACCCGCCCCGCCCAAGCCCTGCAGGGAGACTTTTGCTGGATAGCCACAGGCAAAGGCTAGATTAGCACCTCCCTAGAGATCCAGGAGCCAGGAAG
>NW_005871155.1:2877694-2899991 GCF_000147115.1 Myotis lucifugus
TGAATGCTGAAAGGTATCCTTTAAGAAGAGGAAGAAGAAGAAAAAGGTAAAGATACAAATTATGAACACAAATACATATCTATCAACAAGTGAATCTAAAAATCAAGTGAATAAATAATCTGATGAACAGTATGAACTGGTGATTGTAATAGAATCAGGGGCATAGAAAGGGAATGGACTGACTATTCTTGGGGGGGAAAGGGGTGTGGGGGGAGTGGGAAGAGATTGGACAATAATCGTGCACCTATGGATTAGGACAGTGGGTGGGGAGTGAGGGCGGAGGGTGGGAGTGGGAACTGGGTGGAGAGGAGTTATGGTGGGAAAAAAGAGGAACCAATGTAATAATCTGAACAATAAAGATTTAATTAAAAAAAAAGAATCGAAACTGAAACCTTTTGGTGTATGGGAAGATGCTCCTACCACTGAGCAACACTGGCCAGGGTTATAAACCTACTTTTGCCCACCCCTGTATATATCCAATTATAATATGAAAAAAAGTCTAAGACTGTGCTAAGGGAAGAGAAGTCTTTCAATTGGTCCTATTGTATTTAATGAACCTGTTTAACTAAGATTTGGTAATTGGATTATTGATGTATGACAGCAATATTAATTCACCCGAATTTGAATATGTGTGAGATAGTATATGCTTTTTATTCTAGTCAGGGGCATAATAGAAATACATTTTTAAAATTAATTTTATATTCATATGAAATGTTCCCATTTTAATGGAGACTGTATTGTTCTTCAGGGAGAAATCAGCATTTTTATGTGAAATTGGGTATGTATTGCTTAATCAAGGCTTTTTCAATTTAATTTACTCACAATACGTTTCATGAGTGCTAACTTTCCTGAGACCCTTTGTGTCATTATAGCTAAATAATTTTTGGTGCAGTTATAGCTAATTATCAAAGAAAACCTAATGAGGCTTCTCATAATATAGTAGTATAACTACTTCTGTTAAGTAACTTAATTCTTATTGGTATGGAATTTTCAGGAAATGTTGCAAAATATGTAACATGTTTTAAAATATAAAAAGTATATATCTGTTTGACAGGGTAAACCCAAAATTGTATTTGACCTCCTTTTTTGAACTTTAATATTCACTATGTACATTTCCTCATGTTAAGTATGTAATGGGAAAATTATAAGATCAGTCTTGTTACTCTGTTACTTTTAAGCAATTGTGCGTTCTGAATGTATATCATATATTAAATTTTACTACTAAATAATGAAGATAACTATATAAAAACTAGAGGCCCAGTACATGGAATTTGTGCAGTTGGTGAAGGAGGCCCTCAGCCCGGCTTGTGCCCTCTCGCAGTCCGGGAGCCCTCAGAGGATGTCTGACTGATGGTGTAAGCCCGCTCCCCTTGGAGAGTGGGCATAAGCTGGCAGTCGGACATGGTTAGAACTGCTGCGGAGGCAGGAGAGGCTCCCGCCACTGCCGCTACACTCACCAGCTGTGAGCCTGGCTCAGGGCTTCTGACTGAGTGGCGCTCCCTCAGTGGGAGCACACTGACCACCAGGGGGCAGCTCTTGCATTGAACATCTGCCCCTGGTGGTCAGTATGTGTCATAGCGACCAGTCATTCTGCCGTTTGGTCAATTTGCATATTAGCCTTTTATTATATAGGATGTATCAGGATATCTAGAATGTTTTTGTAGAATACTACTAAATAACCAAGGTACTATATAAAGATGTATCAGGATATCTAGAATGCTTTTGCCACTGCACATTAACATATGCTTTTTAAAAAATGTACTTGGATAGTAGTATTTCCTTTTTTAATAAAAGTTCTCATAGATTTTCTTGCATAGATAAAAAGTTAAGGTTGAATGAAACATGTGACTACATGGAAATCAAATTATAGAGAAGACATACTAGACAACTACTATTAATAATAACAGAAATGTATTTAGATGTCCTATGTGTATATGGCATAGTTAAATCTAATGACGTGGGTAGTATTGCTTTTACTATATTTTTCAATAAAAAAACTGAGACTTAGAATGAAGTAATCTGCCTAAATTCACAGGGATTGAGAGTTTGGCAGTGTTCTATGTTGAACTGTGTCCCCTAAATTCATATATTAAAGTGCTAACCTCTAGTGCCTTACAATGTGACCTTGTTTGGAAATAGGGTCACTGAAGATGTAATTAGTTACGATGGATTTGTACTGTAGTAGGATGAATTCCTACTCCAATAGAACTGATGCCTGTAGAAAAAGGAGACATTTGGAGACACATAAACAAGGAGAATAGTATGTGAAGATGCTTCCACAAGATGAGGAGTGCCCAGTATTGCCAGCAACCACCAGAGTTAGGAGAGAGGGATGGAGCAGATGCTCTATCATAGCCTTCAGAAGAAACCAATTATGTCCTTGATTTTGGCCTCCTGAATGGTGGGAAAATATATTTCTACTGTTTAAACCACCCAGTCTGTGATACTTCATTATGGCAGACCAAGAAAACTGGCATTAAGATGATACAAGATGTATTGATGCTAGGAAATTAGGACATTTACTGCTTCTTTCACAGATTATGCCAACTTCTGATAGCTAAGCGCCTCCCCCCCCTTCCCAATTCAACCCCTATTCTAAAAGAGGAAGTTCAGTTCAGTAAATATGAGAGTCTAATCATTGGTTAAAAGGCCCCTGGTTGGTCTGAAAATGGCATTCATCCAGAGGAAATATATAAATTTTATGTAAATGAGAAACAAACTTAATTTTGAATTTAAGATATTATTTATAATATATGTTTCATGTTTTACTTTAACACTTGAAGTATTTTCCCTTGATACACTAAACCTCTGAAATCTTCTTTGAAACACTGACAGAATCGATTGACTAGAAAATAGAACTCATATCTAAAGCAGATATTAGTCATTTAGGGTAAATATGGGAAGTGTTACATGAATGGTTAACTACTGCTAAAATGCAAAAAAAACAAAACAAAACAAAAAAACACCCTTTATTAAGCTTTGTATGGCAAAAAAAAAAAAAGAGCCAATCATCTTATCACATTGAAATTTAAAATGTATTACAAATTTATAAAGAGCTCCTGAGATTGGCTACTAAAAATGTTAATAATCACCCTAACTGGTGTGGCTCAGTTGGTTGGAGCATCATCCTGTGCACTGAATGGTGGCAAGTTGAATTCCCAAACAGGGCACATACCCAGTTTGAGGGTTCCATCTCCAGTTGGGGCACATACAGGAAGCACCCAATTAATGTTTCTCTTTCGCATTTATGTTTCTCTCTTTTTCTCTCTCCCTTTTCCTTCCCCTATCTCTCTTTACTAGTATAGTATATATACTAGAGGTCCAGTGTATGAATTTCTTGCACCGGTAGGGTCCCTAGGCCTAGCTGGTGATCAGGGCCAATCGGGGCCTTCCAGCTGCCGGCCGGCCAGGGCCTTCCTTCATTCCACGCTGCCCCCTTGTGGTCAGCACATGTCATAGTGAGCGATTCAGCTCCCGGTATCCCAGTCTCCTGATTTCCCAGTCGAACTCCTGAGGGGACACTTTGTATTATATATATATATACTAGAAGGCCCGTGCACAAAAATTTGTGCACTGGCAGGGAAGGGGGTTCCCTCAGCCCAACCTGTGCCCTCTCACGGATCACGCTGCCACTCGCCCTGCCCGCCCTGCCCGCCCCACCCACTCCGCCTAAGACACCTCAGGCCCGGATCCCGGGCTGGGGCGAGCAGCTGCTCAGATCCTGCTGCCGCCCACCCCTCCCACCCCGCCCAAGACAGGGCAGGCCAGGATCTCGCCTTGGGCGGCGCAGCGGGATCTGCCTGCAGTATGCAAATTAGCCGCCATATTTGTTGGCGGTTAATTTGAATATCTCGCTGATTAGCCAATGGGAGGCTTAGCAGAGGTACGGTTAATTTCAATCTTTGTCTATTATTAGATAGGATATATATTAGAGGCCTGGTGCATGAAAATTGGTAAATTTGTGCAATGTGGGGGGCAGAGGGTCCCTCAGCTCGGTCTGCGCCCTCTCACAGTCCAGGAGTCCTCAGGGGATGTCCTACTGATGGCCTCCCATAGAGGGAGGCCAGCTGCTGTCTGGCCTCCCTCTGCAGGAGGCAACCGGACAGGGAATCTGGGGATGGCACCGCTCCCATCACCCCTCTGTGGAAGGTGACAGGACGGGCCGATCAGGGGACAGTGCTGGCACCCCCCCTCTGCCACCTCTGGTCACCGCCCCCCCCATCGCCATTCCCTCCCTCTGCCCGCTGGCACGTCCCTTGGCTGACCTGGCACAGCCTGCTCACCGGCCCCACCTCTGCCAACTGGTCGTTCCACCATTCAGTCAATTTACATATTACCCTATTATTATATGAGATATATATTTAAATTGATTTCAGAGAGGAAAGGAGAGGAAGAGAGAGATAGAAACATCAATGATGAGAGAGAATCATTGATAGGCTGCCTCCTGAACACCTCACACTGGGGATTGAGCCCACAACCCAGGCATATGCCCTGACTGGAATGGAACCCTGACCTCCTGGGTTCATCGGTTGACATTCAACCACTGAGCCATGCCAGCGGGGCTTCCCTATCTCTTAAATAAATAAACACATATCCTCAGTTGAGGATTAACAAAAAACAATGTTAATGGTGTTAATTGTGGAGGATTTACATCATTATGTTCTATAGTATGGCTTGGGTGAGGAAGATTTCAGAAGCAGGTTCCAGGTAATGTTAAGTCTCTTTCTTTCCGATTTATAGCATCACAAGCACTAAGTCAACAGTGACAGATCATGGCACTCTATGAGCAGTCAGAAACTTAATTCCTCCTCATGTAAGTCACCTGGTTAAACATCTCAATGTTTTGCCATTAATATGATTTGGAGCCTGTTAAGACTAGTGGATTACATTTTTTGCAAAATGTTGATTTTAAGAAACTTTTCAATGTAATTGTTTCTGAACTGAAAACATAATCTACCAATTGCAATAATGCAATCATTTATACACTATTTAGAAAAAAAGTTTCTAGGATAACTATTAGAAGTTTATGTCTGCTAATGGCTTAAATCGTTTAAATGTTCTGGGTCATTTTAATAATTTGATTACTAATCACTAAAAGTCTCTCTATCTCCTTATAGGTAACTCTTTTGAAAGCTAGTTAAGCCGCTCTGAGATTTTCATTGCCTTTTCACAGAATTTTGGCACTGTGGATAGAAACCTGCAATGGATCAAACTATTTGGGTTCAACTGAAATGCATCCCTGAATTGAGAATCTTACAAATTTTAATTTTTTAGTTTTCTGTATTTATCAGGATGAACAGAATTGCTTCCTGAAATCTATACATATAAAGAGGTAATACGATAATTGTCCATTACGGTGACCCAGTAACGACCAATTTGCATATTGACAGACCAGCAGGAGGGTGCGCACGCAGCAGGGGGCAGGTGGCCGGAGCCAAGTTCCCAGGGTTTTGAGGAGAGTGCCTGACACTAGCCTGGACTGCAAAGAAGGAAGAGGAAGTGGCCACGGGGAGCTCTTCCAATCCCCCTGCATGGAAACCCTACCCCAGCCCCTGCACCCCCGGGGGGAAGGATGGACACCCTACCCCAGCCCCTGCACCCCCGGGGGGACGGGGAGGCTGACCAGATGGGGAGAAGACCCAGACTCAGGGATAGCTGCAGCCCACACCTCCGACTTCCTATCTCTTGCCCTCCAGTGGAAGCATGCTGAACCTCGCTGGGGGCACGGCTAAACCCACCCTCTTAGCTCACCTGGCTCTGCCCTGGCCTGGCCCCCACCCCACTCAAGGAGATTGGAGCCCCGCCCTGAGTAGGTACAGCTGCAAAACAGTCACATACAATTTAAAGAATGGCGCCAAGTGGGTAGGTTTGACAGTTACTCCCCATTCTGCCTCGCCGCCCCCTCCTAGCACCCTCCTAATGCCCCGCCCCCCACCAGTGCCTCCAAGGACAACCACCACTACAGGGATGCTGGCCAGAGCCCACCCCTCCGAGGCCTGCAGAACCCTCTGCAAAGCTTCCATAGCTACAGTCCCAGGAAACAATCATGCCCTCCTCCCCTAATCAGCACCTGCTACCTGTAAGGGTACCTGTGAGCTTAAAAATAACAATCCCTTCCCATTTAGACATCACGTACTTGATGAAACATTTCTAGGTTTATTAGCTCAGAACCTCCTCATGACAACCCAGTGAGGTAGGCGGAGAAGAGATTACAATTCTCATGGTATATGAGTATGTATTCAGAAATGAAGCTCAGAGAGGAAAAGTGTCAAGCCCAGTGGTTCCCAAGGTGCAGCACATGCTCCACAGGGGGGCAATTTGATGTTAAGTGGGGGCAATTCCAGAATGAGTTAACAGTGAATTTTTTGCATTTCTTATGCTTCTAGGGGGCTTCATCTACAGCGTATCCTACATAATAAAGGGCTCATATGCAAATGACCGAATGGTGGAATGACTGGTCACTATGATGCCTGCTGACCACTAGGGGGCAGACACTCAATGCAGGAGCTGCCCCCTGGTGGTCAGTGTGCTCCCACAGTGGGACTGCTGCTCAGCCAAAAGCCGGGCTCACAGCTGGTGAGCACAGAGGCAGTGGTGGGAGCTTCTCTCGCCTCCATGACAATGCTAAGGATGTCCACCTGTTGGCTTAGGCCCACTAAGCTGTCAGTCGGACATCCCCCCAGGGCTCCCGGACTGCGAGAGGGTGCAGGCCAGGCTGAGGGATTTCCCCCAGTGCACGAATTTCGTGCACCTGGCCTCTAGTATAATATAATTATCTCAAATGGTTTAAAATTGTGATACACATATCCTCTCCTTTATGTGCTAACTACTTGAACCCACTTGAGATTCACTAAATATTTGTCAGGTAAATAATTTGTTTTAGGTTTTCTTTAGAAATGGGCATCAAGATGAACTTAAATTCACAGGGGAAAAGTTCTGTATCAACATTGACACTTGCTCAAGTAGTAACACATGCTGACAACTTTCAGGAATTTCTGTAAAAATGTAATGAGGGTGAGGCAGGAAGGAAAGAACTTTCTACAAAAAAAATGCCTCAAGTGTTGAGGGTAAAATTGGGTCCAGGGTTGGTCATCTTTGAGTTTCATGTCCACCTCAGAGAAGAGTTCAAGCCAATAATTGCTATTCCAACACAGGGATCTCACTGTAACACTTTGGAAGGAACATCATGTCAACAAGAAGTAGAGTTGTGGCTGTACCTGTCTCATAAAGGGGGCAATTAAATCTGGCAAAGGATGTGGCTTTGGGTTACATCTGATTGCCATATCATATGTGACAAATAATCTTCTTTTATAATTACAGCATCCCTGGAAAGTTCGAGTAGAGAGCCACTAACTCTTTGAGATAATTTCATTTCCCATGAAGTATGTAACACAGATCTTCCTACACATGAGTAGCAATTTGAAAAATAGACCAAACATTTGGAAAGACACTACAGTCCCAAGGAACAGGGTTTATATAATAAATAAGAGGAAGTATTTCAAATAAATAATGACACTACCAGAAATAAGCAAAAAACACAAGGAAATCAATATAATAATTACATTGTTTGAAACAAAACAAGCAACAGAAAAGACAATTTTGAAAGGCAAGTATCATTTTCAATCTAAGTAATTGTAATGGAGACAATGAACTAGATTTTTGACAACTGTCAAAATTTGAAGTGGTAAAGTAACAGCCAAAGTGAAGTAATTCTCTCAGAAATTATAAGAAAAAGAATAACCATTTTAATTTATTAGAGAAAAGTTAAGAAATATGAAGTACAACCTAGGAAGATCATTATAAGAATTCTACAAATCTCAGAAACAGCTAAGAGGGAGAATAAAAGAGAAAAATATTTAAATAATGCTAGTAATAATAATTCAGAAAAAAAATCTTCTGGGCTGACCACATCTCACATTTCCATATTTTCTGGGCTTGTACAATATTCAACATAATAGAGATGAAGACCTAGCCATATCCTGGAAAAAGTCTTAAATTTAAAGGGACAAAACTTTTATATGTGATTAAGAAGAAAAATCAGGATGCAAAAAATAGAAGAAATTTAAGTTGGCCTAGGGCTTATCCTCTTTAACATTAAGTGATATTGAAAGCTGTCTTTATTATTCTGTGAAAAAGCATTACGCATTGAGATTTTTTATACTTAAAAATATAAAAAATATATTTTATATATATTTAAAATGTGCTCGCCAGCTGTGAGCCCGGCTTTTGTCATAAATTTGTAAATGTGACAGAAAGGCAAACTTTTACATGCACAAGGGTACATCCTGTCACAAAATAATTGCTTACAAAGTGAAAATTGAACAAAATATAGAACACTAAATGAGAAAATTACTATTTATAAAAATAATTATGATAACTAGTGGACACTGTAAAATATATACAATCAAAATAAACAATGCACCTGTCAGAATAATTGTTGGCTTTGAAGGTGTGTGATATAAACAATCATTTAATAATAATTGCAGCCAAATGTGAGAATACATATAGCAATGTAATGAAGAGTGGGTAGTGACGGAAGGCTCTGCATAAATATGGAGGAGTTAAACCTAAGTATTTACCACAGCTATCTATAAAAATTTCACAAAGTAAAAGTAAATATTTATTTAAAGGTCTAATCAAAAATAAATAAATAAGAGAGTAAATATCAAAAACAAAATTTGGTAAAATATAGATGAAATGGTTGAATGGCAACTTACTGAGCAATCAATAGAAAGATGAGATTTCATCCACCAGAAAGAAGCGCAGAATCAGACTGAATCATGTTGCAAATCCTGGAATTATTAGAAAATGAATATACCTTTGAAAGTGAAGGTTGAAAGTTTTTTCTATGAAGCAGTTAGAACTCCAAATGTCTAACCTCACTCTATGTAATTAACAAAATGGTAACAAGAGTTTGTCCTCTGAGATGGATGAACCTGAAGGAGAGACTGAATTTGAGAACACCAGATGAACAAGTGTGGGCAGTATCATTTATCAGACAGGTAAATAAAAGAGACTTAATATTGAAAGCTGAAATCTTTGGGACTGCTTCTAATATGTGGCTGGCTCTGGGAACACTACCAGCTGGGCATACTCTAGATATAAAATCTGTAAAAAAAGAGAAAGACAAAAAAAATAATAATAAGCATTGGAATTTCCCTTGTTAAATGGCTTAAGCCAATAATTTTGTAGAGTAGCCTACCATTTGAAAGCTCTGTCAATGTATACAATACTTTCTAGTATGTCAGTCTTTGATACTAAGCCTGCTTGGAGTTCTCTGAGCTTCTTGGTTTCCATAGTTTTATTTCTTTCATTATTTTTAGAAATTCTTTAGCATTATTTCTTCAAATATTTCTTCTGCTCTGTTCTCTCTCCCTTCTTCTTTTAGGATTCAAATTAAAGAGATGTTAAAGCTTGCAATATCTTCTTATAGACCTTGGATGCTTCAGTCTTTATTTTAAATTACTTAACTCTTTTATCATTGTGTTTTAACATGGTACTTTCTATGGACTTATCTTTAAATATCTTGTGTTGGTTCCCCATGTTGCAATTTTCACAGTGTTATCTGATAGGAGCCAGACATTTACCTGCACAGTGATGTGCACTACAGGTAAAAAATATATACTTTATTATTAAATTTTAGGGGGTGAAATTGGTTCATAAGACTATACAGGTTTCAAGTGTACAACTCAACAAAACATCTGCACACTGCATCGTGTACCCATAGCCCCAAGCAAAGTCTCTTCATCTCCATTCTCCCCCGCCCCCTTTGCCCACTTCCACTATCCCCAACTCCCTTTCCCTCTGGCTATCACCATACTGTTGTGTGTCATATATATATATATATATATATATATATATATATATATATATATATACACACACACTAGAGGCCTGGTGCATGAAATTCGTGCATGGGGTGTGTGTGTCCCTCAGCCCAGCCTGAACCCTCTCCAATCTGGAACTCCTCTCACAATCCAGTACTGCTGCCTCCCAACCTCTTGCCTGACTGCCTGCCTGATTGCCCCTAACCGCTTCTGCCTGCCAGCCTGATCACCCCATAACCACTCCCCTGGAAACCTGTTTGCTGCCTAACTGCTCCCCTGCCAGCCAAGTGCTGCCTAACTGTTCCCCTGCCAGCCAAGTGCCTCTAACTGCCCTACCCTGCTGGCCTTGTCACCTGTAACTGCCTTCCCCTGCAGGCCTAGTCACCCCCAACTGCCTTCCCCTGCAGGCCTGGTTGCCCCCAACTGCCCTCCCTTTTAGGCCTGGTCCCTTCCAACTGCCCTTCCCTGCCAGCCATCTTGTGGTGACCATCTTGTGTCCACATGGGGGCAGCCATCTTTGACCACTTGGGGGCGCCCATCTTGTGTGTTGGAGTTATGGTCAATTTGCATATTACCTCTTTATTAGATAGGATATATATATATATATATATATATATATATATATATATATGTATATATATATATAAATTTTTGCTTAATCCCTTCACCTTCTTTCATTCAGCCCCCCCAAAACCCTCCCCTCTTGATAGCTGTCATTCTGTTCCATGTGTCCATGTCTCTGTTTCTATTTTGTTTGCCAGTTTATTTCAATCTTTAGATTCCACATATACATGAGATCTTATTTCACTTAGCATAATAATCTCCAGGTCCATCCATGATGTTGCAAATTGTAAGATTCACATTTATTTTTTACCTCTGAGTAGTATTCCATTGTGTATATATACCACAGCTGTTTTATTCACTCATCTACTTGGGCTGTTTCCAGATCTTGGCTATTATAAGTATGTAATGATGCAATGAACTTATTCAATTGCATATATGTCTTTTGCAGGTAAGACATTTTGAAATTAGATAATGTTAAGCTTTTAAGAAGATGACCAAATTATGAGTACATGTTGGTATTATAAGATAATAAATTTCCAGACAAAAAATATATTTCTTCATCATTTTAAAAAGAAAAATAGTTGCATGTATTATAGAAGAAGAGCAGTAAAAGAATTCTGGATATTATTCTAGTAAAAAAATAAAATGTGTATAAACATTTTAAGTTATTAGAAAAGATACAATCTCTAAAAATATAGTTCTTATAGAAAAATATAGAAATAAGAGGGAAAGTATGATAGTAGTTCAAACAAAGCAATATGGCAGACTGGTTGGCATAAGACCAAGAATCATATTTACCAAGGAATCATTAAGCTCAGCTTCTAAAATAACATTTAGGATAGTGAGAAATATTGACCATTGCTTCTAAATTTATTTTCAACTATTCTTTTAAAATAAACAAGAAATAATTCTAATTATTATAATATAAAACTGCAGGTATTCAGTGACACTTTTGCCAATATTTAGTAAATACCTGGAAATATTAATTCTATAACCACAAATAGTTGGTGATATAAATCTAAAATTGATTGTTAAAAGGCTCTGTATTTGTTAATATTATTAAAGCAGTTTAGTTTAAAGATTTTAGAAATTTTTTCTAGATAAGAAAATGAAATTATTTTAAACTTCAATACATGCAAATAGTTGAAGAGAGGATGATTGATGTGAATATTTTAAATAATCTTAAATTTCTGAATCTTCTAAGTTTTAGTTGCAGATTTAATAATGTTTTGCATGTAATGTAGCTGATTTCATACAGTTTTTATTTTCATCTCTGATGTGTATCTTCAGTATGGGAGAATTCATAATAAGTTGTTCCTTGTAGATCATAATGGACAGTATTCAATTGACATTATGAGTGGAAGATTTATATGTGTTTGAGTATCCTATATAATAAAAGCCTAATATTCTAAGTGTCCAGTCATCCATTCAATCAATAAAAGTGTAATATGCTAGTGATGTGCTAAGGCCGCTCAACCACTCGCTATGACATGCACTGACCACCAGGAGGCAGACAGTCAACCGGTTGACCAGTTGCTATGATATGCACTGACCACCAGGGAGTAGATGCTCCAACTGGTAGGCTTGCTGCTGGGGTCTGGCCAATCGGGACTGAGCAAGAAGGGCCAGACATGCCCTATGCCCTCTGACAGTCCCTCCCTGGCTGGCCAACCTTCTGCATTCCTTCCCAGCCCCAATCATGCACAGGTGGGGTCCCTCAGCCTGGCCTGCACCCTCTCACAATCTGGGACCCCTTGGGGCCTGTTGGAGAGCCATTTTTGGCCTGATCTGGCAGGCATAAAAGGCTAATATGCAAATTGATTGAACGGCAGAATGACCAGTCGCTATGACACACACTGACCACCAGGGTGCAGACACTCAATGCAGGAACTGCTCCCTGGTGGTCAGTGCGCTCCCACAGGGGGAGCACTGCTCAGTCAGAAACCGGGATCACAGCTGGCGAGCACAGCGGTGGTGGTGGGAGCCTCTCCCGCCTCCGTGGCAGTGCTAAGGATGTCTGACTGCTGGCTTATGCCCTCTCCCTGTGGGGGAGCGGGCCTAAGCTGTCAGTTGGACATCCCCTGAAGGGTCCCGGACCGCAAGAGGATGCAGGCTGGGCTGAGGGACCCCTCCGAGTGCACAAATTTTGTGTGCCAGGCCTCTAGTCTTCATATAAAAGGTTATGTTCCTGAAATAGTAACAGTCTTATATTTCCTGGATATTTTTTCTTACAGGAAATAAAATAATTGGAAAAGTTGGCTTTTATTCAAACTCTATAATCAATGCTCTCTCACTAATAGACTGGATTAGAATTATGATCAAACTGCACACTTTCTCACATAACAAACTGGACTAAAAACATTTGAATTTGGAATTCAGGACCTACTTATTTAATATGTTACTTTTCTAAATTTGAGATTATCTCTATAAAAGCCCAGCGACTGTTATGGCAGAACAACCAGAATAACCAGAATGACCAGTGGCTATGACTTGCACTGTGGCAGCCAACCAGCCTGATCCCTGTCGCATGGCCACCCCCAACCTCCTGCAGCCCCTGCCCCTCCTCCTGGCCTCCCGACCCCTGATCGCCCCCCCCCCCCACACACACACCTGCTGGTCACGGACACAGGAAGCATGTGACTGAGCTGTCTGCACCCCTTCTGAGAGGAGATGCCTACCAGATATACAGAAGATATACAGAAGGCACTCAGCGAGGAGTCCGCACAAGTTGTGTTTACATCTTCATGCTGCCCACCCCCCCCCCCACACACACACACCACACACACACACCACACACACACCACACACAGACACCACAATGCCAAAGGAAGCCTGATTCAGGAACCTGTGCTGACCACCCACATGGAGAAACAGCGTGTGATAAACATCATGTCCCTCAGATGCTTGAATCCGCCTCAAGAGGAAGATGCTACAGACCCAGAGCGGGAAGATAGGGACTGAGACAGATGCTCTGGGAAAAACAGGGCCACGATGGCCGTGTTCTGCGTTTGCTGCCCGATCCTGCTTCCCAGCACCCTCCCCGTGTGAAGCGCCTGCATCTCCGCCCTTGGATGGAGGCCTGAGAGTGAGTGAAGAACTGCGGCTGTGCCTGTGGCTGCACTCGGCCTCCTCCCCTCGTGGATAAGCAGGAAACATATTTACTTGCCGGAATCTAAAACCCTCTTTATCAGTAATAAAGCAAATAATGCAAGACCCACATGTGTTTCTAAACAGGACTCTGTCAGGCTGTGTATGAACCCAGAACACAGGTGTGTGCTCCGCTGAGGAGGCTGCAAAGGCTGCTCCTCCCTCGAACGTAGGCAACCTGGAGAGGTTTAAAGGGAAAAGGAAACAAAAATAAAACAAAATAGCAGCAGACTCTGAAGCCACTGCCGATGCCGTAAATCCTCCGTGCAGTGATGATGTCAGAGCCTGTCTCCCCATTCCCAGGGCTCAGACGGCCAAGCCACTGACACCTGCCAGGTTGCCTGGCACCGGCCTCATCTATACAGCCACTTTCAACCTCCTGCCAGATCCTGGAGGTGGGTGGGTGGGCTTGTGGGCTTCAGTGTTAAAGCAACCCTGTTGGCGTAGCACAGACACATGTGGGCTTTTTGATGAGAGAGAACCCATGACATCCCTTCAGGAATGTGTTTTCAACTGTTCTGAGATCACTCTCCCAGCCTTGGTGACTCTCAAATAGGCCTCAGCGATTCCACTTGCCAATGCAAAGACTGACCTGGGTTTCAAGGAGACTGAACTCTTGGTCCCTGAAGTGTCCTTTCAAAAGGAAGGTCATCCTGGCTGCAGGTCCTTGCTCTTCATCATTTTGAATATTTCTTGTCATGCTTTTCTCTACCCAGCAAAGCTCATTTAGAACTGAAGGCCAGATAAAGAGCTTCACAGACAAGAAAAAGCTAAAAGAGTTCATCACCCTGATTGGAGGCAGGCAGGCCAACTGCCCACAGCCCCTCCCCCCGGGCCACTCTCCCACAATCGGCCCTGATTGGGGCAGTGGACCCCATCCGTGCATGAATTTGTGCACCAGGCCTCTAGTTCTTCTATAAAAGAAACACAACACCAACAATAATAATACCAGTCTGAGTTAATTCATGTAAAGATTATAACATTTCAATAATATCACTTTTAAAGGAACATTTCAATCTTGACCCTAATCTTTAAGTACTATTCCAAAGATATTAACAAATCTTGAAGAGCCTGGACCAATAAATATAATTTATTTAATGGAAGAATATATCTATTAAAAAATAAACAGATTTGCCAAGAGGGAGACATTAGTAACAACATATTTTAAGAAGATAGGCATGGCCATGAACATCTGTGTACCTAAAGGTGGAAGTGTGATGGAGAGTAGCAATGATTTAGACATCTTTTGTGCATGAATTAAGAATCCTCTTGATACCACCTCTTACTCTAGCCACTGCTATGACAACCAGTTTTGTGCAATAGTTGTGAAGCTTCATGCAATTCTAGCTTTGCCTCAGGGCCATGATAAAAAATTTGGTTTCCTGCCTTGAGATTTCTTAAATGTCATTGCTGAGGATGCCCACAGGAAACTCCATATAGTAATCAATGATTAACCCAGCAGTATGGGGAAGTTAACGTCCTTTAAGCCACCCTTGACTAAGAGGGGGATAGGCTCCTGTGGTTAAATGCTTCCTATGTGTGTTTGAATCTAACTACTGGTAGACTGTTCTGTGACACACTTTGTAAGCCCCTTTAGAAGCTACTAGTGGATGAAGTATAATTGCCATTAATGATGGCCAACTTGATCATGCATTCTTGTGTTGTTTTTTATTAAATTTCCCATTTTATTCTTCATGCCCTAAATTCCTGATTCCTGGAATCGCACTGTCCTCCAAACTACCTGCTCCATCATTTTCAGACTCATCTTTTGGAGAAACTCAGGGTAAAAGAATGGGTATCTGAATTGGTCTAGAAAACAAAACTTTGAGTGTGATTTTGGAGTTGAGTGATTCACCAGTCAGATGTGAATATCAGTCCCTTTGCTAATGGCAAATGTGTGCTGGTAACTCCTGGAATATCAGTCAATCCGATATTAATATTTTCATATATATATGCATTGGGATGAGGTACAGGTAGAAAATGAAACAGGGTTATGAAGTAGCTGTATCATTTGAAACATATTAGGGCAACTATAATTTCAGATTGTAGAATTAACAAGTTTTTCTGAATAATTTTGGAATCTTTTTTTTTTAAATAAGCCAATGGGAACCAAGATGAAAGGCCCTCTCATACATCACTTCCAGTGACTTTCTTATGAAATGTGTGTTTTCCATTTCCACAATCTTAGCATTTACTAAGTAAGAGGATATGAATTTTAGAGATGGAATGAAATTATTAGCATATAGATCCTAATGATTTAATATCTGGGTCATCCCACTAAGAAGAAACCTAGGCCAATTGAATGCTGACCAATGGTGAGAGAAAATTAGCAGGAACAGTGGTGGGGGGAGATGGTGAATATTACAGTGTCAGTACCAGCTACAGCAGCAAGAACTATAGTTATTTCCACCAACTCTGTCTGTATTGAGACTGAAAAGATTATAGTAGGCCTCCCTTTAATAGGAAGTCTATGATTGATTAAGCTTTATGAAGGTTATGAGTTGATCTCAGTGAGCAAAAGGTGCACTATATCTGATAGCTTTCAGGTACCATTTCAATAGCCCCTCAACCTTAGCTCTTACTGCAACCACTGGGGAGCTGACCAGTTCCATACAGGCTTCAACCAACTTTGTGCAGGGGCAATGGAAGAGGGCCTTGTGGTCAAACATTGCCACATATCTCTCACACCCTCCCGCAGGTCTTGTTTGTGCCATGGTGAAAGATCTCCACAGGAACTAGCTAGTATGCATGCAAGTGAAACCTAGAGATGTAGAGAGTTAATATCTAAGTGACACCCTTGAACAACAGCAGATGGGACATAAGAGATAAATGCTTCCTTTTTTATTTCCCATGCAGGCAGTTGTGAGACACATTCAAAGTCCCTTTACTAGGTACTGGAGTATAAATCACCAATCCTTACTGGTCAACCTTCGATGTATCGCTGTAGTAGTTTTTTTGTTTTTTCTACTTTCCTGGTTTCATTCCCCTGTTTTGCCTATCTGCTCACTTGGATTACATTCCCGACTTGTCAGAGGTTCAGCATTTCGGTGAAGGGAGCCTATGATGACTGGGCTGACACTAACTGGGAGAAAATAATAGAACTGATGATACTGTTGGAACAGGTTTAATCACACAAGCAGGAGCACCTGAGACCTGCTTTCTAATTAGATAACTTGTCTAACGGTGGACTGATACAATTCAACTCTACATTAAGAATTCTAAGTCTGTTAGGATAGAATGCATTTTATTACCGTTATTATAAACTGATTTCTTTAATAATTCAAAAAATACAGAAACTGTGACTTATTTTAATTCTTCTTAAGGGGAAGACCTGGTAACAGAGGAAATGGGAATTGCAATGGAAGTGATTATTTCTCTCAGGAGTGAAAAATAATTAAGGGATTTGATGGTGGGTTGAATCAAACATCCTCCAAAAATTTTTTAAATAGTTCTCATATTAAAAATAAGTGTGATTCTTACACAATAGAATACTACTCAGCTGTAAAAAGGAAAGAAACCTTACCTTTTGTGACAGCATGGATAAACATGGAGAGTATTATGTTAAGTGAAAAAAGCCAGTCAGAAAAAAAGACAAGTACCATATGATTTCACTTTATATATTGAATCTAATAAACAAAATGAAGTAATGAGCAAAATGGAGACAGACTCACGGATACAGAGAACAGACTGTATACCAAAAACCTATATAATTTTATTAACCAATGTCATACCAATAAATTCAATTAAAAATTAATAAAATAAGACAGGTACTCCTAAAAAAATAAGTGTAATCTCATTTACAGAAACCCTGGAAAGGATGAAGTTAAAAAGTGATGAAATCTTTAACACATTTATTTCTACAATTTGAAGTACATTTAATGACATAGATTTAACTCATAGAGGTAAACAGAGTTCGTAGAGTTGGAGTTAGCGAGCATAGAAATGTATGTATTATATGTGTAGGCATATAGAAAACACACACACATGTATATGTTAATACAAGTTAGTATACTTTAGGTCATAAGTAAGTGTAGTTTATATGTCAGAGACCCAGAAGAGGAAATATATTGGGGGCAGACAGAAAAAGAGCCATGGGATTTCCAAGTCCAGACGAAGGGGTGTGGGAAAAGGTGTCAGGCTTCTCTGAACCATCCAGGAAGTCTTTGTGAGGCAGACAACTTAAGGGATGTTAAAATGTCTACAGATGTGTAAACCTAGTCATTGCAAGCATGTATTTATCCCTGAAATTGAACCCATGTGTGTCAAATCACTGACTATAGATTTCAAAGGGAAACAGGACTGAACATTTCTGTTCCAAGCAGGTTTCCTTTTTTTTTTTTTTTTTTTTGTAGTTAGCAGCTGCATTGATTTTAAGATAAGAGCTTCTTTATCCAGGCAGATGCAGCAGTCATCAGAAGCTAATTTGCAAGGATATTCATATATGCAAATCACGTCACAATGCTAAAATGCAACCACGTAATGACTGGAAAATGTTATACTCATAAATCATACCACCACGATCATCAAAATTTCCACTCAGCCAGGACAAATTCAACAGCATTTATGTCTTTCCAGATTTTAGCCCATAAAAACTGTGTTTTTGGAGAGTGTGTTACTCTGGTGATCTTAAAAATCCCAAGTCTGGTATAATGAGTCCTCAAGTGCGTTATAACTTACCAGTAATTACATTTCAACATATCTGCTTTCAGCAGTTAGTGTTTTATTCATAAACATTTAAACACTGAATTAGGCATAAAATAAGAATGTTGGCAACAACCCGGCTTAATTTCATTAACTATTAGGTAAACTTAGTATTTCTTCTTCAAATAAACCTTGGTTTTGAATGCTAAAGATGTAATGAACTTCATGGTTCATAGCATCTGACATTGCTTAATTAATGGGTGCATTTATAGTACATAGGCCTTGGTAATTGATTTATATGCATGATTTGCACATACAGCTGTTAGTTCCTGTAGGAAAGTCATAATTCAAATGTGTGCACATTTTGCAGATATGGGAAAAAGAAAAAAATTTGAACTTGACAAGTTCCCCCAGAACATGATAGCAAATTAATAGCTCAGAAACAAACCTACAGGATGAAGCATTAAAGTTATAGTCTTGAATTTAAACAGCATGCACATTTCAAAAAATATTGAGAAAATGCTTTTGTTTCTTTTAAAATATTTAACTCACAAGAAATAGGAATTAGTTTGCATACCATTCTATTCAAATTCTACATGTTAGAAGGAAAATGTGGTTGGGTTATTGACTAAGTGAACTTCATTAAAATGCATCAAAAAACTTGAGACATTCACCTATGTAATAGCTGGCCCTATTACTGATAAGTAGGTCAAATGACTACACTATAAGCACTTAATGTGTTATTTATTCTCTAGATATGAAATGCCAACATTAGTCATAGCATTTGGAGTTTGAGTAACATTTCCTCTAAAAGTAATGATAGATTGTCATTTACATTCTCTTAGCTAGTTCTCTAAATTAACAACACTACTAATTTATAAGCAAGCTGGCCTTAAGTGAAGGCATAGTTTCAGATATTGAATTTGGAGAAACTAATAGATCTATTGAGCTGAAGTGGCTGCTTCCTTATAAAAGGAATGATGTGTGAGATATTGTGAGTACTGTATCTATATTTCCTCCATGGCACCCAGGGGCCTATACTATCAAGAAGAAACTATGATTTCTCTCTATCCAGGGTCTTGGGGTAAGTCTTCTCTAACTGTAAGACAAACATTTTATGGGTAGGCATGGGAATTCCATTTACTACATGGGAATTCCATTCTTCTACATTATCCAACAGATTACTCCTGAAAACTCAAGTTATAAATTGAGTGGTCAGAACTGAAGAATAACTGAGCTCTAAGGGCAGAGGTCTCTTGCAGCAGTTAATAAGGTTGGGGCAGAGAAACAATTATTTCCGGATTCCCTATTACTCCAAGGGAGGAGCAGCATCCTGTGGATTCAGTCATGTTCTGTGTTATTGCCCCACACTGCACCCCACACCTTCCACTTACTGTGCCATTTGCCAGAGTCATTTAGCACCTTTCCCCATATCATTGATGACGACTAACCCTTCCCCCTTTGTTAGCTGCTGGACATATTTCAGTGAGGCTTTCAGGAAACACTTACAAACATTACCAGTTCTTTTTTTTTAAAGGCAGCTATCAAAGTGCTTTATTGTACATTACAACCTTCACAGCCCAGGCAACTTGATGGTTTTCACCATGCTGGCCCCATTTCCTAGTGCTCCAAGGCAGTGCTTAGCTTTTTACTTTTTAGCCCCATACTCTACATCTGCTATTCTAATGCCTTCATTCATCAGAAAACCGGCAGTTGTAAATTGTTCCAAAACCCTTCCCACACATGTGCGCGTGCACGTGCGCGCACACACACACACTGATGTACATGTAAGTAAAGTATTATAGTTTCTCTAGCACCCATCTGTCCTGGATGAAGAAGAAAGGCTGTGGACAGTAAATGGATTTGATTTTCCCATTTGTTGATGCTCTTTTAAATCTTTCAGTGGTTACTCTTTGAAGATTTGAAAAGTATAATAAGTGTACCATTTCCTTGGTGGAAAATTAGTTGGTTTACTCTAGCAAGGCTCTCCATTTGAGGGAAGGTATTCTAGTCTGAGGGTTGTAACAATTTATAGCCAATGTAAGAATTAACTTTCACCAGCAAGTTGACATGATGAAAGGTAGAAGCTAGACTGAGTTACTGTGGTTACTTATGATAAGGCAGTCTTCAAGATGTTGGATAATCCCTACCCACACACTCTATCCTCTAATTTTTTTCATGTACAAACTCCTACATTATTAGGGCTGAAGATGATAAAACAATCTATACTAATAAAAGGGTAATATGCTAATTAGACCGGGAGACCTTCTAGACATCCTTCCAGACAAAGCCATGGTGGCGGGGCTGAGGCAGAGGTGGTTATGGGCGATCAGGCCAGGAGGGAAGGGCAGTTGGGAGTGATCAGGCCAGCAAGAGGGGAAGTTGGGGGTGAGCTGGCTGGCAGGCAGAGTGGTTAGGGGTGATCAGGCAGGCAGGCAGGTGAGCAGTTAGGAGCCAGCAGTCCTGGATTGCAAGAGGGATATCTGACTGCCGGTTTAGGCCCGATACCTGTGGGGGTCCCAGATTGTAGAGGGTGCAGGCCAGGCTGAGGGACCCTCCCCCCATGCATGAATATCATGCACTGGGCCACTAGTCTATATATATAAAAGCCCAATATCCAAATTGTCCCCATGGGTGTTCAACCAGAGATCAATCGCTCACTATGACATGCGCTGACCACCAGAGGGTGGCACGGAATGAAGGAAGGCCCCAACCAGCAGCTGGCAGCCAGGGAATGGAGGCCCCGGCTGGCAGCCAGAAGGCCCTGATCAGCCCTGATTGTTGGTCAGGCCTAGGGACCCTACTCGTGCACGATTTTCATACACTGGGACTCTAGTAAGAAATAAAACACATCCATGCTTTGTTTGAAGGAAACACTAGGTTTGCAACTCATTACTTTTACATACTGGAATTTTGCCTTTGGTTCAAGATTTTTGGTTTTAGAATTAATTCCAAACTCTTTTCTCTTACTATCATTAATAATTTATATTATGCAGCTAATCAAGAGACCAGAAAGGTAACCTGGGTGAGATGTTAAGACCCTGTTATAGAACAATACAAATAATTAATATTAGGTCAATGTCTCAGGTTCTAGAGAATGACAATAATTTATGTAATTTTGCAAATCCTTATATATAACCTAGGTCATTATTTGGTACCCTCAGAAATTATGAATAACAATAACAGCTATTTTTCATATGTATATCATGCCCCCCTTTCAGAACTACTTCCCTAAGCATTAATTCATTTGAGCTCAAAATAATTCTATGGCACATATAGTAAAATATTAGCATTATCTTTTTTGATACTGATGGAATTGGGGTTGAAAGAGGTAAAAGAGGTAAAATAGATAGAGCTACTACATTCATTTAAATTCTTTAAGTTACAAATTATATAACCTTTCTCTTACACCCAACTGCTATCCATTATCATCCTAGGTCTTAAATCTTAATTTAAAAAAAAAAGTTTTTTATTATATTTATAAATTTTAACCTTTAATTACTTAAATCTCAAAAATAAAATACAAATCTCTTTTTTTATACAGTAATATGAGAATAAAACTTTGGAGATTTTTGCCAGCTCCCATGATTACAAAGACTTACATGAGAGATGATAAACTCTACAGTAGAGTGGACTACTGATTTTTCACAAACAAAGAAAATTGTAAAAGATAATCTATTCAGTCATGCTCCCTTTATTTCCCCTCCCTTCCTTCCTTCATTCCTTCCATCTTTCTTTCCTTCCTTCCTCCTTCTCTTTCCCCCTCCCTCTCTTTCCCCCTCCCTTCCTTCCTTCTGCACTTAAAGGGGCAGCTAAAATGGTAACACTATGAGATAACACTGATGAAAGATTACTCAAAATTCCATCAGAGAACATGGCAGAAAAAGAAGTTCTGTGAATCAAAAAAGTTATGTTATAGTTAGACAAATGTTATATGTCTCTGGATATCTCTATTCATTTACTTTTAAACTGAGAAATTAAAGAACAGATTAGATATTATCCAAGAATCTGCAATTCCAATATTTTAATAAATTTTCTCTGACCAAGTTGAGCCTTAAGAAGAGCTAAATATTGTGCCTGGGTCTTAATGTCTTAATAAGTGTTCAATAAAAAATGGA
>NW_005871155.1:2900787-2901599 GCF_000147115.1 Myotis lucifugus
TCTGTGTGTGAAGGGTGCGGTGCCCAACCCCCCCCCCCCCCACGGGTCCGCCCTGGTCTGTGTGTGAACAAAACTTTCCATTGGGCCTGCTTCTGGAGGGAAAGGGGGGAGGTCCTCAACCCCCTGATGGGCCCTGCTTTGTGGGTGAAAGGGGGGAGCTCCCCAACCCCCTAATTTGCCCTGTTCTGTGGATGAACGGGGGGGGACCCCAACCCCCTGATCGGCCCTGCTCTTTGTGTGAAGGGGGGGGGGCCGCAACCCTCCCATCGACCCTGCTTTGGGGTTGAAAGGGGGGGGGCCCCAAACCCCCCATTTGTGCCCAACCCTTGGGGTAAATGAGGGGGGGATCCAACACCCCGACCCCCCCGCCCCGAAAAGAAAGGGGGGAGGGCCCAATTTCCAAAAGGGCTTTTTTCTTAGCGTGAAAGGGGTGGACCTAGGATTGGGGGGGCCCTCTCCCCCACGAAGGAGGGTTAAGCCAGAAGGGCTTTTTCTCAGAGGTCCCAAAATGAAAAAAGGCCAAGGCGGGGTGGGGGCCCCCCCCCCCCCCAGGGAGAAAAAATTTGGGCCCGGGCCCCTGGTTTTTTTAAAATGGAATGAGGCCCTGTAGAGGACCAAAAAATCTTTTGAGGGTAAATAAAAAACCCCCGTGGGTGGGGGAAGGGGTGTTGTTTGCCCCTGGGCCCGGGGTCCAAAAAAAGAACCCGGAGAAGGACCAATGCCGAAGTTGCTGGCTGGATTTTAATTTTTCCACTCCAAAAAACACACATCAAGTAGCATCTCATAATGAGAGGTTATATTCTTATCATTTA
>NW_005871155.1:2901699-2960680 GCF_000147115.1 Myotis lucifugus
AATACCATACTCACATCAATGGATATATCTTCCAGACAGAAATTAATAAGGAAATAATGGCTTTAAGTGTCATATTAGAATGGATAGACATAATAGGAATTTATAGAACACTAGAGGCCCGGTGCACAAAACTCATGCATGAGGGTGGGGTGGTCCCTCAGCCCGGCCTGTACCCTCTCATAATCTGGGACCCTTCAGAAGATGTCAGACATCTCTCTTGCAATCTGGGACTGCTGGCTCCTAACTGATCGCCTGCCTGCCTGCCTGATCGCCCCTAACCACTCGCCTGCCTGCCTGATCACCCCTAACCACTCTGCCTGCCTGCCTGATCACAACTAACCACTTCTACCTCAGCCCCCGCCACATTGGCTTTGACCAGAAGGACATCCGGAATGACATCGGGAAGGTCATTCGAGTGTCCAGTCTAATTAGCATATTGTGCTTTTATTATAGATTTCATCCAAAAACTGCAGAATGCATTTTTTTTCATGTGCACATGAAACATTCTCCAGTATAAATCACATATTAGGCCACAAAACAAGCCTCAATAATTTCAAGGATATTGAAATAATACCAAGCATCTTTTCCAATCACAATGGCATGAAACTAGAAATCAACCAGTAAAAGGAAACTGAAAAAACACACACAAATAAATGAAGACTAAACTATGTGTTACCAAACAACCAATAGATCAAACTGGAAATAAAAATGATTTTTAAAACAAATGAAAATAAAAAAAAAAACTTTCATTATTTATGAGATGCAGCAAAAACAATTCTAAGAGGGAAGCTCATAGCTGTACAGGTCTACCTCAAAATACAATAAAAATCCCAACTAAACACTCTAACTCTAAACCTAAAGAAATAAACAAAAACTCACAGTTAACAGTAGGATGGAAATAGTTAAGGTCAGAACAGAAATAAATAAAGTAGAGATAAAACATAACAATATAAAAGATAAAGAAAACTAAGCTTTAATTCTTTGAAAATGAAAAAAAATTGACAAATCTTTAGCTAAACTCATCAAGAAGAAAAAAGAACTCAAGTAAAATAAAAAATAAAAGTGTAGAAGTTACAACCAACACCACAGAAATACAGAGGATTATTAAAGAATACTATGAACAATTATATGCAAACAAATTTGACAGTCTTGAATAAATAAATAAATTTCTAAAAGTACATAATCTTCTAAGACTGAAACAAGAAGAGATGCAATATCTAAACAGACTGATTACTAGAAACAAAATTGAGACAATAATAAAACAAAAACTCCCAACAAATAATAGTTCATGATCAGAAAATTTTGTAGGTGAATTCTGCCAAAAATTCAATGAATTTGTAGATATACTTTTTAAAATATTTCAAAAAATTGAAGAGGAAGAAATATTTTCAAACTCATTCTATGAAGCCAACATTACCCTCATATCCAAAACAGAAAAAGACATTACAAAAAAACATGAAAATTACAGGCAATATTCTTGATAACCATAAATGCAAAATTTTTCAACAAAATATTATCAACTGAATTTAACAATGCATTAACAAGACTATACACCATGAACAAGTAAGCTTCATACCAGGAATGCAAGTATGGTTCAATACCTACAATCAATTAATGTGATACATCACATTAACAAAATAAAGGATAAAAACCATATTACCATCTCAAAACATGTAGAAGAAGCATTTGACAAAATTCAGCATCCTTTTATGATAAAGACTTTCAACAAAGTGAGTACAAAAGAAACATATCTCAGTAAAGTCTATTCATGAAAACACCATAGCAAATATTATACTCAATATTGAAAAGCTGTAAACTTTTCTTCTAATATCGGGAACAAGAAAAGGATGCTCACTATCATCACCTTTATTTAACATAGTTTTAGAAGTCTTAGCCATAGCAATAGAACAAGACATATAAATAGCAAGTATTTAGAAAAGAAGTGAAATTCTCATTTACAGATAATGTCATACTATAAATATAGAAAGCCCTAAAGATTCCACCAAAAAACTATTAAAACTAACAAATGAATTCAGTAAAAATGCAGGCTACAGAATTATTATACAGAAATATGTTGCCTTTCAATACAATCAAAAGGTAAAATTAAGAGAACAATCCTATTTACAATTATATCACAAAGTGTAAAAGATCTAGAAATAGATTTAATAAAACATGAAAGACTTGTAACTTTAAAACTATAGAACACTGAAGAAAAATATTTAAATAAGATACAAATAAATGGAAGGATATACCTTGTTCATGGGTTGGAAGAATTAATGTTGTTAAAATGCTCTTACTACCTAAAGCAATATACAGATTCAGTACAATCTTTACTAAAACACCAATTTCATTCTTCTCAGAATTAGAACAACTAATCCTAAAATTTTTATGGACTGATATGAGATCCAAAATAGTAAAATAAATTTTGAGATAAAACAAAATGGAAGGCATCATGTTCCCTGATATAAAACGTACTATAAAGCTACAATAATCTAAACAGTATGGTACTGGCATAAATATAGATATATACATAGCAATGAAATATAATAGAGATCCCTGAAATAAACCCTTATATATACAGGTCAGTTAATTTATGACAAAAAGAAACAAAGATATGCAATGGAATAAAGACAGTCTCTTCAATAAGTGGAAGACTGGACAGATACATGCAAAAAAAAAAGAAAAAGAAAAGAAAGAAAGAAAAAGAAAGAAAGAAAGAAAGAAAGAAAGAAAGAAAGAAAGAAAGAAAGAAAGAAAGAAAAAAGAGAAAAGAACAAGAAAGAAAGAAGAAAGAAAGAAAGAAAGAAAGAAAGAAAGAAAGAAAGAAAGAAAGAAAGAAAGAAAGAAAGAAAGAAAGAAAGAAACTGGACAACTTTCATATACCACATACAAAAATAAACTCAAGTCTCAGCCAATGTAACTCCATTAGTTGGAGTGTCATCCCATGTACCAAGGAGTTGAGGACTCAATTCCTAGTAAGGGCACATCCCTGGGTTGCAGGTTTTATCCCTGGTCGGGGCTCATGTTGAAAGTGGCTGATCGATACCTCTCTCTCTCTCTGTCTCTCTCTCATCATTGAAGCATATCCTCAGGTGAGAATTAAAAATAAAATAATAAAATCAAAATTGATTAAAGATTTAAATGTAAGACCTGAAATCATAAACCTACTAGAACAAAACATAGGCAGTAAATTCATTAACATCATTCTTAGTAATATCTTTTTCAATGTGTCACCTTGGACAAGAAAGACAAAAGGGAAAAAAGATTAAATTGGACTACATCAAACTTAAAGATTTTTGCACAGTGAAGGAAACCATCAAGAAATTGAAAAGACAACCTACTGAATTTGAAAAGATATTTGCAAACGATTTATGTCAGATAAGGAGTTATTATCCAAATACACAGGGTGGGACAAAAATAGGTTTATGGTTGTTCACAAAGAAAAGCCTATATAATAAAGAGGTGATATGCAAATTGACCATCACACCCTCACACAAGATGACCGCCCCCATGTGGTCAAAGATGGCCACCCCCATGTGGTAACAAATTGGCTGGCAGGGGAGGGCAGTTTTGGGTGATCAGGCCAGCAGGGTAAGGCAGTTGGGGGCAACTGGGCCAGCAGGGGAGGGCAGTTGGGGGCAATCGGGTCGGCAGGGGAGGGCAGGCAGAATCAATTAGGGGCAATCAGACAGGCAGGCAGGCAGGTGAGCAGTTGGGAGCCAGCAGTCCCAGATTGTGAGAGGGATGATCCCAGCAATCAGGCCTAAACCAGCAGTTGGACATCCCCCAAGGTGTCCCAGATTGGAGAGAGTGCAGGCTGGGCTGAGGGACACCCCCCCCCCCAGTGCACAAATTTTGTGCACCAGGCCTCTAGTAATAAAATAATTAATAAATAATAATTCAAGAATAAACTCTGTTCTTCATGTACTTACACCTCTAAACCCACTTTTGCCCATCCCTGTAAGAGGAACTCATTCAATTTAACATAAAAAACAATCTAATTTAAAAAGGGTAGAGGACCTAAATAGACATTTCTTCATAAATGGCCAACAGACATATGAAAATATGCTCAACATCACTAGTCTTCAGGGAAATGCAACTTAAAACCACGAAGAGTTGTCACTTCACACCTTTCATCAAATAATCCACAAATCACAAGTGCTGCAGTGTATGTGGAGAAAAGGGAACCATCAAGCATTATTGGTGTGATTGCCAACTGGTACAGCCACTATGGAAAACAGAATGGCAGTTCCTCAACAAATTAAACATAGAGCTGCAAGGCCTGTCTGGTGTGGCTCAGTTGCTTGGGGATCATCCTGTACACCAAAAGGTTGCTGGTTTGATTCCCAGTCAGGTCACATGCCTGGGTTGTGGTCTTGATCCCCCTGGTAGGGGACGTGCAGGAGGCAGCCAATCAATGTTTCTCTCTCTCTCTCTCTCTCTCATCCTCTCTTTCTAAAAATCAATTAAATTTTTAAAAATTAGAGCTACCACATGACCCAGCAATTTCATTTCTGGGTATTTATTTGAAAAAAAAAAACAAACACAAAAATATTTATTTGAAAAGACATGTGCACCCCTATGCTCATTGCAGCATTACTAGCAATAGCTAAGATATGGAAGAATCCTGGCTGTCAAACAATTGATGTGAGTAAAGAATATGTGAGAGATAGATATATCAGTATAGATAGATATAGAAATAGAAATTAGATATAGATGATATAGATAGATATAGATAGATAGAGATAGAGATAGATAGAGATAGAGATAGAGATAGAGATAGAGATAGAGATAGAGATAGAGATAGATATGGACCTAGAGGGTATTATCCAAGTGAAATAACAGCCAGTGAAAGATAAATGATCTTACTTATATGTGGAATATATAAAAAAAATAAACAAAACAAATTAGAAATAGATCCATAGATACAGAAAACAAGCTGATAGTTGCCAAAGCGGAATAAGAATACAAAATATTCTGAAAAATTAATAAATAAATAAATATCAGGGAAGAAGAGCTAACATTTCTTGAGCCCCTGCTATATTGTTAGGCTTAAAACTAGGTACAGTGATACAATTTAGCTCATTATATAGATGCATTATAGCTTGCCTACTCAGATTGGTTCTCTATTACTGGTTGTGTAGATGAATTCTTTAATGAGTAGTTAGTACTAATTACTCCATATGTATGTTCACCTTTCTCCCATCACACTTGCCTTGCTCTAATCATACTGTTCTCTTCATTTTCCCAGCCCCCACTTTCACTGCCTCTCTTCCTATCTCTCTCCCCTCATTTCTTTCTGCTCTTTCTTCCTTCAATACATATTTATGAAGAATGTATTCATTTGTGCTGTGGATACATAAGTGAACAAAACAAAATATCTGATTATATATTTTAATTGGAGACCATTGACAATGAGGTATTTACAAATATGCCAGGCTTTTATAAGTACTACAGTGAAAAACAAAACGGTGAGGGCGCAGAGGGTGGCCATTACTGTTCAGCCTCCACCATTCTCTGTCTCCCTATGAGTGTTGACTCCTTTGTCTCCAGGAATTCTAACCATGCCTCAGTGTCCAATCTAAGCCTTCCCCCCTCATACAACCTTACCCAGCAATTGGATTCATATGCATGTCTTTTTATTTTTCCAAACTCTGCTTTTGTACTTATTGTTAGCACTTATTCAGCATTTAGATCATGATTATGCTCCAGTTGTTTTGTAAGTCATAGCTTGGTCAAACCAGCTTGATTGCAAAGTCTTGGAGGGCAGGAACCATTACCTTTGTATTTCTAAGCACTTTGCCTTGGAGTAAACACCTATTGAGTACTCAACTAATGATGCATTAATGCATTTTATAGAAACATGAAGATAGATCTTATGGAAAATAGACATATAAAATAATAAGCTTTAATTAAGTCCTGATGTGCTAAATTGCACAGAATAGAGAGTGAACATTTTTTTTCCACATTGAAACTAAAATGTTTCAGTGATATACATCTTTACAAACCTGAAGCAGATTTTTTTAACCCTTCTTGAGTCATGTTTTTTGGGGCAAAGTAATGAAGCCTGTGAATCCATTCTTAGAATAACATTTTTAAATGTACAAAAGAAAATACTCAAGATTACAAAGGAAACAGATTATACATAATGATAACAAAATTTAAAGGATTTTGATATAGTAATGCACATCTTCATCATTTACTAAATAACGAGGTCAAGTGGTGGGTGTATAACGACCACAATGTCCAAGGAGTGGTGAACATCAACTATATCCCATGACATCTGTAACAATGTGAATACATCTGTGATTGCTGCCAGAGACAATATCACAAGTACTGCTAATACTACCATTGTTTGTTAACTATATTAAAAATGAAAGGAAATGCAAAAAGTTTTTGTCACATACTGATAAAAATAAAGGAGTACTTTTTCCCATCCAGGTTCACAGACTCAAGGAATTCTCTTGAGGGATTCTGGGGTTGTGCATGTGTGTGACTTTAAATCTCTGGGGAGGGGGCGGGGGGATCATACTCTATAGTTTCTGTAACAGAGAATATTTAAAATTCCAATTTTATAACAGTTAAGTTCTTAGAAATCATAAGTCCACTTTAATCTACAGCACAAGATGCATAAACATGAATGACTTACAACATTTAGATATACTGAAGGAAAACAAAATCAGTCATAGAAATGTATACTGAAATTAAGCACAGCAGGTAGATAAGGATTCTGTGTGGATTTCAAATGATACCACACATCAGTGCACTGACACATGTCCTTCTATTTCTGCTGCAAAGAGATCTTATTGGAAACAGTTAAACATGCTAATGAGAACTGAGAAAGAGAGTTGAGAATTTATAGAATATTTGGCCTTTTGTTATCTTATAAAATCTGTCTAAGTTTTGGCTTCTGAGCAGCGGAATCTACCAGGAGTTTAAATCCCAGGGTTTTCAGTGGATAAGGGGATTACATTTACTTGATATGATCAAGTATTTTTATTCAGCATGGTAGATGTTATCTAATTTGGGAGATTTTTCTAGTTTTCCTTCAAGTCACAGACCCAATTTAGTTTGGCTAAATGGATAGCTTACTGTTTATACATAATATGAGAAGCAGCACTTAATTTGGCAACCTAAAAGCTGTAAGGATGGTGAAAGTGAAGGAATCAACAGGGGCTACACATTTTTATAATCCAGAGTGTTGGCCTGATTCCTTGCTCATAGCGTTAGGGACAGCCCTGTGTAAAGGTAAAGCCTTGCAATTTTCTTTCCCTCCTAAGATGATTATGTTTAGGTACATTTTTGGTGAGGGAAAAACCTTCCCTTCCTGCATCTTGAATAAGGTTAGTAACTCTACAAAACACATCTCTTTAAGCCATTTGCCTGTGAAAGGTAAGGACCATATGAACAGTCAGGGGAAAGCATTGGTCTGATAAGTCCACTGTAGATTTTCCCCAGAAGCTGTGTGACCCTGAGTGGGCTGTGGGAGGTCGCAGGTGGCTGTGCCTCATGGGGCATTTGAGAAAATGAATCTTCATGTGGACATCTAGACAAGAGTCAAGAAATAAAAATCAGGAAAAAGTGTGAACTTTTCCAAAATAACCAAGGGAAGGTATGTTTTTAGGCAGAGGTAAGATTTCTCTCTTGTAGTTGTTTAATTAAATGATTATGCAAACATTTAAGTGCTACCATAAAAAGTAAGTCAAATTATGAAAGTTCTTGTAATTTAATATCACATGAAAAATGAGGCTATAAAATTGAATCAGTGTTGTGTAAGTAAATATAAAAGATCTAAAAAAGTATACAAGCCAAACTAAGGGTTTAAACTATAGTGATGGTAAGACAATGAGAAAAAGTTTAAGTTTTGTTGAGTGAGTTAAATGTCTTTTTTTTCACTTAAATTTTACATCTGTGCTAACATTTTCCCATAACTTACAAAAAAATGTTATACTATTATATGAAACCAGAGTGTTTTCTTATTACAAATTTGGCATCTGAAATCAGATACAGCTTATTTCTGTCTAGATGCTATCTAACATTATTAGATTTGTTATCATGGCCAAGTCATTTTATCTCTCTAAGCCTTAGTTTCCTTACTTTGAAAGCTCCTGTAAACATAGTTGTTATAAAGATTAAATGTGTTAGAACATAGTAAACTCAGTGCCTATAAGTTAGTAGACCCTCAAAAAATATGTAGTTCTTATTATATGACTGTCTAAACTGGATACTTCAGAAGGCATATGGTGTTGGTGGCCCGCATTCTAATATAAAAGCCTCGGACACATGTATTCCAAAAGTTCTTTCTATATTCAGTTTATTTAGGTAGACCTCTGGGCTGTACTAGGAAAAAATGTATTGTTACAACAAGTACACATTTTGTAACACATTTTAAATTAAAAAACAGACAAAAAACCAAACAAATATTCTCAGACTTTATCAGCCCATGGTTATGAATAAGATATCCCTAACACTGTTAGCTAAATATTGCTGGTATTATGCATCCATTTGATAAAGACATCCAGAACCCTTGCAAAGTTTCAGTGATTATGTCTGGAAGTCCTTGGGATGACCTCATTTATGGTTAGAAGCAAGTGTGCACCTTGTGGGTACTTTCCCTCTCTCTCTTACTAGATGCCTACCGCCTAAATCGCTTTTCTTCTCAATGTGCTCCCACAGTTCACCAGGAACATGGAATCCCCTCAGGCAGATTCTCTAGGCTTCCCCAGGGTGCAAAGCTGGGCAGATAAAAGGAGATTGACCCAGTCTCAATAGAGCTCCCACCTTGTCTCTGGGTCCTGGTATGTGTGAAACAGGTGTCCCATGCTCTCACCCGTTTAGGACCTTAGCTCTCCCTTTCCTTTCTTCTCTCTACTCCATGCCAAATGAAAAAGCAAACAATAAAAGCAAACTGGGACATTTTCTCTTCCCCAGACCCCCTTTCCTCACAGGCTTTTCAGGTTCCAGAACACATTCTCAGATGTGACCACCTGGCTTCTTGGCTTCCTTTCTAGAGTGACTGTAGAATACCAGCTTCTCTGTCCAAGCTCTGCAGAACTTTCTTCCACCCTCAGTCAAGTGCCAATCTGCGGGGACAGTCCATCTGCAAGGTGACAAAGCATATTTGTTTAGGATTTTCTTCTCCCTAATCTGGCTGTACAGAGTGGGAAGTACTTGTTTGTTCCTGGAACCCAAATGTCTCATTTTCTAGTCCGAGAAAGTATTGTGATATCATTTAGGAGTAGAATGAGTTGATGCTGAGTCTGTGATTAAAAATAAGTTTCATGTAAACAGGTTTCTGGGGGAAGACTCCCATGGCTATGCAAAGGAATTACAGTTAATTCTAAACATGACGGACTTTAAAACTATTATGAGACAGTAATTTTAGCAGTTCTACAGATGATTAAAAAGCCATTTTCTAAAATATTCTCACTGGAGGTTTTTTTTTAGTTTTTTTTAAGAAAACATTTAATTGCTTCAATCAAGCATAACTACTTTCTGCTTATGGTATAATTTGTATACTCTGATCACAGGGTGTGTGACTATTTGTCATAATTTTATATGTGTATATTCCCCACTGTAGTAATTGGCTATCATTAATTGTGAATAATTCCCTGCTCATTAAAGTACTACAAAAAGATGAAAAAACAAGGCCCAGCAAACAGAAATAGGACGGGAAGCCTAGTTTGTGTCCTCTCCACAAATGTGAATTAAGTTTCTCAGGACTTTATAAACTATATCCATTTGAGACACATTTAAAAAATGAGAGAAACAAGTGACAAAACCCAGCTTTTCAAACAAAACAAAACAAAACAAAAAAGTATGCCTGGTGCTTTCTGGGCTTCAGGTAGCAATTACTTTATGCAATTCAAACAAGCTTTACTTTGAAACATTTAAACCTGCTGCAACTCTTCTCTTCAATGTATAGGTTAAACCATACTGACAGGAAACAGGAAACAACATAAGGATGGTCCCAATGGGACCATTTCAGAATATGGTAATACCATTACCTAGTTAGGTAACATCAAATCCTTACAATATGCAAATGACTCAGACCATATTACATCTAGAAGTAACATCTATCTAAACTGCTTAGTAAGCTCCTCAATGTGAGCAAGTTATAGAATAAGAATGCTAATTAGAATGAAAACAATCCAGGTTTACTTGGAATAGCGCATGCTTCAGGACAATGAGAACAGAGTACTGAGCTAATCATAAACATCTGCAGGCAGCCGGCTGTCATTCTTCATTGTCTTGGTATAATAAAACCATCTTATATATTTAAACCTTATATGGAATTGCCTACTCCCCTATCCATCGTCTCCATTCCTTTTAGGTGAGGTCTTCTGTCTGTTCTTCCCACTCCCACCTCCGCTATCTGTGTTTCTATTGTGAAACGCACCCTTGTTCTGCAAACTCTCCCACCCATCCTTCAAACCATTCCTGAATTCCACCCGCTTTCTCCATAAAATCTTAAATAAATCAGTCCAGAAGAGTTCACAAATGCTCTGTAGCCTTCCTGATGAAGTGACAGGGAGCGTGATGGCAGTTCTCTGGCTGGTGACAGACATGCCACGCACATGGCTGCCTCTTCAGGCCTCAGATTAATAAATGCATTACCTCTACATGCGCCTTTGCAAATATTCTGCTTACTCATATATTTTATGTATTTGTTGATGTTCTTTAATTTATATGTTTGTTAACACTTTCTTATTTTTTCATATCAAATCAATGCTCTTATCTGCAAGGCACTTCTATCAAAATTAATGTTAAATATTACTAGGTGTATACATAATTTGTATAGCATCTTGAGCAAATAGGCTTATATCATAGTTATTGCTATTGTTCCCAACATCATCAAGTCATGGTGTCCTGGACTTGGATCAGACAAAGAATAGCAATGAAAGACCCTGTAAATTCTGCCAATTGGTCTTATATATCTTAACATAAGTAAGATATCAGAGCTTCCTCCATGCTTACACTTCCTTTGTATGTGTGTGCCTGCATATGTGATTATTCTTGTTTCCACCGAAAATAATAACATGTGGAAGTGTCCCCCAAATCAACCTCCAAGAGCCCCAACATTATAGACATTCACATTTCCTGACTCTCTCCCTTTATCTGTCCTCTGCATTTCATCCTAGTCTTGTGCATTTACCGGGTTTTTGGCCTCATGTGCTGGCTCCTGTTATTGTTTCCACACTTTTCCTTTGCAATTGACAAACAGATATGCGTTCTCTCTGGATTTAATTCCTATTTGTCCCTGAACATAGATGACCCTTGTGTTCTGGTTCAATTTTGCTCTGGCTGTGGTTGGTTGTTCCATGGCCTCATTTATTCTCAGCTATGAGTCCCACATTGGAACTAGTCCTGAATTGGAATCCTAAGGGGGTAGAGAGGTAGTGATTAAACATTATCAATTAGCTAGATGACGGGTAGACAAATATGAATAAAACACAATCCTATTCCTGTGGAGTTCACTGCCTAGTTGAAAAGATACATTTACAAGCATTATTTATTAAGTAATGTGGTAATGTTACCACCAAAGAATGTACACATTGCTTTGGGCTGCTCAGGAAAAAAATAGTAGTGTCTCAGTAAAGGATATTTAGAAAACATTATTTAAACAAAAGGGGAAAGGTTGTCCAAATTGAAGAGTTATCTCTATTACATAAATATTTGAACTAAAACTAAAAATTTCTATTATAGTATATTTATCATATGTTGTTCAGCATCTTTTTCATAAATTTTCTTACAAAAATGTATTTACTTTGATGCAACTAGAAGAGTGTTTTGTTTTTGAGAAAACAAATCAACATTATAACAGATGGTCTAAAGGAAGAGATTTGGTAACACGTTTATGGACGAGCACATTAGATCTTATTCTTTAGGATGGACAACCAGGCTGAAATACTTCCCATCCTGAAACAAACCAAAGCAATACAAAATACTGCTATTCCCTTGGCCTGTATTTATTTCCACCTATGCCATTTCTCTGTTCTTTATCTGATCTAAACTTCTCAAATATGGACAGAGGAGGAGAATCTCTTTCTATGAAAAGAATAGTCTACACTTACCTTAATTTTTTGCTCCCCATATGATGTCAGCACAGCAAAGTTTCTTCTGCTCTCTACTCCATGTAAATTGATCTCCTTATATTCTCAAATGAAGCAGGCACTTTTAGCTCTTACCTTGTTAGTTTGGTGATTTCATCTACCGCTACTGATTAGTCCTCTTTGGAACTGTTCTCTTGATTTTATATTTTTATTCTCTCACTTCTCCCACAACTTCTTCCCTTATTTCTTTGTGAGTCTCCTTTTTGCTCACCATTTTAAATATGGTATTCCTTTTTTCCCTAAGCCTAGTTCTATTCCCATTTTTTTTTGGACGAATTCGTGACTTTAGCTATTATTTATAGGTAGACAAAACTTGATTTATACCCTTGACAAAAAAAAAATCTCCTGAGATGAGAACCTTTATATCCATGCGCCTGCCTGACATAACTACTCAAAGAAATCCAAAGCATTTTAAAACTAATAAGTTTAAAACGAAATACCTTCCTCCCTCAAAACATGTTCTTAGTCTTGTGATCTCTATCTTGGTGGTTCTAACAGGGTCACCCAAGTAAGAAGTTTGGAGTCATTATTGACATCTACATATTCTAATGCTTAATATTCAATATTAGTAATCAATTATTACTTTAAAAATAATTTGTAATTCTTTCACTTTCTCTATACCTGTTACCACTGTCCAACTTAGACTTTTAAGACCTTTCTTAGGCCATTATAGTAGCCTTTTATTATTTCTTTGTCTTTATTCTTAGTCCATGTTAATCTATATACCATGATCCTTACCCAATACCAATGCCTGAGCTAAAGTCAAATCTGTCTGACTCATGTCATTACCTTCCCAGTACCAATAGTATACAATTCAAGTTTCTCAGACTAGCGTTAAAAGCCCTCTTCTGTCTGACTGTATCTACCATTGTCCTCAACAACTTTTATACCTACTTTAAATATGTCATAGCTTCACTAACCTATTTATAGATATGTGAAAACTTTCTACAACTCCTTATTTCTACCTTGAAAGTATTCTATTCCTTCACTCTTTTCACTCAGCTAATTCTTATTCATGCTTTTAAGATGCAACTCTGGGGACAATCCCACCATAAACTCTCTCTTCCTTCTCTGGGCTCCAGTAGGCCTCCCTTCATGTGCTTTCAAAGCAGCCCTTGCAGGTCCTTTCTACATTCTAAATGCATTATATGTATGAGCAACTAAAGAGTAGGGCCATTTTCAATGATATATCTGGGAACTTTGGAAGCAAGATTTTTTTCCAGAAAACTTATGAGATATACTCAGACTAAAATTATAGGTGACATTTTTTAAATGATGTGTCGATTGTTACAGGTGTTTTCTTATGAAAGATCAAAGTAAAATTTTGATGGTATTAAAACTAAAACTTTAAGTTACAAAATAAGCCATAGAGATATAGTGTACAGCACAGTAAATATATAGTCAATAATATTTTAATAACTTTGCATGGTGACAGATGGTTAGTAGATTTAGTGTGGTGATCACATAGTAAGGTATATGAATGTTTTTTGTTTTGTTTTGTTTTTGTTTTTGTTTTTAAATGAAAAGAGTTGACAATTTTATTTTCACATTTCATAATACAAATGAAAATTTCTTTTTTTTGTCCCACTACTCCCTCAAAAAATATTCTCTCTTAGGAAGAGCAAGTGAGTCTTCCTTGTCTGCTGTTAGAAAACACCCAGAGTCACAGCACCTCGATCTCCTGTGAAGTAGAACAAGTAAAGAAGCCTGATAGAAAGAGGCTCCCCTTTCTCCTTATCTGTCTCATCGAGTCATTCCGGGCCGAGTTGGCAGGAGGTCTCATCATTTGGGGCCCAGGCATCATTGGCATGTGCCCTCCCATAGGCAGCCTCATTCCAGGAGCAGGTCCCACTGGCGTCATCCCAGGAGGAGGAGGACCCATCATTGGCATCATGGGCCCCCATATGGTGTGGCATCATACGGGGCGAGGTGGACCCGGAAGACAGGGGGGAGGTGGGATCATCACCCCTGCAGGAGGGGGAGCTGAGAATGGAGTAGGAGGTATCTTTCCTTGCTGAAATGCTGCAGTTGTTCTGTCAATCAGGCTCTGAGCCTGCTCTTCCATCCATTCCTGATAGTGTCTTCCACATTCTCGTTGTGTTTCCTACCACTGCAGTGTGTCTTTCTCGCAGATGGAGAGTCATGGGTGAGGTATGTATCGCAGCAGTCACAATAAAGCTTTGGCATGTTGTTCTGCAGGCTGTTGGCACTCCACAATATTGTATACCTGAATCTAATATACTATTATATGCTAATTATACTTAAACATTTTTTAAATAATAAAATTAAAGAAAAAAATCTAAAGTGGTTCAAAAATACAAACTTTTGATAAAGCATTTTAGTCCATATAAATAGAAATTTGCATTTTTAAAGAATTCTGTCTACATAGAGAGCTACATAAAATTGACTCTTTACAACAAAATCCCCAACCACTGCTCACCAATATGTGCCTCAACACTTCCAATACTGAAGGACCCATTTCTCCAAAGGTAAACAAATCACAACTTCAAGCACTGCCACTACTTAGTGGGTTTTCCTTGAACAAATCAACAATCTGTCTTCTTGAAGAGCCTGTACATTGTCCCCGTGCATCTTCTACTTGCATCCAAACAGAGCCACTCTGAATCTCTTCTATCTGACATTCTCCAAAAGGAGTCATCTGTTAGGTGCTTTAAGATCATGTCTTCTCCAAAATTTCTTTTAACCTCTTTTTGGGTGATTCTATTTTAGGTTCCCTTCACTGAGCTCATCATCCTATAGGGTATGTTTCCACCAGTGTCTGTTTCCCTTCTAAAAAATTTACCTTTAGACCTGAGTAAAATGCTTAAGGAAATTCTGATTGCACATAAAAAACAGATCCATCAGCTCCCCAACTCTAGATGCTACAATTCTATCAATGTCTCAAAGGTGCATATGGTCTATATTAGTAGGTATATAATACTATTGGTATCCTAAATAAAACACTGAATGTGAAAACAGTCTCTTTTATCTCAGTGGGTGGTTATAAAGGCCAGTGACAATCATTCATGATGCTCTTGCTGTGTTGGCCATCATTGAAACAGGTTTGTGCTACAGAGTGTGTCAATTAATCCTCACACTGCTTTTTTTCCCAACACCCAACTCTTCCACCCCATTCTCATGTGTTTCATCCTATTTATGTTGCCAAATCAGATCAAAGTAATTCAACCCATCAAAGATGGATAGTTATCTGGGCAAATAGTGAGAGTAAGGCTGAGGCAAAGATGCCAATTATTAGAAAGAAACCAGGAATGCCAAGAAAAGTGAGTGAAATAATATGATGTGAATGAATATGTGAAAAAGAGTAATGGGACCACCAAAGTTAATATCACTCTCCATCATACAATATTTTTACCAAACAATAGGTCATATGAATAGGACAATTGGAGAGGGGTTATGTGCACACACTAACAAGTTAAATATAATATGGTGTATCCATAGTTTAGTATATTATGCAGCCAGGCAGTAAAACCAATTTTCTAATAATATTTAATATCCATAGGAATAAATTTCCAATGTAATATAAAGGGAAAATCATTAAGTATTAGCATAAGATGATCCTAACTTTATAATTTGTAGTAAATATAATAAATATATGATAATATTTTATATTGTTTGTATAAATAGAAAACAATAAAAATTAACCAGTCCAGCATCAATATTTAGTATAAAAATGTATAAGAACATTAACTCTGCAACTCTCTTACCAAAGGAGGATATTCTTTTGCCATGTAAATAAACTCTACACATCTCTGCAAATTAAAAAGAAAAAGAAAAGGTGAAAGATTTAAGTGATCTGAAGAAAAACCACATGCAAAATAATGAAACTAGACTACTGTTAAACCCCATATACAAAAATTAACTCAAAATGAATCAAAGACCTAAATAGAAAATCTGAAACAATAAATTACATAGAAGAAAACATTGATACTAAACTTATGGACCATCGTCTTAGAGAGGATTTTATAAATTTGACAACAAAGGCAAGAAAAGTAAAAGCAAAAATAAATGAATGGTATTAGATCAAACTAAAAAGCTTCTGCAGAGCAAAAGAAACTGCAAACAAAACAAAAAGGCAACCAACTGAATAGGAGAAAATATTTGCGAACAATAATTCCAACAAGGGGTTAATATCCAAAATAAATAAAGAAGTCATGCAACTCAGCATAAGAAAGAAAGAAAGAAAGAAAGAAAGAAAGAAAGAAAGAAAGAAAGAAAGAGCGAGCAGAGGACCTGAACAGACTCTTCTCCCAAATAGAAATAAAAATGGCCAAGAAAAACATATGAAAAGATGTTCAACTTCATTAGCTATTAGGGAAATGCAAATCAAAACTACAATAAGATACAACCTCACACTTGTTAGAATGACTATTATCAACAAGACAAGTAATAACAAGTGTTGAAGACGCTGTGGAGGAAATGGAGCCTTTATTCACTACTGGTGGAAATGTAAAGTGGTATAGCCACTATGGAAAACAGTATGAAGATTCCTAAAAAATTAAGAACATAGCTACGATATGACCCAGCAACCACTCATCTGGGTATCTACCCAAAAGATTCCAAAACATTTATTAACAAAATATATGTACCCTATGTTTGTTGCAGAATTATTCTTGGTGGCTAAGGCATGGAAACAACCAGTGTCCTTTAATAGGTGACCAGATAAAGAAGATGTGGTACCTATATACAATGTGATACTACTCAGTCATAAGAAAATATAAAATACTGCCAGTTTTAACAGCATAGATGGATCTTGAGAATATCATGCTAAGTGAAATAAGTCAGACAGAAAAAGCCAAGAACCATATGATTTCACTCATATGTAGAATACAAAACTGAAAGCAACAAATGAACAAACAAGACAATGAAAACTCACAGACACAGATAACAGTATGGTGGTTACCAGAGAGAAGGGTAATAAAGGGTCAAGGAAGTCAGATATATGAAAGAAGATTTGACTTTGGGACATATGCAATATACAGATGATATATCATATATCATATCATATGATATATATCATATATCACTTGAAACCTATATAATTTTATTAACCCAGTGGCCTGGTGCACAGATTCGTGCACATTGAAAGGAAATTAATTAGAAGAAAGATTCATGCAGTAATTATATTACTGCAAACAATTACATGTCAAAATAGTATATATAATATAGTATTATAAAATTAAAATACAAAATATTTTAATATTGCTATTTGCCCTATATAATAGAAGTGTCAGAGATTAAAGAAAATTAGTAAAATGTATATGAAAATAATATATAAATTTATTAATAAATAAGCAATAACAATATGATATAAAAAACAAAGACATGTTATAAAATAACAAAACCAGAATATAAAAACAACATTGATAAAAAAACAATGATTGATAAATTGATTAATAAATAAACAACAACATGATATAACAACAACAAAGACATTACATAACAACAACAAAAATGATATAAAAATAAAAACATGATATAAAAACAACATTGATAAAAACAATGACTGATAAATAAACGTTTATGTTTAAATTGCCAGTGCACATCATATGTACCGGCTGGTCAGTCAGCCAGACAGTCGGATGGATGGATGATCAGTCACTTAGCCTTTTATATATATAGATGGCACATCAATAAATTTAATAAAAATTTAAAAAACAATAATTTACCAGAATATTAGAATTATGGGCTATATTAGCCTCTTTATATTTTTCTATATATTCAATATTTTCTATAATGTAATACAAAATGACTTCAATTTCTGAATACAAAAAAATAAATGTTATTAAATATAAAATGGCCCCAGTGACAAACTCAATTAATACCTGAAAAATCAACTGAATTACATGCTTCATAAGTTAGATATATCATAGATCACATAATGTACAATTGCATTCATAATTTAATTTAATGTTTTATGTTCCTAGCATATAAATTATTAGACTATCAAACAGAAGTAAATAAAAGATGATATGCAAATTTAATATTGATCCTTATGAAGGAACCACCACCTATCTTTATGAAAGAAGTACCATTCCCTTCCCTATCTCTCTTATAACACAGCTCAGTCATTCAAGCATACTTTTAAATAGCATTTCTTGTATTTGAAAAGTTATTGAGTAATCAAACAGTGACCTTTAGTGCTCCACCAAGAAATGCAATTCAGCTTTGTATGGCATCCAAACTAATCAATATCCTATTATGATCACAGATGGGAATTTTACAACTGAGACACAGATGCTAGGGTATCAGGCATATCTTTGTTTTCTCTAATGCCAGAAATTTTGCCTAGGAAATGATTTTAACTAAGGACATTGGTTCATGTATTTTTTTGAACAGGATAATGGAATTTTAGCTTTTAATTATATCAAGAGATGTCAAGAGAATAAGGGTGTATTGGGCATCATTACCTTATACAGACATTCATTATAAAGAATAAAAATACATATACAAATCACCTTTCATCTAGTCTATACATTCTGAATGGATCTATAAAAACTGGTGCCATCCTGCCCATGGATCAGACCACAAGAATGCTAAGAGATATTCACATGTAGAGCTGATTTTATTATTAGGCTGCACTAACTAGATATCTAACAGTTATTAAAAAATTGATTAGTTCATTAGTACTGACCAAACCAGTTCTGTAAATCAATACATATTTTTGAAATGTTTATAAGACACTTGAAAAACTAACAGTTTTAGAAATGCAATCTAGGTGAAGGGTTGTCTGTTGACTTTAGCCTAAATGTGCTTCCAGGCAAAATCAGGTTTATTAAAGGTTATGGCACAGACTATCAGTTGGTTCACTCATGAATTCCTACCACTGCTGAGAGCACCAAGAAAAGGTTCTTTTAAATATTCATTTGAACACTTATATAACCAAAAATATATAAATTTCTGGGTAAGTCATGCTATGGGGATTTATTATGTCTTTTGGAAAATTACTTAAGCAGCTCTTTTTTGAAAATTAGGAAAGAAAATTGATACATTACCTAAAATATATATCAGGAGGAGAAAGAAGATAGAATATTACCACCACCACCATTACCAAGATTAATATTTGGGGAAAACTTTCATGCTACTAGCTATTTTTTCTTCCAGTTTCATTGAGATGTAATTGTATAAGTTTAAGGTGTACAGCATAATGACTTGACATACATATATTACAAAACAATCTCCATTTTAAGTTTAGTCAATATCCATCATCTCATATAATTACAAAAAAAGGCTACTTGCTAAAATAACTAAGAAAGTGAACCTACAAAATTTTGGGCATCATCACTGGGAAAAAGATTGATATTTACAAAAGCATATTGGCTTTTCTAGCTAATAAGTTTTAGGGGGAGAAATCCTTAATGAGTCCTACACTATATGGCATTTAAAAAACAGAAAAACAAACAAACAGAAAACTATGTACTGAGGAAAGGCTGTATTTCTATCATCTATATTCATTTATGTGTGTGTGTTTAGATAATCTTTCATTGCAATAAACTCTAGTTGTTTGCAGTTTATGCCCTAAAAGTGATAAAGAAAGTAAAACTATAAAGTTATTGTGTCACTCTGAATTTAAAGAGATTTACCTTCTGTTATGATACCTTCAGTAGCATAAGCTTCTTTAAAAGTACTTTGAGCAAATATCTATTCTGTATAAGTGAGTTGTGTATTTATCTCAGAGAATCAGAATAATGTATGCCCATTTGAGTCATCAGGATTAAATAATAAATCCTAGAGGCAGGAGTACATAATATTTATTAGGGATTAGGTCCCCAACAAAGAAAAAAAATAGTAATAACTAAAATTTATTGAGTGCTTGCTGTAGGAAGTCCCTGTTCTATTTTACATGTACTATTATTTTCAATTCTCATAACCACACTATAGAGAGGGTGATATTATCCTCATATTAGAGATGAGGAAACTGGGGCACAGAATGATTAAATTATTTGCCCAACATTACATTTCCAGGAAGTGCCTGAGCCATATTTGAACTTGGGCAGTCTGTCTTCCAAGTGTACCTATTAACCACCTCCATCACTCTGTCATCCTGAGCACACTGGTTTCCCTCTGTCCAGGAGCTAAGCAGCAAGGGGTAAACCTCCCGCTCCTCATAGTCATTGGCTCCTTTTTACAGAAGTAATTTTCTCTCCAGAGGTAATGAGTCAAGGGGAAAATTTTAACAGCAGCAAGTAGGGCTTAGATTTGATTCCTAATCAGTAGGAGTGTGAACTAGTGCCCTCTAGGGGGCAAAAGAGGAGATTATGGGTCATGTAGGTTTGTTTTATGAATATAAGCAGAAAAATTGCATTAAGAAAATATGGACATACTTTGAAAAAAATTACACTCCTTAATTAGAAAAATTACACTCCTATTCTCTCTCTCTCTCTCTCTCTCTCTCTCTCTCTCTCTCTCTTTCTCTCTCTCTCTCTCATCTCTATCCTTTTATCTCTCTCCCTGGGCAAATGAACTGCAGCCAAGATGATAATATTAAAATAAAGAGCATTAGAAAATACACAGTAAAATCTCAAAATGTCAAAAATAATCATTTAGGTAGTGCAATTTCACAGCTGTATGATTTGAAGACACCAAAACTTACTTTAAGCATGCTCAAATAAAAGAGGAGATAATTAGTGAAAAATCCATTGTTATTTTGCAGGGAGCCTTGGTATCGCTCCAATCAACATGAAACCAGGTCATCTGCACAGTGCATAGAGATGCACACCAAGCTCCAAAAACCTGGCCTTTTTCTGAGGAAATCTGACCTCTCTAGAAACCAGTGTTTTGTGGATGCTGAAAATAAAGATATTTTTTTTCCTCTAAGGCAGAGAAAATTGTATCACTAATATTTTAAATAATTGGTCCTAATTAAATACTTGATAAATTAGTGACTGAATTCTGGTTCTAGTTATACTATAAAGGTCAAATACTCTTTAGTTCTTTTTTTAATGTATTGTCTAACTCCTCACCCATCTTTGTTGTACTAATGAAATGAAGATATCCATCATGATGTAACTGTGAGCTGGGGGGATCTAAATTACCTTCATCTGGCACCATTCCAATATACTATAAATGAGGTAATTGTCCTTGACTATAAAATTTGCATTTTCAAGACTTAATTGCTATCATTACATCTTTTTGTAATTCTATTAATTTAAGTGAATGGAGCGTTTGGTTTTTATGGTTAAAAATTTGCATTAAACCATTGTACATCTAAATAGAATTTTAATATTTTTATCAAAAGCTCTGTACAGTTATCCCAGGGGAGCTAAATAATTTCTCAAGTAAAAGTAGGAACCTGTCAACAAGTAGGTTTTACCTTCAAGTGATCATTAACAGACCTTCAAGTCACCTGGCAAAGGCTTCATTCTGGGATTTGAGAAATCACTGAGGCCCTGTGTTCCATAGATTCCTCCTACTTAATCATTAACAGGAAATCTATGGGGCCTAGCCAGGGCATGGATGGGTGCCCTTTCCTATGATTTCCTTGGTGTTTAAAGCATTTCTTTCCTATCCTTGGTGAATAGGACCCTCTTTGTCTGCCTGTGTTTGGGTTCTGTTAGAACATCCTGTTCTGACTGCCCTCTCCCCTCCTGAGTGCGGTATTTACATTTACATGTCTGATCTTCCAGCCACGGTTCGTTGCACAGACTAGTTAAGAAAACGTTATAATTCTCACTCCTACTGGAGAGTGCAATGGAGAAAAGTTTCCACCTTTACCTTTAAAATCTTTTTTGGTAAATTTCCAACTATGCAATAATTTCTTAATGAATTCTAATGTGAATGTGGAACCTTTCTAGCAGATTAAGTAAAGCACTTTCTTAAGTAAAGTTACATATAATTGCAGTTAGTAAAACTGACTTTTTACTTAATAATTCTCCAACCCCTTAGACCTCTGAAAACTGCCAGCTTCTTGATTTTCAGGACAGCTGAGGTTGGTTAAAATCAGAAGAGGATCAGAGCAAAATTGCACAATAAAGTTTGGGTGGAAGAGGGAAAATTCATAAGCAGCCTTTGATTTAAAAGATTTTGGGGTAGTGGTTGATTCTCCTCCTTCTGCTAGCAGTCCGGAGGAAGTTTCCACACACCTGCACTTACACCACAGAAAGATGACACATATTTGCAGACAGTGGATCAGGGAGTGTCATCAAGAACACGAAAATCCTTAGGCATGCTTTATGCCCAGCACTGACTTTGAAGATGGGGAACTGAAGCCCAGAAAAGCTCCATGACTTGACAAAGGACCTTCATTTCATCAGTGGCACAGGAAGATCTAGGAGGCAGAGTTTTTGATTCCAGTATGTACTTTTTGTCACTGCACCATACTTTCCCTCTGATAATAAAAACTCTCTTCCTGAGGAGAAGCATTGCAGACTACAAACAAAGCAGTGGGGCCTGGGAAGGTTTAATGAGAAGTGGTTGATACTCTGGATGCCATGACTAGTTCCTCACCGACCGATCTTTCTACCTCATGGGTCTTCATCTAAATATTCCCAGACCCAACTCCTGAAGCCCAGTAAACTGAGAGGTGTGTGTCTAGCCAACCGCACATCTATTGTGTGCCACACCAGTTTCCTTACCCACCAAACTGGCACACCCACAGATGCTACAGCTGATACCACTTGCAACTCATTCAGAGGTATTTCACAAAATGCAGCAACTCCCACCTCAGCATAAATTCAAGGTGCTGTCACCAGAAATACAGGGCCGTATTGTATTATTGAGCAGCTGTAATGTATCTACTTAGTAGGGTATCAGGTGTGAGTAATGCATGAAAAGAAAAACATTACATTAATTAGCATATACAAAACTCAGAGCTGTGCCTATCCAAGGATACAGTATGGGCCCTTTTGATTGAATTGAACCCATCATTTTAATTATGTAACCCATTTTAATGAAATGAGCTGATTATTTTTGGATTAATGTTTACAACAGATATTTCTTGCTCAAACAGGCAATGAATTTCCTTATCTCTGTCTTTGTGCCCCAAATCCTCCCCACAATGCAATTAGTCATAGTTTAGTACACCGTGCTTTATATCCTGAGTGCATGATGACATTTCAAGTTTGCCATGTAGAGAAGGGGATACAATAATCACAAATTTATTACCACCATGGACCAAGTGAAAATAATGTTTGTGAACTTTTTGGCCATGTCTCCCTCTCCCTCATTTGCACCGAGCACTTCAGCTCAAAGAAATCCAAGTCATGTTAACAAACATTTATTGAGCTTCTCCTATATTCTAGACACTCTATTTAGTATGGAATCTTAGAAGTGAGTAAAATGTCTACCTCTAGTTAAGGAATGTATTTTCCTCATCTGAATGGCTATAGCTATTACCACTTACCTGTCCCTTCTGTGCTACTTTGAAGGGTTTTGTATGCTTGTTTTAATTATATTTCTACTCCAAAGCCACTTCCTAAGGAAGCTGGAGTTTGAAGTGTGCCTTAGTCTTTATTTTCTGACCAGAATGAACCAATATTATGGTTGGCCTTATTTACTCTTTTTGTTACAGTATAATCAGCAATAGCATCCCTTTTCATCCACCAATATGTTTTGCTTTGGATAATAAATTCTGCCTGCACAACATAGTCCTTGGCCTGTTACTGGTTTAGAGACCAAATAGAGAAAGGCAGGAAGAGTAGAGGTTAATAATCTGAAAGCTGTGTTTGACCTCTGCTCCAGCACCTGCAAACTTATTACAGGCTAATCACTTGAGCATCCTAGGCTTCTATCTCCTAACCTGCAGAATAGAAAGGGTGACACCAACTCCACAGAGTTGTTCTAAGACCAAAGGGTTTCAAATGCTGTAAAGAAACTTGTACAGATAAAGTACCACCTGACTATTCCAATAAATAATTGTTGTCGATGATGATAAAACAGGCAGTGTGAAGATTCATAGATTGCAGGAATGAAAGTACACCAAAGTGTATCCATTCTAACCCTAATATTTAGGTTTTCTCTCCTAAAGTTTTACCAAGCAGTTAATGAAATATAATTGAGTAATAATAAGCACAATGGTGATAATTAAAGTTATCATTTATTGTGTGTGTGTGTAATATATGTGATATATGTGCTATTATCTATTTATATAAAAGCCCAGTGATCCTTATGGCGGAACGACCAGAACAACCAGTCGCTATGATGCACACTGACCACCAGGGGACAGATGCTCAACGCAGGAGCTGCCCCCTAGTGGTCAGTGTGCTCCCACAACAGGAGCGCCACCCAACCAGAAGCCAGGCTTACAGCTGGCAAGTGCAGCACCAGTGGCGGGAGCCTCTCCTGCCTCTGTGGCAGCGCTAAGGAGCCGTGAGCCAAGCTGTAAGGAGTGAGCAGATGGGTGGTTAGGAGTGAACAGGTGGGTGGTAAGGAGCGAACAGGCAGGCAGTAAGGAGCAAGCAGGTGGGTGGTTAGGAGCAAGGGGTCCCAGATGGCAAGAGAGCAGGCTGGGCTGAGGGGACCCCCTCGCCCCGTGCACAAATTTTGTGCATCGGGCCTCTAGTGTGTGTGTGTGTGTGTGTGTGTGTGTGTGTGCGCGCGTGTGTGTGTGTGTGTGTGTGTGTATAAAATAGTATATATGCTATTGCTAATTTTTATGTTTTCACAATTTACATATGGAGAAACCGAGGTTCAGAGAGGTTGAAAATTTATAATGAGCACATGTTAAGAAATGAATGGCTGAGTTACATTTCAAATAAACACTTCCCATCTGTCTTTTGCCTTGTATCTGCCCTGGTTGTGTTACTGTTGTTACTAGTTATTAAAAGGAAAGGAAGCAAAAGGAGAAACAGCCATTGTTAAGCATGGTCAGCTGGAGGCACTGAGCATGTTTGCTTCACCAGGAAGCTACAGCTTCACACCCCAGGAAATCGCAGCATTGTCCCTCCTAGGGGATAGCACCCTCACACACCTGATTGTGTGTGTGTGCAGGGGGCACCCTCACACACCTGATTGTGTGTGTGTGCACAATCAGGTTAGGACAAGTGCAGTAAGTCACAACAGTGCAGAGGGATGTGTTTGACTATAGAGGCTGGTCAGTCTAACCTGGCAATATGACATTGGCTAGAGGGATGGAGCCCATGCAAGCCTGCAAAAGTTTGGGGAGCTGATTGGCTATTTTGAAAAAGCTTCTGGTTCCTTTCAAGCCAGAGAATGCATAATTCCAGATAAACAAAGAAGCTCTCCCTCCCTTGCTTGTGACCCAAGCTTGCCCAGTGCCAGCACCTATTCTCTCTTCATAGCCATGTGGCCTTAGCAGCCATGTGGTCACTGGCTACATGGACTGAAAACACAGGTTCCAGATTGGAGCCTGGGTAGAGCAGCAAAGCACCAGATTGCAGCCGGGAACACAACCTAGGCTAGCTGGTACTGGATTGGGACTAAGCTTAAATATGGTGCAGGATCTCTGGGCATTGACAGTATTTCTGGCCCTGATTTTCCATGGTGAGAGGGACAGAGATGGGACATTGGGGAACTTCTTTAATCTGTTTCCCAAATAAAATTTGCCAAAGACCTCATCCTTTCTTTTTTTTAATATATTTTATTGATTTTTTACAGAGAGAGTTAGAAACCTCGATGAGAGAGAAACATTGATCAGCTGCCTCCTGCACACTCCCTACTGGGGATGTGCCCACAACCAAGGTACATGCCCTTGACCAGAATCAAACCTGGGACCCTTCAATCCACAGGCCAACTTTCTATCCTCTGAGTCAAACTGGTTAGGGCAGACCTCATCCTTTTGTGGGTCCCAGAAAATGCTTTTACTCACGACACTGCAAGAACCCCACTTCCATTGCCAACAGCAGGAAATTCCCAACACAGATATCTATGCATATAAAAGCCTAAGTGACCAGATGACCAGACGACCGGATGACTGGACAGTCGCTATGATGCGCAATAACCACCAGGGGGCAGATGCTCGCACAGGAGCTGCCCCCTAGTGGTCAGTGCGCTCCCACAGTGGGAGCACTGCTCAGCTGACCGATGGGCACCAGATGCCAGGCTCATGGCTGGCGAGCGCAGCTGCAGCAGCACGAGCCTCTCTCGTGGACACTCCCCCTATGTGCCCAAGTGGCTGCAGCAGCCACAGTGGGGCAGGATGAGCAGGAGCAGTGCAATGCCCAGCCTGGGCTTGGGTTCCTCCCTGGCCACCACCTGCTGCTTCACACACTACTTCGTGCTGTGTGGGATCAATGCAGACAGTGGGCTGAAGCCCAAGGAGCTGGCGGGTAAGGCGGCAGTGCGGAGGTCCATTGATCCCTGCAGGCCAGGCTGAGGGACCTTGTGCATGAACCCATGCACCAGACCTCTACTAATAATATAAACGCATGCTTCCACACAAGCACACACACTCACAGACACATTCACCCACACATACCAAGTAGCTAGACAGAACAACAAAGGATGTATATATACACACTGTACATATGATTCTCTGTCCAAAACCAAACTTTAAAATCTGGATTTCCTTGAAGACACTTTAATAGCAAATCTTTTTGGGGGGTAGGGTAGGTTTTATTTTTTCTACGATTAGAGTCAGAAGATATAGCACAATGTTTTCTATAAATGTTTATTTTAATAATTGTCATATATTTTAAATAATCGTCATTTATTTGTTATTTTAGGCAACTTTATTTAGATAACTAACCACCAAATAAACATTAAAATTAATTTTCAATTTAAAAGTATACGTTAACTTTCCAATAAATCAGAGAATAACTATTATTTGCATGTTTGTACTATTGTGTTATGTTCTTGGTCTACATTATTTCTTCCTTTTTAAAAAATAATGTTCATTGCTCTTTGTTCAAAAGATGTGTTATTAGGCAAGAGTAATATGCTTTCTCTACATTTCCTTTTATTTATTAGGTATTTCAATTACTTTATTTAAATGTTAAAACTGTCAACGTTTTGTGAAAAAGCATAGTAACATCATATTAATAATTTAAACTCTTCTCTAATGAAATACTTTTTTCTGCATCCTTAAAAATATTGAAAATCATCAGCGATACATCACACAGCATTGCACTGTATACACTATTTGCAGAGGGTTGTTTCAATCTACTTGTATTGAAATCATCAGTTTCAGTTCTCCCATCTCTCAGTAATGCAGCTGTTACTCAGACACCGGGACCAACTTTGCCAAAGATACTATGTTTTTATGTAAACAGCCCCCCTTGTATGCCACTGAAAGAACCAGGGCTCAGGAGGGGATGTAGCTCTTCATCACAACATAATGAAGGTCAATACAATATTTTAATTCATTTTCAAACTGAAACTTATGAATTTTTTCAACAAATTGTTAGTGAGCAACTTCTGTATGACAGTAACTCTACTATACCCTGGGGATAAAAGTAATAATTAAAAAAGTAATCATTGTCATCATCATCTATGCCCTGAAAGAACTTTGGTTCAGGATTATTAAAAAAAATAAAAAATAAAATGCTATGTGCCTGGCCATCCTGGCTCAGTGGATGAGCATCAACCTATAAACTAGGAGGTCACAGTTTGATTCTCGATCAGGGCACATGCCCGGTTTGTGGGCTCAATCCCCAGTGTGGAGCATGCAGGAGGCAGTTGATCAATGATTCTCTCTCATCATCAATGTTTCTATCTCTCTCTCCCTCTCCCTTCCTCTCTGAAATCAATAAAATATATATAAAGAAAAAACCCGAAATAAAATGTGTGATAATTGCTATGATGGCAGTAGGCCTGAGATTCTTTGGGGCTGTGAATGTAGGAGAGGCTATAACAGACTGTTAGGGACACTGTGGAGTCATATTATTGGGTATGGTGATTAAAGCTCAATCTTAAAAAAAATGAGTGAAAGATAAGGGGTGAAGACAGACAAAGGTCCAAAAGTGAGAGTGGGAGCAGTTCCAATGTAGGTTCTGTATTGTCATATCCCTTTAAAGATGGGATGATCCAGAGTCACATAGTTCAAAGACCTAGCTTCCATGCTTCTTCTCTGCGCTTGACTTTATTAACAAGTTGGATAACACCTCTGAAGCACAGAGTGCTCCTCAAAAAAATGAAAACCATCTCTGCTTCTTACCATTCAAAACAATAAGGATAAAATGAGGTAACACAAATGAAGCAAAAGATCCTTGAGCAATCTTATGCTGGTCCCTGCAAGAACTGGAGCAGAAACCAAATCCCAGTCCTAAAGGAACAGGTGTAGCAAGCAAGGACTGAGAAAGGGGACGTAGTCACTGAAACTTAGTATTTTACTACCTGACAGAATCCCACCATCCACGCCGTCCGTATTCCAGGCTACCCTCTTCCGTGATGCAAATGTGCACCCATCTGAGCCTCAGCCAATTCCCTGTTGGGAAGCATCCGATTCAGTGTCCCCACTTTCTGAAACCTCCACAACTTATTGCCAAGACCCATAAGTCTGACATTGTCAAGACCCATATGCCTGGCATTTTTGAGTTAATCTCTAGAACCATTTTATTTTAGACTGAACTCAAAAGAGGTTAAACAGAAGCAAAAATTTCAATAATTTTGCTAAACCCTACTATGAAAATGACGTATTTATTTAAGTTGTTAAGTTAAAAATCTGCCAGGCCTTCTTTAGTTTTTATACATTGATAGTATGAAATATGATTGTTTTTTTATAAGAGGCGGAATCACATATATTCTAGAAGTATATTCTCTAAAGCCAGACGATCTAGGTTTAATCTTGGTTTTCTCATTTGCCAACTGAGGCTCTAGAACAGTGATGGCGAACCTGTGACACGGGTGTCAGAGGTGACACACGAACTCATTTTTTTGGTTGATTTTTCTTTGTTAAATGGCATTTTAATGTATAAAATAAATATCAAAAATATAAGTCTTTGTTTTACTATGGTTGCAAATATCAAAAAATTTCTATATGTGACACGGCACCAGAGTTAAGTTAGGGTTTTTCAAAATGCTGACACGCCGAGCTCAAAAGGTTCAATGAACCATTTAAGTTCCCTTTGCAACTGTTGCTTCACCTGTAAAATGGGAGAATAACAATATCTATCTCATAGAGTTTTTAGGGACAAATAAATGAAGTAATTCACATAAAGCTGTCAAAACAATGCCTGGCACATAGTAAATGTTCAATAACTGCTGGCCATGATTATATCCAGCATGAGGGTCAATACAGGTTACCTGTTGGCACTCAATAAAATTTGTGATTGAAACATGAATGTTTGACTCAAATAATGATATAACACTTCATATGCGTTCATAATAGTAAAATCACCCAACAAAAGGCATACCTGAAAGCAAACTCAGAAATTAGTGTGAACTAAATGGATACACATGAGAATTACAATACTCAACAGCAAATGTTTTTAATGGGAAGGAAGTTTCTGTCAGTGGGCTGTTGCAACAAGAGCTCAGTAAATACCTTGCCTGTTACAGAGTGAGAAATTGTCACAAAGGGAAAACTTCACGGTGTCAGAGAGCATGTAAAATATTGAATCATGAGTGCTACTTCCAAGGAAACAATACCCTCTGCTGTTTTCCACTTGTACTTAAAATATCAAAACAAAATAGCAATGATGAAACTTATTTCAATCAAGTTTCCACATTTAAATCCCACCTCTCATCACTGGCCAAATGTCAAGGCAAGACTGGTTTTGATATTCTGCTACCACATGTGTTGAAATAGCCTGGTGTGCAACTTCACCCCAGCAAACAAAAGTCTATTTGGAAACAACCATGTGGCTTGCTGAGTACCTGGCTTGCATCTGGTTATCTGATGTAGATCTACCTGATGTATAGATTCAGTGACTCAACCAGAAGTTCAAAGTATCTATACCATCCCCACTGGCTGCCATAGAAGTTTGCAGAAATAATCCAGCATCCAAAACTTGCTCCAGAGAGTCAACCCACATAGTCAGCATTTCATTTTTGAAGAGAGTATTCCACTCATTTCACAATGCCTGGGCCATTCTGCTCTCAATAATGAATTGCCTCCTTCTGCACATGCGCATTATGAACTGCTCCCCAATGTAGATGTACCCATTTATTCTTCCACTTGTATTGCATGACTCCTACCTTTTAAAAGAACACTTTTGGCATTCTCTTTTTAACCATGTGACTTCTATGACTTGGATAAAAAAAAATAGAAGGTTTATTCTTTTCATTCATAATTCCTTTATGAGTGGTTAAATTGACCACCATTTTATATAGGCATAAATGTATATGTGCACACATACAAAGAACATAGGAATACCACAGAAACTACAGAAACAGTTACCTGTCTCTTCATATGTATACACCTACAGATATATGTAGAGTACACATGTATAGACACAGAGATATCATATCTACCTAAATAGCATGTACTGTACATAACCATGTACTTTATAGTATGTTATATATATACTAGAGGCCCGAAGCACGAAATTTGTGAGCGGGTACAGTCCCTAGGCCTTGCCTGTGATCAGGGCCATCCTCCCAGCTACCCGCAGTCAGCCCCACCCCCTGCCACCACCCACCCCCGGTTCCCTGTCCTCCATCAGGTGATCGGAGCCTGCTGGCTGGCGGGAGGAACCAAGAGGTCAGCGGTTCCACCCACTGGCCGGCCCTGCCCCTCCCCACCACCCACCCCAGTTCCCCGTTTGCCATCGGGCGATCGGAACCTGATGGCTGGGGAAGGGACAAAGAGGTTGGCCATTCCCACCCACTCTCCTGCCCTGCCTGTGCCGTGGGTTGCCCTCTGTGTGTGGGGCGACTAGTGGGGTGGGGGTCTTGACCTGGCGCCACCCACATCCCCCACCCCTGGTTCCCTGTTTGCCATTGGATGATTAGAGCCTGCCAGCAGGACACAGGGGCCAAGAGGTGGTCAGTGCACCAATTATCTTGTGTACAATTCCTATTCCTGTGATTGTGCATATTACTTACTGATTGTACCTATGACAGTATATATATAAATTTTTAAATTTGTTTCATCTGCTGTCTAAGGAAATGACAGTTTGGCATTTCCTTTAGTGTACTAATTGGACAGATGTTAATTTTATTTATGCCTTAGTAAAAACTAACTACACAAAGAAGATGAATAACAGTTTAGAACCAGTCCACATAAATGCTATTATACATAAACTAGAGGCCAGATGCACGAAATTTGTGCAAGAGTAGGCCTTTGCAGCCTCGGCTGCCTTGGCCCTCGCAGCCCCAGCTTCATCCAGAAGGTCATCCCCAAAAAAGTCCTGTCTAATTAGCATATTACGTTTTTATTATTATAGATTGGGGAGGTGATAGTTAAAATATGATTAATTTTCTTACATAGTTTCAAAGTATCACTCCAACCAGGAAGTATCTTAATAGTCTAGAGCACTGTAATGCATACATTCTGCTTTATTTTGGATTTTTCATGTCCGTATGATATCAGAATATATCTTTTGAAAAATGAAGTATTTATTTAGTCACTGGGCTAAGTGATTCATATAAAAATAGTGTGCCTAATGTCTTAAACCTCTATATCTATTATCTATCCATACATATTATTACATATATGATAGTTTTATGTGTCCTTCAGAATTGACAACACCAAACAGGATATTCTAGAGAAGATCTTAATAGGAAATGAATCACTCAATGCTTCATTACCATAGGCCCCAAATATTATTTCTCAGTTTTTTTACTCCTCGGCTACTACCCGCTGCCTTAAATTGTATTTTACACAGTAATCTCAATCTGCCTCAGGTTGGCTGAAGCCAAGTGGAACTTCATGGCTCCTGTTGCTAAACTGTGCAAATTACCTGACAGGAAAAGTCCATTCTAAGAGGATATGCTACAATCAATATCACTTCCAGATTTGACAATATCCTCTGGTATTTAATGTGGCCACCGTAACAGTTCTGTCAGGGTGAACAATTGCAATTAGAAACACTGATCAAGATGGATCATCCATAAGTATTTATAAAATATAGTTGGAGTTTGATCTGTATTATTCATCTAATTACTGCAGGCATCTGTTTGGTGACCAACTCACTCTTCCTTTTAGTCAAGTTGAGGCATTAGAGAGCTGTGTGTTAGAACACTCCCAAGATTCAGTGCTTTGCCTACCACGTCATACTCTGGCATGGAATATGTGTTATTCTATTACACTATTCAGATTCAATGGAAACTCTAGGTAAATATGAGCTATAAGGATTATAAGGCAAAAAGGATAACTCAAAACCTCTACTTATCCAGATACATGTTTTTAAAATAGCTTTTCTGGATGCCTAGATACCAAGAAGAATTATCCTGAGCAAACAGCAATATTGCCTCTTCAGCAATTTCATTCTGAACCACAGTCCTAACCCTTTTTCTGGTAGAGCAGTACTTTATTCTTAATCCTACTTCGGAGTTCATCTAGGAAAATATACTTTCACTTGACCTCCAATCTTGGGAACCTGGAGAAAGAGCCAAAGCAGGAATTTAGAGGAACCTAGTTTCTACAACTTAAGTTTCCTTACATATTTTGATATAATATGTAAAATGTCCACATTCAAACTTAAGACTCAGAAGTCACCAGATAGTCTGACTTTGAGTAACTTACTCATTCACTCACTCATTTACTCATTTTTCATTCATTCTTGAGCACTAACTCTGTGCCAGCCTCTGTGATTCTAACCAGAGCATGTTACAGGGAAAATGATATTTGATGACATAGAGGTCATTACAGGTGATTGGCATGTGGAAATAGAGAAGGCAGTGTCACTGAGTTTACTTCCAGGGTTTACCTGGGGCTGATGAAGTTAATCTGAGGCTCCCTCTGTGAGGTCCTGAAAGGAGGTGAAATGTACAAAAGAGGTTGCCACTCCCTCTCTGTTGATGTGACTGCCTCCCTATTTTAGCTCCATTTCTAGAAATTAAAGACACTCAAATAAGGCTTGCTCTTCAAAACTAAAAAAGGGAATGTAAAAAAACCTGAGAAGTGACTAACTTTGATTAGTGGTGGAACAAGAAGCCAACAATTCAGCTCTAATTTCAGCAGAAAGAGAGAAACAGAGAGAAAATGAAGACAAGTCTTTTTATAGTTTACACACCCAAACCCCTTGGCTGGGACAGATCAGGGCAGATTAGAGGTTGCTGGGTGGATGGGAGCTGTGTTGCTCCTGCTGGGATGTTTGGTATGTCTCCCTGGAATGCTGACGCACATGTGGAGGAACACCTGGAGGAGTCCACGCCTAGAGCACTGTCATCCTGCAACCTCAGCCGCACTGAGTGTCTGGCATACGCTGGCCTCTGGCCTGCCAGCCAACAGGAGGCCCATTTGTGGCCAAAGCCCCCATATTAGCAGTAAAACATGATACCAGTCTCTCAAGTAAAACTCGATATTTGTGCTGCATCGGCTTCTATTTAAGGCTGATCAATCCTGGTAGCACCCCTGTCACTATAAACTGCACTTCCCAAAGCTGTATTTTTAAATAGGGAAATGCTTACAATAGCCATTTACAACTGTATGCTGTTTAATTAGCCAGTCTGGGCAGTGCTGCAGGCATAGATCACTTTGCTTTAAAGATTTGAGAATGTTAATAGTACAGTATATCATTTTAATTATTACTGGATTAATGTTGTGTCTCAAAGAACACCTAATGCAAATCATGAGAAATGGCCCGAAGTGACCCACGGGTTGTGCATTATTGGAAAAGTAATAGTTCCGATGCTTAAATATAAGGACATTTTCTTTGTTCAAATGTCAGTCGGTATGCAGCAGTTGGGCTTTGTGAAAAGAAAGCTTTTGTTTCATTTACTGGTAGCAGTATTCTGCAGTTCAGGCTGAGAAAGGCCATGAGTTGGTTAGATCTGCCTGTCCAATATGGTAGCCGCACATGCCAATGAGCACGTGAAAAGTGACAAGTCTGAAGTGAGAAGTACATAAATGTAAAACACACCGGGATTTCAAAGATTCAGTACAAAAAAAGGAGTGAAAACTATCTCATTAATATTTGTCATATTGGTCATGTTACATTAATAATATTTCAGATATATTTGGTTAAATAAAATAGAATTATTAAACCTGTTCCTTTTTCTTTTTGTAATGTAGATACTAGAAAATTTCAAATTACATATGGTTCACATTTGTGACTCATTACATTTCTATGGACAGTGCTGCGCTAGAGGTCTAGGAGAAAAGAGGAAAACTGGCCAACAATAAAAGTGTATTTTAATTTTCTTTTATGTTTCCACTAGCCCACTGTATATGGAAGGGACTGTTAGTAAGAAGACTAAATAGATAGAGGGAGAGGAAGCATCAGTGTGTGACAATAGCATGTAGTGAAACCAGGAAATAAGAATCTAAGAGTATTATAGACATTATTCAAAATACAGCCACATTCTAGACACAGGGATTACAAATATCATTCAACAGATATGAATATATCATTGGCTGCCTGACCTCTCTGATAGGAATCTATGTCATGCACCTTGAGGAGTGTCCTCTTGCTGAACATCTAAGTGTCTGGAGCTAATATGAAGTTTAGGTTATTCAAGGTTAACTTGAAAATAACTTGCTCATAGACTAAAAGAGGTTAGAAAGGCACTAGAGAGTGCACACACGGCACACACGATAATTGGCAGGGAAGCTATGGAAGCTTCTGAATTCATTAATTTATAGAACCAAAGGTAAAAGCAAATTGAAAAAAAGTATATTGGCCGAGTCTCTTAATACATCCGAAGTTTTTGGAAAGTTAGAGAAGCAGCAAACAAGCCTGTCAGAAGGTTATGAAACACTTAAGTTTCAGGAAAGTTCTCCTAAAAACCTCCTCCCCGAGCCTCACCTTTGCCATGATCGTGTTGCTGCTTGTTGAGAAGCGCTTCATTATATCGGCAGTGTTTTAGAGCATGCTGTTATAAATGCTTTACAGCAAACCATGGCTGAGCCTGTTGAAACATATGCCTATATGAAACACAGGAAAATAGTTGTGACTCTACAACACTTGAATTTATGATTTTAAACATATTTTAGCATTGGGCACTATGCCCCTTCACCTCTCTCTACTCCTGCAGACAGTTTTTTCCAAATGCATTTTTTTTAGGTACACAGGAGAGCCAAACGTTTAGGAAAGGAGGGGTGACAGGCTCATACTCTAAAGGAGATTAAACAAATATAAAGATGTTTAATTTGAACAAACACTCTTTAAATACATGTTTTATAAGTTACTGGTATTCGTAATTCCCTATTAAAATTTCCAAAAAACTCTCACACAGTCATCTGCTTTTATTTCCACTTAATTTTTTTTCAATTACAGTTTTCAATTCAACATTATTTTGTATTAGTTTCAGGTGTACATAGTGGTTAGACAATCATATACTTTACAAAGTGGTTCCCCGATATTTCAGGTACCCACCTGGCACCATGCATCATTATTACAATATTATTGACTATATCCCCTATGCTGTACCTTAGATCCCAGTGACTGTTTTGTAACTACCAATTTCTACTTCTCAACCGCTTCATCTCTTTCATTCATTCCCTCATCCCCTCCCATCTGATAAACATCAGTCTGTTCTCTATCTTAACATCATCAGAATAGAAAAACACTGAAAAGACACTTTGTATGGGGTGCTTTGTGGATTGTCCATATAGAGTTTACCCAACTTGTCAACGGTTCATCTTTCCAGCTGGGATCCAGAAGGACTGGATATTCTCATTTTTTATGAAGACCTGAAAATTTAGGGGTCATTAAATAATCATAAAAACAATGATAAAAATAGTAATAGTTAATATTTACTGGGTGTCTAATATATGCTAGATACAATGCTACACAATTAAATCTCATTTAATTCTCACAACATACCCAACAGCTGGATGCTGTTACCTCACTTTATAGATTTGGAACCCAAAGCTCAGAAATATGGCCTCAGGGGCAGAGATATGATTTTGTCCTAGATTTGTCTGACTCCATATTATGCTCATTTTATCTGACATCACCTTTTTTCATATCTGTTGTACTCAAATAGTATAAAAGGGGGGTGTGCATAAGACTGACATTCCCATCTACTACTTCTAGAAGGTTTGTCTATGACAGATACAACATAGTGCCTTTTCCAAAATTATTTTATTTTTAGTTATTTTTATTGGATCTAATTATAAAAATGTTCTCTGAATCTGATATCATACCCACATGACCTGTAGAAAACCAATTAAAAAGTGAAAGCAGTTGATAATCAATGCATCCAGAATAGACACCTGAACAGGTTCCCCCAATGTCACTGGTTTTAGTGAATTACCAGCGGAGACCTGCTCAGTCCTAAATGCAACCACTAGTACATACGGATGCTGAGCAATTAGATGTGGCTAGTCCTAATTTAGACATGCTTGTAAGTATGAAATACACACCAAAATTAAATCATCTCATTTATAATTTTTCATATTGAATATGTGTTGAAAGAATAATAATTTAGATATATGGGGCTAAATAAAACATTATTAATATTAATTGTATCTTTTTTTACATTTTATAAAATATAGCCACTAGAAAATTTAAAATTGCACTGGGCTTACATTATATTTCTATTGGACAGAACTGATATAGAATAATCCAGAAAATACGATTATGATAGCAGTACTGGAGTAATAACTTAAACTTATAAAAAAGCATTTATTTTCTCTTATGTCATAGCATTCTGCAAAGCAAGGGGACAGTAGGATGAAAAACATCAAAATAAGAAAGGCCTTCCAAGAATATTACAATTTAGGAAAAGAAACAGAAACATTTATAATGAGTTCAAGAGAGGAAGTGGTGAAACAGGGAAGGACACTTACTGAGGAAGGAAGTAGCCTTGTAGCCTGCCTTCAAGTTGCAAATTGATGTTACCTTTAAATCCTGCTTTAGCCCTGGTCAGTGTAAAATCTCACCCAGCTGTCCCTGCAGAGGAACTGACCAGATACAAGGTGGCCACATCCAGCAATTCCTAAACAGTCCTTAGAGTGAGGTTGCTTCACGAAAGGTTTTAGGGTATCTACAAAATGAACTTAATTATTTGCTTTGGGAGAGAGAAGTATATAGACTATTTTTCACAGTTGGAGGTCATTAGTATCCAGGAACTTTCTACTCTAAATGACAAAGAGTTTCACTGTCACAAAGAGAAATTGCTTCTGACCTTAGACCTCTTCTTTTGGAAAGTAGAATAATGGGGCACAGGAGCAGAGTTTGGTATTTGACCGAATCCTTCACAATTATCATGCATGTGTATATAATAAAATTAATTCTGTGTCTCCGCACCATAGCCTGCAGCAAGAAGCATACAATCAGTTTTGTATGTATAATAGATCACAGAGTTGTTCATGAATAATACAAATGCATTGAGCAGATACTAGTGAGGGAGGATGTTTGTCTTTGCATGGAATCGAAGTGAACATGTAATATTGTGATAATATATATTTGATGAATTCAGGTCTGACTTGCCTTTGCCATACTCTGCTAATTCCCTGACAAGGGTTGCCACAATAATTGAGTTTCCAATAACATTATGATTATTTCCACCTGATAATTTAATTGTGGGTATTTTTTAATATTGTAATATTGTAGATTTGTGATTATTATGCATTTGCATGCAGATTTTCATGGTGACTTGGAGCACATCCCTACATTTATAACTTAATTTTATATATTATTGCATATATATTTGGGGATGAACTCATTAATGCAAATAAAAAAATGTAGATCTGTTTAGTCATTCAGCTTTTATTATAAATGGCTGAAAGCCTTGCTCATTTTTTATAACAGTCCTTACAATACCGTGAATAAACCAAAGAGAACCTTAATTCAAGAATAGATTCATTAAAAATAATGGTAATAGCTATAATAATTACAAATTGTAGCATATTTGTTCTACCTAATTAGGATACAAGATACTATATATTACTCTTTTCAAGATGCAAAAGTTCTACTCGTTTTATTTACTGACTTTTTTTATATGAGCCCCTATTATTAAGAATGCAAATCTTAACTCAGAATTTAGTCAGTGAAAAGTAAGAGAGAAAAAATTTCAAAGTAAAATTTTATATAATGTTCACATTATACATCTTAAAAACCATAAATAGATTCCATGATAAAGACATTTAGTTTTCTCAAAAACTCAAATTAGAGTAGAAAATCTGAAGGAGAATTTATAAAAGCAAAATATAATGATAGAAGTGAACTCTGAACTAGTTCTTTTTTTTTAAGTGTTTGACACTATTACAGATGTCCCCCACTGCCTCCTCCTTTGCCTACCTATAGGGTCCCTAAGTCATAGTTATGGTTTAGATAAGTTATTAAGCACTTTTCAACTTGTAACTCTAATAGTTTTGTTCTTACATAAGACTTCCAATTTTCTTTGAAAATGTATAAAAAGATAAACAATATTTCTCTTCTGCAAACTTTCATGAACCGATACCCTCCTTTTATGCCTCCATTATAGGATTAGTGTCGAAAGATAAATTTTTAAAACACATTTTTTATTGATTTTTAGAGAAGAAGGAAGGGTGAGAGATAGAAATGTCAATGTGAAAGAGATACATCAATCTGCTCCCTCTGCACATGTCCTAACTGGAGATCTAACCCACAACCTGGGTATGTGCCCTGATCAGGAATCAAACATGGAAACCTTTAAATATATGGGATGATGCTTCAACCAACCATCCAGGGCCTGAAGAGAGATTTATAAAGGCTGTGTCTTGTGCTATTCTTCCTGAAGGCCATAGAAGGAGAAGATTCCAGGGAAAAATCTTAGCTGATTTATGCTCTATAGGCAGTCCATCATCTGTCACTTTTTTAGGTGTTAGAGAGTCTTTTAGCTTTTCCTAGTTTTAGTGTCCTCATCAAAAAAATGACCCTAGCTGGTTTGCTCAGTGGATAGAGCATCGGCCTGTGGACTGAAGGGTCCTGGGTTTGATTCCAGTCAAGGACACGTGCCCAGTTGCAGGCTGGATCCCCAGTAGGGGTGTGCAGGAGGCAGCCAATCACTGATTCTCTATCATCATTGATGTTTCTATCTCTCTCTCCTTCTCCCTTCCTCTCTAAAAGCAATTAAAATATATTTTTTTAAAAATGGAGATGGGGATATTTGAGATTACATGAAAAAGTGTTCAAAAATTATAAAATGCCATTCAAGTCCAAGCTAGTACTATCAGTCATTTTTTAGAGCTGATCTCTAAAATTAAGAGAGAGCCCACAGGTAGAACATGGTTGTCTTATAGGGTACGTCATTTATGTTCACAGAAAGTGTACTTTCTTCTTTGTCACACTGTCTCTGAGATAATGAGAGGATTTAAAATTTTCTTGCCTTAAGTAGGAGTGCCCTGAAACAATGAAGAAAGCAGCAGGAGGAACCTTTGGAATACTATCATTCCTAGTAAAGACATTTGAGAATAATTATTCTACAACTTCAACTTTTAGATCTATTCTCATTATTGGTGTTTGGCCTCTTTTATGGACTTGTGTCTGGATATGTTAATCCAAAAAGAGAAACTTCTATGAGGCAAAGGCTGGTGACGTTTGGGGAGGGGAATCACAGATTCTAAAGTGAGCTCAGTATATTTCTGTGGAAGTTCTTTATATTATATCTTCATTTTATAGTTACTTCCAAACACCAAATTATCTGTTCCCTCAATGCAACAGAAAAATAATACAAATGCTAATTCATTAATCCTTAATGTATCTGAATTACTAAAAATATCTCTGTAATTTTAGTAATATAGGTATATGTAATTAGAAACAAAATAATGAATGTATTTATCACATAGAAACACCAACCTTTAATTCCCATGCCTAATGTCATATTCAATGACTACTTAGTATTCTCATTAAACTTCATATTTAGCCATTATCAGAAATGATCCCTCTTCTTCCACCACAGCCTTATTCTGATTAGTAAACACTGACACAACTTGTTATGTTCACCCCACAGGAAAGGTTGTTACTGATACTAAGCTCCTCCCTAACATATTTTTTCCCTGTAGGTGAGGTTAGTACCAGTGGCTACACCACTGGCTATGCTACACCTTTGGAAGAGAGTCAAGTACTACTGCCTGCTTCTACTCCTCTAGGAATTGTTTTGCAAACTTCTGAAACAAAAGGTATCTGGGCAGGTTGATAAGGGCAAATGCGCTCTTCACAAAATGTTGGACCGAGAAGCACTGCAATATACTTACTAATAGAATTACTTGGTAAATTCTATTTAAATTCTGACTCTAATAAATAGTCCAGGATAAGCTATGAGGCCTCCCCCATTTTGTTTGTTTTATTTTGTTGTCCCATAAACTCTATGCCTAGAGTGGTGTCTTCGTAGCAGCGTCCCTGAGTTTGAGAGGGAGCAATAATGCAAAGGGTGGTCCATATCATTGATTGAGAGGCAGAGAATTTCTTCAGGATTGATTACTGAACTTTGTTTCATATCAAAGTAACAAAACTTCAGCTAGTGATTAATCCCAAGAAAGTACCATAATACATATCATTGATTTTAAAAGCTGAGAAAAAATATGTACCTCCCATGATTTACTTATAGATGCAAAGGTTGCATTTTATTCTTATTAGTAATAATAAAGATATGCTCCTGAGGTGTTTTTATGACACCTGTTCTTTGCCCTTCAGGCTCTTTATGCAGAACAAGAACAAGAGGAAGTACACTGATTTGCATTTACTTCCCATGGGGGTTCTACAACAAGGGCATATTTTTTCATGTCTCTGAGGGTAGTGCAAGATCATACTGAGAATGGAATGTCTAAGGAATTACTGCCCTGAATGTTGGCCAATCAGATTTGCTGAATAATTTCCTAACATTCTATTTGCCTTATTACACTGTGTATCATTTAAATTTCCTCCAGGTAAACCATATGATGGATCTCTCATGCATGTAAGGCACTAGTTTTCTCCTGTGCAACAGCTATAAACAAAGGAATACTGGTACATGTTCAAGAGAAGAAAACAAAGATGGCAGGGTCAAAACATATTAAACCAGCTTAATTTGTCTGAGCATATTTTATGCCCATCATCATCCCCAGTGGTTTCCTGTTGTGAAATAATGCATTTTTTTAAAAATTACAAACTTGAGATAGAAGGAAGGCATTTTCACTATGGGGTCACATTCCAAGCATATTATCATGTGTCTTTTTCTTATGTGTGGCTTTTTCCCGAAGAAAGACCCACTTTGTGCACTTTTGTATTTCAGGACAATGTGATCACAGAGCCATCTTAAAATTATTTCCAAAGAATTTGCTACTTGCCAAAATTTTCTGAAATAGCCTGCTAACCAGCTGGTCATTTTGTTTCTAGAATACAAATTAAGCTTTTGGTATAATTTTCCCATGAGTTTGGCTTTTGAGCTTAAACGTATATGACTAGTTAGGATTTGTTAAAGGATCATTGTTATATTTAGAACACAGAGGGTTTCTTAAAATTAAAAGAAATGGCAACAACTAAGGAAAGTCATCCTCCAAAAGAAGAATGAACCACAGATTAAGTTCCCATTACATAATTACAAAATAGTCATAGTTAAGAGTTATAAGTACATATAATGAACTAGGCACTATTCTAAGTATTGAGCATTTATTAATTAGCGCTTGTAAAACAAATTTGTTTTTTATTAGCCAACCTAAAAATTCAGATTTCCATTCCACTTTTTTTGAAGAATAATGAGAATAAACTTTCTGCATGAAACAAATTCAATAGATAAGTATGCATTCTTCTATTTTACATTTCATGTAGAAACTAAGTAGTTCAGTAGGTATAAGTCAGGTATGGTATTATAGAGTTTCTTTTTACTTTACATGAAAAAAAACATTAGTTATCAATCATCTTCAATTAGAAATGTAATATAATTTTATTTAAAACCAAGGCAGTAGTGCAGAGAAAAAGGATTGTCTGCAATTCAATTGGTTTTAAGCATTAGCTTTGGAGTAACCGAGTTGGATTCAGGCCCTAGTTCTGTTGTGTTGTGCTACCTTCAGCAAATAATTAGCCACATTAAGCCTCAATTCTGGATCTGCAAAATGAATAAAGTAGCACCAACTTCTGAGCATTCTTCTGAGATGTCAGTTTTGACTCATGAACAGAGACTGGAACATAGTAGATGCTGGACAGCATCCAAGCACCTTTGCTTTTATGGGTTTGGGGGTTCACTGTAATGGTTCTATTTCTTACAATGTTGCCTTCGGTGAGCTGAGTTAACATTTCCATTCAATGAAGCATTATTGGATACGTTTGCAGCAACAGGGCTTAGGACAAAGGGCACAGGCTCTGACGTCAGCCATGCCTGGCTTGGCGCTATAATTTGCCTGTTTCTTGGTCTTGGAAGAACCATCTACTTTCTCAAGTATCAGTTCCTTCCTCTGTGGAAGGAAGTGAGTAGTATTCGTGTTTTAGGGCTGTTGAAAAGATCAAAAGAAGCAATTACAAAAATTTCTTGGCATTTAGTAGTTTTTAGCATTCCTAACCTGTACACTAAAATCAGAATTATTTACAAAGGCTTTTTGTTATACTTACATTTGTTATACTTACACATGCACACACACATATGTATATGTATATACATGAACACATGTGTGTTTATAAATATGAAACAGAAACAATAGACAACATTACTTTTCAAAGCAGTAGATACATGGCTTTTCAGGCTAGAAAATACAGAGATGTGACCTGTGAAAGAATGACTTTTCTAAATAAAATTTTCTGTGGGTCTAACACCAAATGATATTGGTTCAGTACAGCATGGCAGAGTACTCTCAAATAATTAACCTTTTAAAGTTACACATTTGTTTAAAAATTATATTTAATAGGATACATAACACATCCAAAAAGTTTCAAGTACCCTGTCCATCCTTGTTAGCTGTTTATATCTGTTGATTATTAGATGTTATCAATTCTATTTCAAAGAAGCTTCTTGGAACCCAAATGTAGTGGAGGTACATGGTTTTTATAGTATCAATTTTTAGTTAGTTCCATTTATTCAGTAGATGTTCATTGTTGCACATTAGAATATCAACTGATTTCTCAACATAAACACATCAGGCCAGAAAAGAATGGAATGAAATATACAAAGTGATGCAAAGCAAGAGACTGAATCCAAGAATACCTTATCCAACAAGGCTATCATTCAAAATTGAAGGTGAAATCAGGAGCTTCACAGAAAAAAAAAAGTGCTAAGGGAGTTTATTACCACCAAGTCATCAATGCAAGAAATGCTAAAGGGACTGGTGTAAAAAGGAGAAATAGAAAATGAAGAAGAGCACCTGCTTAAAGAGTAAAAATGGCAACAAACAAGTACCTATCAATAATAACCTTAAATGTAAATGGATTAAATGCCCCAATCAAAAGACATAGGGTAGCTGAATGGATAAGAAAACATGACCCATATATTTGCTGTCTGCAAGAGACGCACCTCAGAACAAAGGGCTCACACAGACTGATAGTTAAGGAATGGAAAAAACTTTTCAGGCAAATAGAAATGAGAAAAAAGCTGGGGTAGCAATACTTATATCTGACAAAATAGACCTCAAAGTGAAGGCACTAACAAGAGATAAGGCAGGTCACTTCATAATACTAAAGGGAGCAATTCAACAAGAGGATATAATCTGGTAAACATATATGCACAGAATACAGGAGCACCGAAATACATTAAAAAACAAACTTCTGGAAGATATAAAGGAAGGAATCCACAGCAATGCAATCATAGTAGGGGATTTTAATATCCCTTGACACCACCGGATAAATCCTTTAAACAAAAAATCAGCATGGAAACAGCAATCCTAAATGACTCACTAGATCAGATGAACTTAATTGACATCTTCAGAATATTTCACCCCAAAGGTAGAGAATATACATTCTTCTCAAGTGCACACGGGACATTTTCAAAGATAGACCACATATTAGGACACAGGCAAAGTCTCTTCAAATTCAAATAATATAATACTGTGTTTGTATGAGTAATGAGCCTGAGATTCCAAGTTGAAAGTACAAAATTTGGTTCTTGTTTATCAAGAGAGGCACATGTTCCACCAGCGTATATGAAAGTGACTGTTGTGGAATGCAGTCATTCTCAGTGGGGCAATTCAACCCCTTGAGACATTTAGGATAGTTGTGGGGGCATTTCTGAGTGCCACAATGACTGAAAGGATGATGGTAGCACCGGGGGCGGGGCAGAAGCCAGAGGACTTAGACATTACTACATTGTGTGGTCCTGGTCTACAAGGAGTTGCCTGTGCATCACATGACTTGTGTTCACCTTGCTAGAATTTCTTGTAGATAAAATTCTGTTTATCTGAACCTAGAACCTAACTCAGAAAACGTAGGAACAAAAAGTTGTTGCCAGTGTTGTTTATTTATTTTTACTTAATTTCAATCTACTTAGAATGTTCTAGAAATACAACTGTCACATAAATTGACAAAGATGTTACTTCACTTCATTTGGAAATTACTATGATTTGTTCACCATTTTGGAAAAGCATGTCACTGACTGCATTACTGCTCTTCATCACCCAGCGCCAAGATAGCCCGTCTGTATTGTTCCAAATGTAAAGCTGTCACATTTATGGCATTTCAGCTGTAAACATCTGACTTTTTGTTATGTCTTCTGGCATCACTGTGCCCAAATATTTACATAATAAAATGTACACTTTCAAATTTTATTTGTAATATTTTATTTTTCATTCTCTTTTATGTTTATACTCCTTTTTAACTTTAGACTAATTTTCACATTACAATTTTAGGCAGCTTATATTATCTATAAATTTTATTTCAGGATGGTAAAATAGAAATTTAAAAAATATCCATTATTATTTGTTTATTAATTTATTTAAATCCTCACCCAAGGATATTTTTCTGTTGATTTTTAGAGAAGGTGGAAGTGGGAGAGACAGTGAGAGAGAAACATTGATGTGAGATAGACGTCGATAGGTTGCCTCCTGCATGCACACCGACCAGGGCCCGGGCCAGAGATAAGCCTGCAATCAAGGTATGTGCCCTTGACCGGAATCAAACAAGGGACCCTTCAGTCTGCAGGCCGATGCTCTATCCACTAAGCCAAACTGGCTAGGGCCACCCATTATTAAATAGAGTGTGAATCAGGGGGTGCTGAGAACCACTCATCTTGTGGTCTATACATGCAGGTTTTGGAATGAATGTTATCTCTGGGTTTTTAGTTCTTAGTAGCTGTATAACCTTAATCAAGTCCCTTATCAAATCAAAGCTACAACAGCTATAATACCTCACCTATAAAATAAGGTTAATAAGAGAGCCTGCATTATGTGGTTGTTGAGAAGTGAATTCAAGAAAGCCTTGATTCATTGTTGGTGCTCAGTAAGCATTAACTATAATTACATCCATCATGGGAATGCTTATTCATTATTTGCTGAGATGAATGGCACTGTTCACTTTTTCTTTATCATTTTGTTTGTTTGTTACTTCAAAATGATCTATCTCTTTAATGCAGCCTTTTTGAGGCCATCGCCAAAAACATGATGAAGATAATGACCTTCATGCAAACTGCTGGATATTTTCCCAATTCCAATCTTTCATCACCCTGCTGAGTAGGGACTATGTAGTCATGTTTGTGATTGGGGGAACAAACAACTACTTGAAATGCTGTTTTGAGACCTGACTGAAGAGTGGTGAACAGTGTATGAGAAAATGACACTTAGGGAGGCTATCCCCTGAGTCCCAGTGGCAGCCTTGCTTAGGGAAGTGGTTGTGTAGACATGGGGGGTCGGGGGGAGTGAACATTCTAGAGAGAGACTGGAACTAGAAAATATAAATGAGAGGACTTTGCAATGGATTAACTTAATTTATGAGATAGAGGATATCAAGTTTGACCCCAAATTTCCATCTTGGAGAAGTGATGATAACATTTGACTCAAATAAGCATTCAATAAATTATAACTAGTATTAATATAAAATAACAATAATAGGTTGAAGGTGATAATTTACAAATAATTCAAAATAACCTCAAGAGCTGCAAATTTATCTAATTCATTAACTTCCTGTGAATGTTTCTCTTCCATACCAGAAAGACTTTGGTGGTTACATGTTTATTTTTCTGAATTCAGGCTAATAAAAGGATGATTTTACCTTACAATTGTTGCATTTACTAAATGGTTTATATATCTATCTGCCACCCTTACTGTTTATAGTAATTTTACAAATTATTTTTTTAATCTAGAATGTTTCAAAAGTTTTTGTTTTTCTTGAACAATTTTAGGCATCATAAAATTGATTTTCAGAGAGGAAGGGAGAGGGAGAGATGCTGGGGCTGACCAGCAGACCCTGAGCGATGGATGAATGATTACTCTGACACACATTTCTGTGAAAGAGAGGGCTAAGGGACTGTTTGACCATAGGAACCAGACAGCCTCTTTTGCCTGCCTCTTCCGGCTTTTATTGTAACAACAGTTTGAGATAAGATTTAATTTTTAGATACAATCAGTGGGGTGAACATTCTTTAGAGGACCCATGTGTCAGCAGTGTCCTTTAAGCAAGGATACCTAAAGATTAGGCATAAAGATTCTGGTAAACACCCGAGGATCTGTGTGTACACAGACTTGTTTGGAAAGGTCAAGGAACAATTAGGGGCGGCTGCCTTCAGCTAACTCCCCTAGGTCAGAATTTCCTCCTTACAAACTTTCCAACCAAATTTCCTCTGCTCCCCCACAGAGAAAGAGATAGAAACATCAATGACAAGAGAGAATCATTGATTGGCTGCCTCCTGCATGCCCCCTACTGGGAATCAAGCTCACAACCTGGGCATATACCCCGACCAGGAATCTAACTGTGACCTCCTGGTTCATAGGTAGACATTCAACCACTGAGCCATGCTGGTTGAGCAACATCAGGTATTTTTTTTTAACATGACACTAAATAAGGAACACATTTTCAAAGAACTATTGCCTTTATATTTTCTCAAAAATGCTATGTGCAAGGCATTGCAGTTGGTGCTGTCATGGCTTGATAAAATACTAATAAATATCTCCTGACATCAACAGCTTACAATCTTGCTGGAGAAACTGTTTAATCTCCTATTATTGTTTATATATTTGTATAGTTGTATATATCAAGCTCTTTAGTAATTATTACTCAAAAAAAACCAAGAGAAGAAAGAAATCATTATGGGCAGTAGTAGAGATGGGGGCTCTATGGGATCGATAGGCTTTGCTTTGTGCCTTGAAGATATCTAAGACTTACATATGCAGAGACATTTGAGGAGAGTATTCTGTTTGGAAAATAAGAGAAAAAGACATCATCATATCAGGGATTTATTTATTTATTTATTTATTGAAAGGAAGAAGAGGGAGATAGAAACATGGATAAGAGAGAAACATCTATTGGCTGTACAGGGCATCGTATTTGCTGTAAAGGCTGCCTATCTTAATGTTTATGCATAGTGATGGGGACACGATGCAGAAGGGAACTGGATATAAAAGTGATTATTACTTAGTAATTATTATTTGGTGATTTGAGGCAAGAAATGTTCTAGAAAACACAAAAATGTCCCTTTTTAATGCCTGCCAGTACTTAAGGGAACCCTATGGTATCCTGAAACCTAACCATCAACCCCACATCAGTTGCCATTATCAGTTTATTTACTTACAGTGGTGTGGCTCAGGCTAATGTAATCCACTTATTTCTGTTCAGTGACATTTTTAGCACCTGCCAAATATAAAGCTCCTATATTAAGCATGCCAAGTTCCTTCCCAGAAGAAACTCGCCATCTAATAAAGGAGGCAGATGCATGAAGGTTTCAATGAAGTGGCATAAGCATTATAAATATAGGAGGATATAAAGAAGAGAGCCCCCCGAGCTCTTCAAGGATCATCATTTTATGTTCTTATTGGCCATTCATATGTCATTGTGGTGAAGTGTCTGTTGGAGATCTTTTGCACATATTTTATTTTTTTATCCAATAAGTTCATATACATTAATTTTATTTGTTGCATTTATTCACTTCATTTTTCCATTCATTTTATTTTTAATCACCATTTTTCACCCCTCTACCCTCTTTCACCTCCACCCACCCCATTACTCCCCACAATCACCACACTGTTGTCCCTGACCATGAGTTCTTCCTTTTTTCTTTTGTTTTGCTCAGTGCCTCCACTCTATAACACCCCTCCACTAGAGCTGTCTGCCTGCTCTCTATCTGAGTCTGTCTCTGTTTTGTCTGTTAGTTCAGTTTGCTCATTAAATTCCACACATGAGTGAAATCGTATAGTATTTGTCTTTCTCTGACTGGCTTATTTCACTTAGGATAATCCAGGTCCATACATGTGCCCATATTTTAAAATTATATTATCTTCTTGAGTTTGGGTTTTGTATCTCCTTTACATATTCTGCATACAAGTTTTATATCGGATATGTTATATACTAATATTTTCTCCCAGTTTATGACTTGTCTTTGTTCTCTTAACAGTGTCTTTCAGAGAGTGAATGTTTTTAATTTTGATAAAGTCCATTTTATCAATTATCAATTGATAAAATTGTCAATTTTTTTTAATAATTATGCTTTTGGTATCATATCTAAGAAATCATTAAACTAGGGTCTCTGAAAGTAGAACCTAAGCATCATTATTTTTAAAAGATCCCCATTTAATTTCAGTGTACAGCCAAGTTTGAGAACCAGTGCACTGTATAAATGCTTCGCAGATTTTAAACATGAACTCAAATCATCTACAGAGCTTTTACAAATGCAGATTCTGAGGCAGTGGCAATGAAGTACCTACTACCCAAGATTCTGCACTTAGAAGAACTGTGCATGCTATTTTAAGGATCTTAGTTTGATTATTTTGACAATGGGGAGACATTGAAGAATTTACAATAAATAAATAACATTACTGTGTTTATGTTTAGAAAGCTCTTTCTGGTAGCAAGTGGAGAAAGATGGGTAAAAGATAAGACTTGAATTAGGGACCCATTCTGCTTATGTTCTATACTCCAGGTGAGAAATGAAGGGAAATAAAGTAAATACCTGAAGAAAAGGGGATGGATGTAAAAGGAATTAAAATAAAATATGTCCCTGGTTGAAACAAGGGTGAGGGAGAGAATGACACAGAAAACAGGTTTGGACACTGGATACTTTGAGGAACTATCACATTTTCAGTATAAGAGGAGCAGGGCTTAGGCTTGGGACTGTGCTGGTTGGCACATGTTTAATTTAGACTTGTGAAGGTAAGAAGCCTTTGAGCCATTCAGGAGTAGATGTTCCATGGTTAAAGGGGTCTGAGTTCAGGAGAAAGATATGGATTGAAAGTGTGCATTTGGGAATTAGCAGGGATAAAGATAGTTGAAGCCATGTACACAATTGGCATTGCCCCATTGAAGATAAAGATGAAGATTTAAAAAAAAAGACTAAAAGTGACCACTGTGGCGGTCACCGACATCACACTTCAGTGGGGTAAGTGGCACAAGCCTGAGTACAGTGGGTTGAGGGGTAAAGAAGAGCCTCGGCCTTCAGGGTCCTATTGATCACCTTGCAGGGTAATTATCAGATTACAAGTTGCTGATTACTTGCAATGCTGTCCTGAGCACCTGAGACTGTCTTTCCAGAATGCCAGTTTGAGAAATGATTCCTTTCCCCCATCCCTAAGGCTGCTGGAAGCATTGTGAGATATAACATACAAGGGCTGACACCCCCACGCACCCCAAATCACAGGTGAGAGGGAGGGAAACAGCCTCCATGTGCACTTTTCCCTGAGGCTTTGTGTGGGGATGCTCTTATTTTAGCTTGATTTTAAAAAATCAAGGTGTTATAACAATATTCTTGTAAGAAAATGCTGACTAAAATTCAGAAGTGTCTCCCTTGATTGGTTAATTTCCATAGCCATATTTTTGTTAGCTTCAAGTAGCATTCTTTACTCCAGTGTGGACTTGTGTGCTGGATTTGAAGGATCAAAGGCAAAGCCCTGAAGCCACACCAAAGGTAATCAGAAACATTTCCATTTGGGATTTGATTGGATGAGACGCATCCTGAAATGACCTCATGGATTTAAATGCTCATTATCATGTGAGAAATACAGCTCTGAGTTGGGTAATTATACTGGGTACGCTGTGGATTTCTGGATTCCTCCCCTCTATTTCCCCTTCCTAGTTAATGTTGCATTCATTTAGGGCAGCGGTTCTCAACCTGTGGGTCGTGACCCCTTTGGCGGCCGAATGACCCTTTCACAGGGGTCGCCTAAGACCATCCTGCATATCAGATATTTACATTACGATTCATAACAGTAGCAACAGTACAGTTATGAAGTAGCAACGAAAATAATTTTATGGTTGGGTCACAACATGAGGAACTGTATTTAAAGGGCCAGAAGGTTGAGAACCACTGATTTAGGGCAATGACTGTGAATACGTATGCCATTTTGTTTTGTCTTGGTAAGGTAAAGGCAAAGTTTCTGTGCATTTCATCACTAAATTCCCATCTGTCAAACAGTGTACAAGTGAGCTCCAAGGGCGCATGGAAAGGGGACCATGGATCTTTAAAGAAAACTGCAAGGGAAACCCTAACCTCTCCTAATTTACATATGGTGACATTTTGCAGAAATATTGAAACATTAGCAGTGACATAATGAAATTCTGCCTATCAGCCATGGAAGGAATAATGTTACTGTAAAGGTAACCTGTCCACAGTTTGTTATCAAGAAAATATTTTTGCCAAGAAACATATATTTAGAAAGGCGTGATAAAGAGGGGTTTCTTTCTCCTTATATTTTCTCTCCTGGGCTATCCATCTTCCTCTACAGATTTACTGTGTGATCACTCCCTTTACATGCTAATTATGTGCAGGTCTGGTGAATTTGTTAGTGGTGACACTTCTGGGACCCAGTGGGACTGCAACTCATTATGTGGCAATGTCCAGATATATCAGATATTATTAGCTGTCATTAATCTGCTGTGGAAGTACTGAGTGCTTAGCCAGGGAGAGAGCAGAAAAGGGTGTGCAAATGAAGCCTGGGAACAGTCTGAACCCCAAAAGGCCAAAAGGGAAATCAGCCAGAAGGAGACATCAACCAGCAATAGACAACACTTTGCCTCTGATTATTTTTACCCCCAAAGCTAACTAGGTATACCAGGCAGAAGGCGCAAGGAAACATTACTTAGCCATTTGTTATTTTAATACCCCTTGTGGCCATTTCACCAGCACTAAACTTTACTGTAATTATGCACAATTATACACCTTATCTGTTATCTCATTCGAGCCTCAAAGAAACAGCAGAAGTAGGCATTTGACCATGGAGCATCTTTCAGCTACGACTTTGTACAATACTTCTTAGGCAACCACTTTTGAAATACAAAGCTGCTTGTTCTTGTTATTATTATACTAGAGGCCCGGTGCACGAAATTCATTCATGGGGAGTGTGTGCATCTCCTTCAGTCCAGCCTGCACCCTCTCCAATCTGGGACCCCTTGAGGGATGTCCAACTGCTAGTTTAGGCCCGATCCCTGTGGGCAGTCTCCCAACCGCTCACCTGCCTGCCTGTCTGCCTGCCTGCCTGATGCCCCTAACCGCTTCTGCCTGCCAGCCTGATCACCCCCTAACCACTACCCTGCCAGCCTGATCGAAGCCTAACTGCTCCCTGCCGGCCCGATTGCCCCCAACTGCTCTCCCCTTCCGGCCATCTTGTGGTGGTCATTTTGTGTTCACATGAGGGCAGCCATCTTTGACCACATGGGGCGGCCATTTTGTGTGTTGGAGTGATGGTCCATTTGCATATGACTCTTTTATTAGATAGGATTTTACTTGGCATGTTCTTTGAATTCATTGCTTACGCTGTTTTCTCCACAAGAAGTTTCTAGTCTGTATCTCCTCCCCAATCCTTTCCATCTCTGCATGCCTAATTCTAATTGTTCTTTAATGCTCAGCTAAAATTCATGTGATCTCACTACCTTCTGAAGTGGCATAAGACCATTTTATATTTTAATTATGTATATATAACTATAAAACTTCCATTTTTGTATCTGCTTATCTGTTTATCTATCCATCTATCCACCTATTCATCCCATTTTCTTTAGCAGATCATAAATCAGAAAGAAGAAAAGTTGAGACCATGTTTGAGCTGAGTTTTAAGATGTTTTGAGTTTCATCAGAAGCACACAAAAATTAATTTTTACAAAAAGTAAAGAAATATATATATATATATATATCGATGATTTTATAATAAAGATGTGTATTATGTATGCATGTATAGTTTTATATGTTTGACATACACACAAACACACATAAAAACACTAGATACATGTGTATTAAACAGCAAGAGTAGGATTTTAAACAGAATATTAAAAAGCTTCATTTTCTCTACTTTCATTCATTCTTTTTGCCACCAGAATTTACCGGTCTTTCTCTCTTTTTAGTTCATCCATTTCTCAGTAATTCTATAGTCTCTAAGTGAGAGCCCATCCTCACATCCTGTGATTCAAAACTCCAGTTCAATACCTTCTTACTATCGTTCATTTTTCCCATACTTCAAGTTGTTCATATTATGAAGAAAAATCTTGAAGAGATTCCTAGAATTATGCCAAATATCTTTAGTCTATCAGGTAAGCAACTTTTATATTGACAAATATTGTGACCCACCCCAGAATGCTATAAATATAAGTTGACTGTAATTTTTCTTCATTGATGATTACATCCTTGGCTGTAGCAGACATTATTAATACTCCACCCAGTTCCCTCTAGCTAACCCCCAAAGGCACTTGCAGACAGTCCTATTCAAAGCCAATGGCTCCTTACGTTTTTCTATCCCAGAGCATTCCCTGGCTATGGAAGCGACCAGAAGTTTCAGGAACACAATGTTCCCAGGAGTGGTCTTCAACAAATGAGAGATCATAGTTGCTACATAAACATGCCAGTTCCCTTGACTTCCATGAGATGAATCTGAGATATGGCCTTTTAAAGCATCTTTGTGTTACTGTCTAGTTTCCAATAGTTGTATCCTCTTATTCTTTTTTAAAAATATATTTTGTTTATTTCAGAAAGGAAGGGAAATGGAGAGAGATAGAAACATCAATGATGAGAGATGATCATTGATTGACTGTCTCCTGCACACCCCACACTGGATATTGAGCCCGCAACCCAGGCATGTGCCATAACTGGGAATGGAACTGTGAACTCCTGGTTCATAGGTTGACACTCAATCACTGAGCCATGCAGGCCAGGCATAACCCCCTTCTTCTCACATCATTCCTTCCTGACTTTTTCACTACATCACATGCCTCCTGTGGCACTTCGTAAATAAACTGCAGAGAACAAAATCCTATCTTAACATCTGCTGTTGAGGAAACACAAACAAGGTAGCCTTTATATTAGTACCCTGGAAATCAGACTCTCACAATTAAAATTCTGGAATTGAATCACTCATGGACAGGATGGCAGCAAGTGACTCATCCTTGTGGTAATTATGGTGGTGATAACTCTTGTGTCACAATGACTAACTCTCATGTATGCTGAAATGCAATGCAGCACTGGTGAAGGGGATATATCAGCACTTGGACAACAGTGACAAATGATCATTATAAGGAACATGAAGTTCATGGCTTCTATTAATTGCAATAAAAATATTAATAAAAATAATAATAGACTCATCTAACTATCAGCTCAGAATACACTGTGAAATTGAAAAGACATCATGGCAAGGTTTAAAGATACCTTCACTCTGCACCTATAAAACAGACTATAATGAAATCAGGGCCAAGATTTGAGCATTACAATGGCGCTGTTAACAAGTATACTAAATTTATAATCCCAGCAGGTTTACCATATTAAGTCAAGTCTAATGGGGAAGGAAAGGGATCTTGAGACCTAAGATAAAGACACTGGGTAGTGCACTTGAGAATCGTGTATACCCAGAATTACCCGAATCACAGAAATGACATACTCTGCGGGGAAGTCATACAAAGAGATCACAAAGAGTAGATGCCTCACAAATACTGCTCTTTGTCATCAAGACCTTCCCCCATCTTCTTTTATTCGTTATAGAGCAATAACTAGAATCAGTTTTCAACATGACTTAATTAGGGAAGTATATTCCAGTAAGAAGGATTCACCAAATTATTCATAGGTCCTAGGTAATATATACCAGCAGGAACAGGGAAGATATAAACAAAAAAAAATGAATGAAAGTATTGACACAGGAGGTTGAGAAACATTGGACAGAGTGATTATTATTAGTGGGTATTTTTTTGTGACATAGTATTTAACATTCTGCCATGGGCATCTTAATGAGTCTGTCTCAATTCATTGATAGGATGGGTGCTTAGAGGTTTAGAGATGACATTATCCTATAGAAATGCGATGGAAAAGCTGAAAGTACCTGGTAGTTGTAGGAAGGGATTAGAAGGCTCAGAAAAGTGGGCATGGTACATTGGGTACACTACAGAAGGTCAGCAAACTCCCCAAGCCGCTGGTTCATAGGAAGGGCCCCATGGATACTTTCATCATTAAGTGATTAAGAATAAACCATATGCCCATGGGCTCCTCTTATGGAGGCCAGTGTTGCTGCTTTGGAACTGAAATCTCAGAGTCCAAGGGGCATGAAGAGATTACGGACTTTTTTTTCCATAGAAAATTTTCTTCTGGTCATTTTCATATTGTTATTGTATATATTTAATTTTATTCTTTCCTTTTATTAAATATTATATTATAAGCAATTCTATGTATTACAATATCATTTTAAGATAATATTAGTATGTGAATAACACTCAAATTTATTGTATTCACCTAAATGCTCTATTTTTAAAGTATTTTTATTAAGTTTTTCAGAGAGAGAGGAAGGGAGAGGGAGAGAGAGAAACATCAATGTGGAGAGCAAAATATCAATTGGCCACCTCCTGATATTTTTAATATTTAAATTGTATTTAGTATTTTCTAATACTAAAAATGATGTGATGGCTACTTTTATCATATGGTGTCATAGTGTAAATTCCACAATATAGCATTACTTATTTAAATTATACACTTTAAGATTCCTGGAATATATTGTAAATGATTTCCAGAAAGTTTGAACAAATGTATATTACCAATCATAATATATGAGTAAGTTCCTCAGCACCATTAAAAAAAATGAATATTATCTTTAATATATTTTGTTGCTTATTTTAAAAGAAATTTAAAAGATATAATTTACAATCAACCTTTATTTAATCTTAGAGGTAATGTAACCCAGCTCTCTTCCTTATGCATTGGAAATTTCAGAGGCCATAAAATTTTAATTAATTGTCCAAATATTCACAACTAATAGTGACAATGCCTAGAAATTAATTTTTCTCTTGGGATCTTTTCTTGCATCATGCTTTCTCAATTTGAAGATTTATCTGCTTATGCCCAGTACTTGAAAACTTTTGTCATGTGTTCCAAAATAATCTATATATATATATAAAAGCCTAAGCTACCACCAACTGGCGGACCCGACCCGACCAGCCTACTGGCCAGGAGCTATGATGTGTAATGACCCCGAGGGGGCAGGCCCTCAATGCACAGGCATGGAAACTTGGAACAGACTGATGGATCTCAGAGGGAAGAAGGAGGGGGAAGGGCAGGCAGAGATTACCCAAAGATATTATATGCATACTAGAGACCCGGTGCATGGATTTGTGCACCGGTGGGGGTCCCTCGGCCTGGCCTGCAGGGATAGGGCCAAAACCAGCAGTCTGACATACCGCAAGGGGTCCCAGATTATGAGAGGGTGCAGGCCAGGCTGAGGGATCCCACCAGTGCACGAAACCATGCACCAGGTCTCTAGTAATTTATTAAGGTTGAAAGTAACTTGAGAATAACTTTTAAAGATTTTAGGCAAAAGTCTTCTGCTGATGGTTACAATTTAGACACGTATCCTTTCAAAATATTTCCCACAGTTCTTTATAAATGACTGGGAGGACATTCTCTCTTGTTATAGGGAGTAGGGTCACTCAATTTTTCAGTTGGCTTCTGGCTATAAAGTTCAATGATTCTCTTAAAATAAAAATTGTAGTCTTCTTTGCCCCACATACTATCTTCTCTTCCTACTCCCCACAGCCTCTCCCAGTGTCTCTCTCCTTTCAGTAATCCCTTACCTCTTGCTTTGCCCACTCTGCTCTAAATGTTCTAAAATATCAGACTTGCACACTGTCTCTTCAGACTTTTCTCTGTAACTAGAGGCATGGTGCATAAAATTTTGAGAACTCGGGCGGGGGGAGTCCCTCAGCCCGGCCTGGGGGGATGTCCACCTGCCAGTTTAGGCCCACTCCCCAGGGGATCAGGCCTATGCTGGCACACAAACATCCCTCTTGCAGCCCAGGAGCCCTCAGGGGATGTCCAACTAACGGCTTAGACCCACTCCCCCCAGGGAGCCTAAGCCGTTAGTTGGACATCCTTAGCATTGCCGTGGAAGCAGGAGAGGCTCCCACCACTACTGCTGCACTGGCCAGCCATGAGCCAGCTGCTGGCTGAGTGGTGCTCCCCCTGTGGAAGCACACTGACCACCTGGGGGTAGCTCCTGCATTGAGCATCTGCCCCCTGGTGGTCAGTGCACCTCATAGTAACCAGTCATTCCCAGTCATTCCACTGTTAGGGTCAATTTGCATATTACCCTTTTATTATGTGGAACTAGAGGCCTGATGCATGAAATTCATGCAAGAGTAGGCCTTCATAGCCCCAGCCGCCTTGGCCCTCACAGCTGCCCCAACTGCTTTCTTGGCCCTTGCAGCCCTGGCTTCGTCTGGAATGTTGTCTGAACAGTCATTCCACTGTTTGGCCATTCAATCAATTTGCATATTATACTTTTATCATTATAGATAGGACAGAGTATGCAAAGTTAAGAAGCAGCCTCCTGAATTGCTTTTTCTAACTGTAATCTTAGTACTACTCTAATTCTTGAGCACTCCTATTTTTGTCAGGTCATATGTTGCTCACTTTTCTGGAGTTATAGCATGCTTCTACATATGTAATCTGGAGCCTACCAGTATAAATAGGTTTTAGAGTAGTACCCTCCTTATCTGTGGGGCATATGTTTCAAGACCCTCAGTGAATGCCTGTAAAGACAGATAACAGTGAACCTTACATATACTGTTTTTTTCCTATACATATATTCCTATGATAAAGTTTAATTTATAAATTAGGAACAGTGAGGGTATTAACAACAGTAACTAATAATAAATAGAACAATTATAATAATATATTGTAAGAAAATTTATGTGAATGTGGTCTCTCTCAAAATATCTTGTTGTACTGTATTCACCCTTCTTGTGATGATGTGAGATGATACAATGTTTATGTAATGAGATGAAGCGAGGTGAATGAGACATTATTAAGTAAGTTACTTGAACACAAGCACCATGATACCACAATAATTGAATGATAACCATGATGGCTACTGGGGGGTAATGTATTCAGCATAGAGACACTGGTCCAACGGATGATTTATGTCTGGGTGGAATGGAGCAGGAGGGCATGAGATGTCATCACGTTACTGAGAACAGCATGCAGTTTAAAACTTATGAATTATTTTTTTCCAGAATTTTCTACTTAATATTTCCAAATTATGGTTGGCCGCAGGTAACTGATACTGCAGAAAACCTAACCATAGATAAAGGAGGACGACTGTATTGAGTCCCCTAATATCTAATGCTAGGTACTACCTAGAGTTTTGTTTGTTTTTTAAGCTTCTAAATTATAAATTTCCCTTTATCTTAATGCCAACCCATTATTTAAGGCAAGGGAATAATGTTTTATTCTAATTTTTCCTTAACTTTTCCCCTATATTTATTTATTTATTTATAATTTTACTACCTATATGTTTCCCTGACACAACTTTCAATATTTGGCTATTTTGTCAGCCCCTTCTTCTGAAGCTTTCTCTAAAGTAATGGCCTGGATTATGCTGTTTACAGATAGATCCTTATCAACAATGACTAAAGCCGTCCTAACTCCTCTCGGCAACTATCCAATTGGAATGTTTCCATCTGTTATATGTAAAATCTGGAAATAGAACCATATTTGTCTAAGTTCAGGACAGAAAATAGAGACTAGGTATTTTAAGCAAAAAGAGGCTTACAGAAATTGAATGGAGGAGCATGAAGGAAGACAGCAGCTCTAAAACTATTTGGTTTCAGACCTAATAGGTGTGATGCAGGCATCAGGAAGCCATGGCAATGATGAGGCTGCCCTTTGCAAATGCCCCTAAACACTCATGTTCCAGGATCTTTCTTAGTGTCATGATCAACTCCAGGAAGACAGCCTCTTTCTCACCTTTATCTTTTAGATCTTCTGAAGATGCATCAAGTTAGGGAGACCTCACTCCTATCCAGAAACTAGTAGAGAGGCTAGGAAATGCAGATTTTAACTTTCCAGTTCTGTAGAAACTGGAGGAAATCAGAAAGGAGGTAGGAATAAATTCCAAATGTCAATAACCATGTCCAGCCCATGGACCTAAGAGAGGGCTTCCTCTCTTCTTCACTTCTCTCTCCTCCCTGAACCAAGTGCTCTATTTATAAAACCACCCTTCTCTGAACCATATTCTGGTGGAAATATATCCTCCACCCACCCACCCCCTTACCCTGAAGTTCAACGCACTCCTCTTTGCTGCCCAGTTACTGTTTCCTACTCTAGTTACTGCTTCACACTTCAGTCAAGTCAAATATCTTCCGTGAAACCTAAGAGGGGCAAGCTTTGATAAAAAATTCAGAGTTCCTAGACAATAGGAAATAGTTCTCCCTTGGATAGCACTTGCTTATTCCTTTTTTATTAAACAATCAAGAAAAAAATGAAAGCTTTAAAAGTCCCTTTTCTCTCACACCGTGATTCTCAATTTAATTCCAAATGTCTGATATGCAGTGTAAGGGCTCACAAAAAGACACTAAAGAGTATCCTGCGTGGTGATTGAGGTTATTAAGACTCCTGTATTATATATTCAAAGTGTAAGAAGTTTGTTTCCAGGTTTTTTCAGA
>NW_005871155.1:2990233-2992249 GCF_000147115.1 Myotis lucifugus
TTCCTTTTTATACTGCATTAGTTAGAAGTAAGTTTCTAGGTTCAGCCCACACTCAAGCTGAGGGCAATTAAACTCCCTCTCATGGAGGAAGGCATATCTAACAATCTCTGGACATATTAAAACACTACTGTAATTAATAAACATGATTGATTTTAATAAATTATATGTAATAAGTAAGTAATTAAAAAAATAAATACAGTGGGGGAGGTATTTCAAGCTACTTGAATATCTTATTTCTCTTCAAAGATTCACTCAATAGCTTTCGCCTTCATTACTGGCTCTTCCTTGCAGCAACTCTTATGCTAATAATGATTTTCTATTTGCCTCATTCTTACTACACTTCTTTGGATTTCTTCAGTAAGGAATATTTGTCTCTTCTCCATATTTTCTTATTCTATCATTAATTTATATCACTGCAGTCATAGAAAAATTAAAACAGCTCCAAGAGTCAATACTACAGAAAAAAAGTACAGTGGGGCCTTGACTTATGAGTGTCCCGACTAATGAGGTTTTCGATATACGAGCCGTCTCTCGGCCGATTTTTTGCTTTGAGTTGTGAGCTAAAGTTCGGGTTACGAGCCAGCCTCAGATACCCCACCGCTAGTTGGCGCAGCGAACGTGACAGTGAATGCCACAACATCAGCCCAGCATCACGTGTCTCACTTGTTCACTTTAAGATTTGACATACGAGTAATTTGAGTTACGAGCTCCGTCATGGAACGAATTAAACTCGTAAGTCAAGGCCCCACTGTATACTCATAGGGGTGTGTAGTCCCAATTCTTAACACTTTCATCCTATTCTCACTCACTCCTCAAGATAACAAATTTGCTTATTTTATTTCCCCTTTTTTATACCAAACATAGACTGATATATATGCTTACTTAGTTTTATTCTTACCGTACAATAAATCCTAGAATAATTTCTTATTTGTTCATATAAATCAAATTCTTCTTTTCCTCCCCTCCCCTCTCTTCCTTCTTTTTTTATAGTAGCTAGCATAGAAATCAATTTTGTGTATTACTAGATTTTATTGAACCAAACATCAATTTATTGGAAATGTACATGGTCACTAATGTATTACAGCTTTTATCCATGGTACAATAATTAACTGTGTTCATATGCACTTCTGTGTCATTGTAGGTCAAACATCAGAGTAATCTAGAAGTAAGTTTGCCAAAATTTTCCCAGTTATCTTTTAGTTAGATGAAGCTATGATCTAGATAATTTTGCTGAAGATTTTTTGGAGTAAAGTCTTCTTGTATTTACTATATGTTTAAACTGTTCCTTTAAGACTTTTTGTTTATTTGGTTTTGCCTGGATATAAAAATCCTTCATTTACATTTTTACATTGATTTTTTGAAAATGCTTTTCCATTGTTGCCTAGCTTTGTATGTCTACTTTCTCAAATATTTTTCATTGTGATCATATACACATAACAAAATTTACCATCAACCATTTTTAAGAGTACAGTTCAGTGGTATTAAATACATTCATAATATTGTGCAACTATTACTCCCATCCATTTTTAGAACTCTTTTCTTCTTGTAAAACTGAATCTGCATACCTAATAATAACTCCCATTTTCCCCTTGCCTCCAGCCCCTGGCAATCACCATTCAACTTTCTGTGTCTGTGATTTTGAGTGCTAATATAAGTGGAAACATACAATGTTTATCTTTCTGTGACTGGCTTCTTTCACTTAGCATTGTGGCCTTAAAAATTCATCCATACTGTTTTTTACAGTGTCTGCACTATTTTACATTCCCACCAACAGTGACAAGGATTCCAATTTCTCACATCCTTACCAATACTTGTTTTCTAATATTTTATTTTGTGTGCATGTTGTTGTTTTTTTAATTTATAGTATTTATCCTAATGGGTATGAGATTGTATCTCATTGTAGTTTGGATTTGCATTCCCTAATGATTACTGATGTTGAGAATCTTTTCATGACCTTTTGGCCATTTGTATGTCTTCTTTTTTTGAAATGTCTACTGAAGTTCTTTGACCATTTTG
>NW_005871155.1:2994004-3069877 GCF_000147115.1 Myotis lucifugus
ACCAAGAGTTGTCTTCACATGGAGGGCATATCGAGATAATATACATAAACAACTTATAATCTCTTAGTCTTCGCGTATCTCGGGGTGTGGAGGGAGAGCTTGACGGTTTCCAACACAGTATATATGGTAAACTGACATATATACATAAAAGAAATGCACTCCATGACATCGTTTTCTTCCCTTCTTTTTATAGTTCATCTTTGTATCACCCAGGGTGTCGAATTTGATTAAACTGCTTTTTATACATCCATTGATTTAATCATGTGGATTTTTTCTACACTCGGAAACGAGGGTCTATTACACAATTCAATTTTTATATATGTAACCATCTTTGCATTTTGCAATAAATTCCACTTGGTCATGGTGTATACTTTTCAATATGTTGATGAACTCAAATTGCTTATACTGATACTTTGATAAAGATTTTGCATCAGTGTTCATGAAGGATATGGTTCTATAGTTTTTTTGTAGTGTCTTTGATTTCAAGATAATGCTGACCTCAAAAGATGAATTAGAAAGCATTTCCTCCTCTTTGATTTTTTGGGTAAAGTTTGAGAAGTATTGATGTTATTTCTTAAAATGTCTGGTATAATTCATCAGTGAAACAATCATGTCTACAAATTTACTTTGCCAGGGAGGGTTTGAGAACATTAATCAGAATATGCCGGGTATTGAAGGCCAATTGGAGTGTGGGGGCCTGTCCAGAGTACTCCGGATGTTCAAGGCCAAGTTGCCTTATGCAGGTGCAAAAACAAGGACACAACAATTGTACTGTATGCACTGAGCAGGCATGCTTTTCTATAACCCAAATATTGATGTCACTATTTGTCAAGAAGCCTCTTTTGTCTGAGTTGGTCTATATATATATGTGTGTGTGTGTGTGTGTGTGTTACTGACCAGCCAGTGTGCAGCTGCTTTGCTGGACTGCTTTATATAATGGCTCCTGTGTTTGCTACTGTATTATGGCTGCTTTCTGCGGCTACTTTGTAAGGCTACTTTGAAGAACTGTTTTGTCTGATGGCTCCTCATTAGAAATGGCTACTTGGTCTGCAATAAAGTCTCTCTTATAAGCCTAACTAGAGGCCTGGTGCACAAATTCGTGCACGGGTGGGATCCTGCCAGCCTGCCCCACTGGGGACCCATCGGGCTGGGCCAGTGTGGGTTAGGGGCCGTGGGTGGTTGGCCAGCCAGCCCCGCCCCTGATTGGGGTATTGGGGGACAATCAGGGGCTGGGCCATCTGAGGGGGTGTGATCGGGGCCTGGATCAGGCTGGTTGGCTGCCATAGTGTGCATCATAGCCACCAGTCATTCTGGTCATTCTGGTTATTCTGCTGTTCTGGTCACTGGGCTTTTATATATATATAGATAGATAGATAGATGATGACTTCCCATGTCTTCTCCATTAAATACCCCACATCCATGGGGTACAGCCCCTAGCAGAGGAGGACCTGAGCTCCCACAGGGGGTTTGATTAACCAATTAAAATCCTTACTAGCTATAGTCAATTTAGATTTTATATTTATTCATGATTCAGTCTTGGTAAGTTTTGTGTTTTTCTACTTTCTGATAGTTCTCTATATATATACTAGAGGCCCGGTGCACAAAAATTTGTGCACTTGGGGGGTGAGGGTCCTTCAGACTGGCCTGTGCCTGCTCGCAGTCTGGGACCACCTGCTGGCTTAGGCCCACTCCCCGGGAGGAATTGGGCCTAAGCTGGCAATTAGACATCCCTTTGGCAGCCCGGCAGGCCTCGGGAGGATGTCCACTTGCTAGCGGGGAGCAGACCTAAGCTACAGTCAGACATCCTTAGCGCTGCTGAGGAGGCAGGAGAGGCTCCCACCACCACCGCTGTACTGGAAGCCATCAGCCTGGCTTGTGGCTGAGCAGAGCTCCCCCATGTGGGAGTGCACTGACCACCAGAGGGCAGCTCCTGCATTGAGTGTCTGCCCCCTGGTGGTCAGTGTGTGTCATAGTGACCAGTCATTCCCAGTCTTTCTGCTGTTAGGGTCAGTTTGCATATTACCCTTTTACTATATAGGATAGAGGCCTGGTGCATGGGTGGGGGCCAGATGGTTTGCCCTGAAGGGTGTCCCGGATCAGGGTGGGGGTCCCGCTTGGGTGCCTGGCCAGCCTGGGTGAGGGGCTGATGGCTGTATGCAGCTGGTCACACCCCCTTCAGGTTGCGGTTCCCCACTGGGGTGCCTGGCCAGCCTGGATGAGGGGCTGATGGCTGTTTTCAGGCTGGCCATACCCCCTTTAGGGTGGGGGTCCCCACTGGGGTGCCTGGCCAGTCTGGGTGAGGGGCTGAGGGCCATTTTCAGGCTGGCCGCGGACTGAAGCTCCCAGCCTCTCCTTTTTTTTATTTTTTATTCTGGGATTTATCTACCTTCTATAATTGAAACTTTGTTGCTGTCACTGGAGCTGAGAGCCGAGAGCTCCTGCTCGCTCCAGCTCTGTGGCCACGGCCTGCTGAAAGAGGTATCTGAGGTTTGTTTAGCTTCAATAATTGAAACTTTGTTGCTTTCAGAGCTCAGAACCGGCCGTGGCAGGCGGGGAACCTTGGCTTCCTCCATCACTGGAGCAAGCAAGCCTCCTGCTTGCTTCAGCTGCATGGCTGCCGGCCTCCATCTTGTTGGGTTAATTTGCATATCGCGCTTATTAGCCAATGGGAGGCATAGCGAAGGTATGGCCAATTACCATGTTTGTCTATTATTAGATAGGATATATATATATATATATATATATATATATATATATATAAAATAAATGTTGTCATTATTTTCTAGTTTTAGTAATTTGAGTCTTCTATTTTTTTTAGTTCAATTAGCTAAAGATTTGTCAATTGTCCTAATCTTTCCAAAGAAAAACTTTTATTTATTGACTAGTGCCTGGTGCATGGATTTGTGCACATTGAATGGACATTAATTAGAAGAAAGATTTGTACAGTAATTATGTTACTGCAAAAAAATACATGTCAAAATAGTATATATAATATAGTATTATAAAATTAAAATACAAAGTATATTAATATCACTATTCACCCTTTCTCTATAATAGAAGTGTCAGAGATGAAAGAAAATTAGTAAAATGTATATACATTCTATGGACATTGCCAGCTTCTTTCAGCTTCAGAGGTACATTGTGCCAATAGTTGGTCTTCAGATACATTCTGGCATTGTGTGTGATTGGCGCCAGTGAGAGCTTTATATGTATCGTGCATGTGTGAGTCAACATTTATTTTTAAATTGCCGGTGTACGTCATATGTATCAGCAGGTCAGTCAGTTGGATGATTGGATGGACGGACGGTCAGTCACTTAGTCTTTTATATATATAGATCTTCTCTATTGTTTTTTTAGTTCTCTATTTTACTTATCTCTGCTATAATCCTTTTTTCTTTTGTTCCTCCTGCTAGCTTTGGATTTGTTTTTCTTTTTCTAGTTCCTTAAGTTGTAGAGAAAGGATTTTGGTTTGAGAACATTTCTGTTTTTTTAATGCAAGAATTTATAACTGGTTTCTCTGTGTCCACAAATTTCAGTAGGTTTTGGTTTTATTTTCATTTCTTTCTAATTATTTTCTAATTTCCATTGTGATTTCTTCTTTAACCAGTTGGGGTTTTATAAAGTGTGTTGTTTACAAATTTGTGACTTCTTCAGTTTTACAACTGTCATTGACTTCGAGCTTTATTCCATTATGGTAAGAGAAGATATTTTGTATGATATATATTCTTTTAAATCCACTAAGACAATTTGTTGTCTAACATATAGTCTATTATGGAAAATATGCACTTGAGAAAAATATGTGTTCTGTTATTGCTAAATGTCTGTTATATCTCAGTGGTATATCGCATTGAGTTTCTTGTTTCCTTAATTATCTCTTGTTCAATTGTCCCATCTGTTATTGAGAATGGAATATTGAATTCTCCAATTATTATTGTAGATCTATTTATCTCTTTGATATGGTTCATTTTTCCAAATGTTTTGATGGTCTGTTATTAGGTATGTGAAAGTTTATAATTGTGATATCATATAGGATATCAGAGAGGAAGGGAGAAGGAGAGAAAGAAACATTAAGGATAAGAGAGAATTATTGATTGGCTTCCTCTTGCATAGCCCCTATTGAGGATCGAGCCTGAAACCCGGGCATATTCCCTGACCTGGAATTGAACTGTGACCTCCTGGTTCATAAGTAGATGCTCAACCATTGAGCCACACTGGTGGGGCTGATATTTTCTTGCTATAAAAAATCTGTCATTAATATATGATGTCTTTGTCTCCTGTAACATTTTTATTTAAAGTATATTTTCTTTGATATTACTATAGCCACCCATACTTTCTTTTGATTACTATTTATATGAAATATCTTTTTCTATCTGATCACTTTTAATCTATTTGTATCTTTGGTTCTTAATTGAGTTCCTTGTAGACAGCATATGATTGGATCATGCATTTTTATTTATTATGCAAATTTCTGCCTTTTTTATTAAATTTATTTGGATGATGTTGGTTAATATGATCATTTAGTTTTCAGGTGTGGATTTCTATGTTGCAAGATCTGTATATTATTGCACTGTGTGTCCTCCACCCAAAGTCAAATCATTTTCTGTCACCATATATTAGACCCATTGATTAGAGAGTTTAATACATTTATATTGAAACTAAAGGCCCAGTGCATGAAGATTCCTGCAAGAATGGGTCTTCCTTTCCATGGCTGCCGGCACCACCTTCACTCAGGCCCGGGAGCCACCTTTCCGCCTTCCCATGCTGCCCAGAGACCCGGAGTGGCTGGGGCATCCCACCCCGCCCCTGGCTGCTCGGCGCCTGCATATGCAAATTAACCTGCCATCTTTGTTTGGTTAATTTGCATACTCATTCCTGGTTGGCTGGTGGGGTGTCACAAAGGTATGGTCAATTTGCATCTTTCTCTTTTATTAGTGTAGATCATTACTGTTAAGAAGACACTTCTGTCATTTTTCTATTATTTGTCCACATGTCTTATTGCTCTTTGTTCCTTATTTTGTGCATTACTCTCTTTTGTGTTTAGTTGATTTCTTGAAGTGAAAGATTTAAATTTGTTTTTGTGTATATTCTTTAGCTATTTTTTATGGTTACCATCAAGATTACATTGAACACCCTAAAGTTATAACAGCCTAATTCAAATTTATACCATCTTAATATCAATAACATTCAACAACTGTATTTCTTTACAGCTTAGTCACCATCCCTTTCAGTTGTGATTTCACAACATTGCATCTCTATGCACTGTGTGCCCCCAAATATAAACATAATTATTTTAAATGCATTTGTCTCCTCTAAATGTACCAGGTTCAAATCATGTAAGAAATGAAAAAGTGAAGTAACAGACCATGATTACAATAATACTAATTTTCTTCATTGCCCTTGTATTTGCCTTTACTAAGATTTTTGTTTTCTCAAAAAGCTTTGAGTAACTGTCTAATATAATTTCATTTCAACTTACAAAACTTGCTTTAGCATTTCTTGCAGGTCAGGTCTAATGATAACAAATTTTCTTGGCTTTTGTTTATCTAGGAATGTTTTAATTTCTTCACTTTTAATAGAGAATTTTTCCAGATGTAAGATTTTTGTTTGATTTTTTTTCTTTTACTATTTTGGAATATATTGGTTCACTGCCTTATGGCCTCAAAAGCTTCTGATTAAAAATCTTCTGATAATCTTATTGATGATTCCTTGAACGTGATGAATCACTTCATACTTGCTTCTTTCAAGATTACCTCTTAGCTTTTGTTTTTTTGAAAATCGGATTATGTGTCTCAGTGTGGTTCTCTTTGATTTCATCTTTTGTTGAAGTTCATTGAACTCCTTGGATGTTTATATTCATGTATTGCATCATGTTTGGAAAGTTTGCAGCCATAATTTCTTCAAATAATTTTTGCCATTTTTTCTCTTCTCTTTCTAAGATTTTTACAATTTCTATGTTGATCATATATCACACAGGTCTCTTACGTTCTGTTCACTTTTCTTCAATCATTTATTCTTTCTTTCCTTAGAGGTGATCATTTCCATTGTCCTATTTTTTAATCTTCTGGTTCTTTTTTCTATCTGCTAAACTCTGCCTTTGAATTTGTCTAGTAAATTTTTTATTAGTTATTATACTTTCATGTCCATAATTTATTTTAGTTTATTTATTAATTGATATTCCTATTCTTGTATATGTATCTTTTCCTTGATTTTATCTACATTTTGTTTTAGTTTTTGAGCATCTTTCAAACCAGTTATAAAGTCTTTGTTCAGTATCCCACCATCAGGACTTACTTTGGGACAGTTTCTACTGATTTATTGTTTTTCTTTGCTTGGGCTCTATTTTCCTTTTATTTATTTTTTTTAATGCCTTATCATGTTTTGTTAAAATCTGTACACTGGAATCTAATAATGTGGTAACTATAGATATCAGATTCTTTCCTTTCCACCGGCTTTGCCATTTTCTATTATTTTTGTTTTGTTTTAATTTTTGTTGGGTGCCCCTTTGTCGAGGACCAGTCTGGGGTTTAAACTTGAGGGGTTTTTTTTGTTTTTTGTTTTTTGGTTTTTTTTTTAATATATTTCTTTATTGATTTCAGAGAGGAAGGGAGAAGGAGAGAGGGATAGAAACATCAATGATAAGAGAGAATCATTGATTGGCTGCCTCCTGCACACCCCCTGCTGGGGAACGAGCCCGCAATCCAGGTATGTGCCCCTGGCCAGAATCGAACCTGGGACCCTTCAGTCCGCAGGCCGACGCTCTATCCACTGAGCCAAGCTGGCTAGGGCTAAACTTCAGTTTTTAGGTTAAAAAATAATGGCCATCTCTCCCTTTGCCTTCATCTTTGAGATTAGAAGTAGTAATAGCAATCTGATTACAATTTTTTGATATTTGGAAAACAAGGTCTGATTTAGCCATTCTGTTCCCACAAGCTAAGTGCAAGCCGCCACAGTAACACATGCACAGATGCCTGCCATGGGGCTGAAAGGTAGCCACTGCCTAGCTCAGAGCTAAAATTAACCAAAATTAAGTTGTTTACTATCCAAGGCTTCCCATGGAATTTTAGCCTTTAATAGTCTTCAGAGTCCCAAAATAGTTACATGATATAGATTCTGGTAGTCCAATTTTTGCCTAGATGGAAAGACAAAGTTCTTGATGCTTCCTAATCTACCATCTTCCCAGAATACTCTGTATATTGTTTTCAAAAAGTCTTCAGACAGTACAGATTACTTGTACTTATAAATTATTTGAGTATTTTGCCTTGAGTCCCTAAATTATTTTTTTAAATATTGAATTAATTTTATATATGGTAAAATCTTAGAAGGTGCTTTTGGTCAATAGATTTACATATTTAATTTTTTATAATATATGCATTATAATTTTATATATTACTTCTTTCCTGTTTTCTTTTCAACCTTTCTTTAAGGACTCCAATTATACATTTAATATATTCTCTTTGCCTGACTTCTATTTCAACTAATAATTTTCTGATTCTTCTTACTTCTTTATTCATGTTCTTTGTATTCCCCCAGTTGTATTTTTGTTTTGTTTTGTTTTTCTTCAAAGCTCCTTATTAAATTTTATTTCAATTTATTCATCCTTTGGAACTGCAATTTTTGACATGATTTTATCCTTTTGTTCCATTTCTTGGTAAAATCTGTTTCACTTTTTCCTTTCTTTTTGCTTACATTTTTCATGTTACTGTACTTGTTTGTGATACAGTTTATTTTGCTACATGGTTATGTCTTTTGATATTTGTCCTTAAAATATTTTGATCTTGCCCTGGCCGGTTTTGCTCAGTGGATAGAGCACCGGCCTGCGGACTGAAAGGTCCCAGGTGCAATTCCGGTCAAGGGCATGTACCTTGGTTGTGGGCACATCCTCAGTAGGAGGTGTGCAGGAGGCAGCTGATCGATGTTTCTCTCTCATCAATGTTTCTAGTTCTCTATCCCTCTCCCTTCCTCTCTGTAAAACATCAATAAAATATATTTTAAAAAAAAATTGATCTCGGCCCAGCCAGGGTGGTTCCCTGGTTGAGCATCAACCCATGAACCAGAAGGTCACCAATTTAATTCCTAGTCAGGGCACATGCCTGAGTTGTGGACTCAATCCCCAGAACGGGGAGTGCAGGAGGCAGCTGATAGATGTTTCTCAGTGATGTTTCTGTCTCTCCCTCTCCTTTCCCCTCTCTCTAAAATCAATAAAAACATGTTAAAAATATTTTGATCTTCTTTTCCTGCATTTTTCTTATATTCCCATAGTACCTTTAAGTTTATGTATTTAGTGCAGATATTGGCAATGTATACAATTTTATTTAAAGAGCATCCTCCCCTTTCAATACAAAAAGAAAAATTTTAATGGTATTCTTTTGAGGTGATGTTGCTGAAGGAGGGTATGTGTTATTGATTGTTATTGGTACTCGTGACTTACAGATTTCTAAATGTTTCCTCATTATTATTTCTGCTTCACTACTCATTCTTCACATATTCTTTTCTTTATTCTGTTTTATTTAGAAAAAAATAATTTTCTATCACCTCCAAGTATGTGCATTTTTAAGTACTATTTCTGTAATCAGTGTATTATTAACTAGGAGACTTTTTCAGTATTTTTACATGTAGGGTGGATTTTTTTTTTTTTTTTTAGGATGGATATTAGATCAATTTAGGGCTTTTATCTCCAACAATATATTTTACTTTAGTGAAATTTTATTTTAAAATAAATTAAAAAAAACATCCTGTTTACCACCTCATCCCTCTTCCTCCTTCCCAAAATCAGATTCTCATATTCATTATTATGGCAATTGTGGTTATTAGTTTTGATACCATCTATATTTCTGTGTCAATAGATTCTTACTGAGCCAGGTAACAAGCTGTAGGTTTAAAAGTGTTGAATTCTCCTTTAATGTTAGTTATGCCATAATTATATAATGAGACATCATAAAATTAAAATTTTATATGTATAATCATCAGGGGTTGTCTCCCCTAAACAGGTATGTCCTAATTCCAACATAATAAGATTATTTAGAAAAGACTATTGGATGTCTTTAATTATATTTTAAATGTTTATGTTTAATATATCACCTTATTTTTATAGGTTTAATACAATACCTCATTATTGGTGGATTATCAAAGCTGTTTTTCAATTTTCACAAATTTATTATCTGCAAGCAACTATCTTTGTTTAAAACATTGTCATATTTTATTTTTAAGAGGCCTAACCCACAATTCAAATTAGAAAACAGACTTTTTAAACATGTATTGGAAAATATTAAAGTTTTATTAACTTTATTAATAAACTTTATTTTATTAATTATTAACTTTATTTTATTAACTTTATTAACTTTATTTTAAACATGTATTGGAAAATATTAAAGTTTTATCTTTTTCACTATGAAGGTACCAATGTTCCTGTGATAAACCATGTCTTTAAAAAATTTTTTCTTAAAAGTTAAATTGGCAAAAGTTATTCAAAGTTTTGGTATTTTATTATAAACATATAAAATGATGGAAATACTAATGAAAATATTATTTCTTAGAAACAAAGCCCAATTTTCTTTCTAGGCTTGGCATTGAAATATCACAAATGAAAAAAAATATATTAAGTTGGAGATATTTTCACTGCTGGAGAAGATACTTGAATTTAAATGTTTAATGCAATAGTTATAAAAATAAGACTTAAACATTTCATTACTCTCAAAAGCAGAAGGAAATTTTAAAAAAGTTTTATACTCTATGCTGGTCTAGTAAATTTGGTGGGAGTTTGCAAGATTGATTCTCTCCTAGTCCTCAGTGTATAATTTTGGTGAATGTTGAAGCACTCCAAGACCCCACTTCCTCAGGCATAAAATAAGAGAAATGCCTGCTCTCTTGCTTCCTATACAATGATCTCAAATACAACTATCTATAATAATAAAAGCATAATATGCTAATTAGACCGGACATCCTTCCGGACGACCTTCTGGACAAAGCCGAGGCTGCGAGGGAAGCCCGGGTCCTGGGTGCCAGAGGGAAGTCGGTGGATGGAAGGCCTACTCTTGCATGAATTTTGTGCATCAGGCTTCTAGTCCCTTTAATAAAAAGTAGAAGTGCACCATTCAATGACCTCTCTCACTAAAGGTTTATTTTTTGTTTACTCCTTAAGATAACTTATATATAATCTCTAGATTCTAAATGGGCCTTAAAAGCCCCAGAAATGTTATTTCAGAAACTATCTGCAGCTAGAGCAGCATTTGCAGTTTTAAACATATATGCCAAAACTCTCCTTTCTGAATTCGCTGCAGATAGTACTAAATGAACACAGGTGTTTTATTCCCTAAACTCAGATAGAGGTTCTGCATCATTCTCATCTCACCATTCCTGGCAACACTAGTGGATTTCACCACTTTCCAGCCTTACCCAATTTATAGTACTAGAGCTTCCTACTCCACACCACATCTAACTCTCTATAAAGATGCCTTCTTTTCGTTGCTTTTCTTTTGAAGGAGAAAAGGTAGAAATGGGTAGGAAAGCTCACCGATGTCCTGGACCATTAAGGAGGGTATCTGCGTACATTCCAAGAAAGTGCTGGAGCATAAGAAGATATTGTCTGACACAACAAAAGATTTGCATATGGTTATAAATGATGAGACTTCCTCACTTCACACAGCCAGGATAAATACACTCAAATTGTGAGGTGACCTTGAAGATAACTTATTGCTGGCTATAGACTCAATGGTTTATTATCTCTATACTAGTAGCCCGGTGCACGAAATTCATGCACATTAAAAGGGAATTAATTGCCCTAACCAGTTTGGCTCAGTGGATAGAGCATCGGCCTGCAGACTCAAGGGTCCCAGGTTCGATTCCGGTCAAGGGCGTGTACCTTGGTTGCGGGCACATCCCCAGTGGGGAGTGTGCAGGAAGCAGCTGATTGTTGTTTCTCTCTCATCGATGTTTCTAACTCTCTCTCCCTCTCCCTTCCTCTCTGTAAAAAATCAATAAAATATATTTTTTAAAAGGGAATTAATTACCAGAGATATTTTAATATTGCTATTTTCCCTTTCTCTATAATAGAAGTGTGAGAGATGAAAGGAAATTAGTAAAATGTATATGAAAATAATATATAAATTTATTAATAAATAAACAGTAACAAAAGGATATAACAACAACAGAGGTGTGATATAAAAACGACAAAAACATGATATGAAAACAACAAAAACATGATATAAAAACAACAGTGATGCAAACAATGACTGATAAAGTGATTAAACTTATTCTAATATCTCCCTGTACACCACATTAAGAGTAAAAACACTTTCAGAGTGCTTGACTAATTTCCCTTGTGATGAAGTACTTAGAACTTTAACTGTAACATCACATGCTCTTCAAACTCAAGAGAAAGCAATATATAATTGACCATGTGCAAAAACGTGTTCAGGTAGAAATATGCCTACTTTGTCTAGAGTTTGTCCTTGTGATTTATTAATAGTCATCACAAATGCTAGCATCACCAGAAACTGTCTTTGGATTAATGTAAATGGGTGGCCATTGTCAGATGGGGACAAATCAATTCTTGGAATCAGAACAACCTCTCCCTCTGCAGATCCTGTTAATACTTCAGCTTCGATAATGTTAGGTCGTAATCTTTTGATAATAAATCTGGTACCATTACAAAGACCCCGTTTACTATTGAGATTTCTCAATAGCATGATGATTGCACCCACTTTCAATTTTAATTTATGACACGGCATTCCCGAAGGAGTAACACTATTAAGAAATTCAATGGGAAAATTTTCCTTTTCAGCATCATCTGTGGAATCAATGGAATCATCACTCAAATATGTGTAAAAATCTCCATCTAGTATATCCAAATTTTCTTCATTTAATTTTTGAACATGCTCATTTTTTGGACAAAGAATTGCACGTTTAGATATATATTTTTATATTATCTATAGCAGTGGTTCTCAACCTTGGCTGCACATTAGAATCACCTGGGAATCTTTTTAAAATCCTGATTCCTGAGCCTCATCCTCCACAAATTGTTTCTTTGTTATGGGGTGGGGCCACAACATCAGTAACAAAGAAACAGAATTAAAACTTTATTGTTGGGAACCCCTTCCGTGTTTTGGGCGGGTTCCAGCCTTGGACTGATGAGAGGGCACAGTCCTCTCATTGTCACATGCAAGTTCCAGCTTGGGAGGCAGGGCCCTCCCAGCACAATTATAGCCAACAGCTGTAGTTGTAAGCTTGAACCTATGGTCCTAACATGTGGCCCCACATGCCTGAGTGATGTAGGCTTGATAGAGTTCAGGTGCATGTAGTTGAGTAGGAGTGAAACCCAGGAGAATGTTGTAAACATCTTGGTCACACCCTTACTTTGCCTTGTAGCATCTGCTATAAAATAAAGGCACTGTTTTGTGGGCGTGGTCGCTGTCTCTCAGAGAAGCAGCATGCCACTGAGACCCGGCTTTCATTCTCTTGTCTGTCTTTTCTAAGCCTTTCAGTCACCCCCACTCAGGTTCACCCCTGGCCGTGCTGGTGCGGCACACTTTAGAAAGATATGCCTCTAAGCTCCCAGGGCGGGTTCCTGCCTCAAACCCCACCCTTACAGGAAACAGCTCTGGGAAACAGGTCAGGGGAGGGTGCAGCTGTTGCCAAGACAACCCCTGAAGGACTAACTTCCTTCCGCTTGGTCGTGGCGGTTTTGGTCGTGATGAACATCACCCGTGGTTTTTATATAAGTAGATATTGAACACACACACACACACACACACACACACACACACACACACACCCATGCTCCCCACATCCTCTCCCAAGCTCAGGAGTCCTTTTCTCCAAGATCCCAATTTTCCAAGTTGTCATTCATGTATTTTTGTTCCATAGTTGGAGGAACGAATAACAGAATAACAGGTAGTATTTGCTTTTTAATTATGATGGCAACAAAAATTCTCAAGTAATATATTAGAAGTGAGGAAAAGTTAAACATTGACTTTTTTACATTTTTATTCGCATTGTAAATATATACATTTTCATTTAAGTATGCTAAATGTTCTTTCAGAATGAAGAATAGATAGGCATCAAGGAAGTATGAAACAGAAAATCATAAAAAATTATATATACATATATATTTATATAGGGTGTCCCAAAAATATGTAAACACACTTTAATAGCTAATATCTCAATTGATGTTTCTTTCTTTTCAGCCAGTCTAAGCTTTGAACAAAGAAAATTTATCCTAAAATGCTACTGGAAGTTTGAAAATGCAAGTTGAAGCACAAACACTATCTTTATAATTATTCAAAGCCTATATACATTTTAGGGGATACTAGGTGTCCTAAAAATGTATACACACTTTAACAGCTGATAAATCATTTAATTTTCTCTCCTTTTCAGGTTTAACTGATTTGAAATAATGGGTGAAGCCAGGCTAAGCTTTGAACAAAGAAAATTTACCCACTAGACTTTTTTATGGGGATACATAAAAGATTAAGTTTACAATACAAAACCAGCAACAGTTGATGAATTGAGGGTGCATAAATACTTAACAAAATAATTCTTGATGTTTAGGATTCCATTGCTTCGAGTTATCAGCAATGTCTGGACCAGAACAGTCATCAATTTGAAAATAAGCATTGACAAAAAATATATATATATATCCATTTCTGTAGACTTTTAAATTTTGAAAATGAACTGTATGTTAATAAACACTGACTTTATAATCATTCAAAGTGTGTATTCATTTTTGATACCCTATATATATCACACACATATATATATATATATATGGAGGGGGGAGATAGATATAGGGAGAGGGGATGATTATTTGATTGACCACTTTGGCTTTACAGACTGCAAGTACTGGGCCTGTTTCCAGAGACTTTAAGGTAACAATTCAAACTGGTGAAAAGCTCTAAAATATTAAGCAGGTTTATTTACTCTCAAATGCAGGGAGACTTTGATATGCAAAAATGTTGTAAATTTCCATTAAGGAGATAATGTGTTATATTTATAAAATTTACATATTTACAAATTAACATTTAGCATGGGAACTTTTATTTCATAAGACTAGCATTGTCTGGGACATATTTTTGAGATGTTGCTTTAAAGGTTTGAAAATGTTCACTTCTTTCATTGCAAGAAGCAACCAACTGATCATTGGTTATACATACAGCCTGACTGTGATACCAGAGACATGTGTAATTGAACTTGACTAAGCTTTTAAGTGTGAATGGAACATTCTATTTAAGCAACTCAATTAAAGCCCATGCTTAATATTAGAGTTCTTAGGAAAAAAAATATATTTTTTTCTTTTGAGTAGATTTATACTTAGCCTCTTAGGATACCAACAAATAATTTGGCATGACATTAACTTAGCCAAATTTTGTAGCATGCTTAAGAATGTATAAAGCCCATATATTACATCATTTTATCTTCATGAAAACTCTTAGGTTAGAACTTTTTTACCCTCATTTTATAGATGAGAAAACTATACAGACAGTAAATAATGAAGTGGTAACTCAAGTGCATTTCCTCAAATCTAGTACTTCTAAATTATTATATTAATTGCCTTCCCCTAAACCATAGACTTTCTTCCTTTAGGGGTGGCTAGAGTATATGTGTGCCCTGACTTTTCTTTTTACAACTCAAGGAGAAGATCAGGAAATTTCTCTTGGTATTTTTACTTTACTCTTCATTAACTTTGTCCATCCAAACTTTTCTTTTTCTTCTCTTTTCTTTTCCTCTATTTTTGCACATTTTCTAAAACCCCTAGATGTACCAAGATTGCTGTATTTTCCCATCTGATCCATTCATATATCACTGACTTCTATTTTATTAGCACTGGAGTGTCTGGATTTTTTATGACAAATCTGAAGAAAGTTTCTTTCAGTGGTTGAAAGATGTTTGGTCTTTCTTTCTCACAGGTTCACTGTTAGATTTGCACTGACATTTATCAGGGATGCTCTAAATGGTACTAAAGCTGACAGAGAACAAGCAGAGGCTGACAGCTTCACTCCTGTTACAGCTGATTAAAGGCTACTGAGGCCTGAGGGCCCAGTTTCTGCAAGAGGACCACTAAAACCCGGCTACACACTTTATTCTGGCTACGGTGGAAATGTGTGCATCTTGTGCTAGTATACAGAGCTATGCAGAATGGAAGTCAGCAGTTTAATAACATTTACTAGAAGAGAAATGCATAGATTGAAAAAGAAAATAAATGCATATACCAATGTACCCAAATTACAGGTGTGTTCTGTACACAAACACTAAGACTGCATATAAACTTACAGACATGCCTCCATTTCTAATGACACCCCTTAATGATTATTACCAACTATTATGATGCTAAGTAATTGGTTCACAAGAATACATAACAATAATAGGCCTTACATTTGCATAGAACCTTCAAGTCCCCAAAGTGTTTTTACATCTGTTATCTCATTTGACCTTACACAGTAATAGCACAAGAAGAGGAGTCAGTACCCCAATTTGACAAATGAGGAAATTAGGGTACCTAAAGTTTAAATAAGTTTAAGAGCTACTGCATGGCTGCCCTAACCAGTTTGGCTCAGTGGATAGAGCGTCAGCCTGCGGACTGAAAGGTCCCAGGTTCGATTCTGGTCAAGGGCATGTACCTTGGTTGCGGGCACATCCCCAGTAGGAGGTGTGCAGGAGGCAGCTGATCAATGTTCCTTTCTCATCGATGTTTCTAACTATCTCTCTCCCTTCCTCTCTGTGAAAAATCAATAAAAATATTTTTTTTAAATAAATAAATAAAAAGAGCTACTGCGTGGCAAAGCTGATATTTAGTTATTTCAACTTTCCACCCTTGCTCTTTCTGTAAATCTAGTGCTAATAGTTCATAATTATAGATTGAGGTCATTTTCTGCAAGCATTGGCTACACTACAAAAACCACTTTGCTTATTATTACACTAGAGGACTGGTACATGAAATGCGTGCACAGGTAGGATCCCTTGGCTTCGCCAGCAATCAGGGTCAAACTTTTGAGGGGATACTTTGCATATTAACCTTTTATATATACATACTAGAAGCCCGTTGCACTAAGATTCGTGCATTAGGCCTTCCTTCCCCTGACTGCTGGCACCGGTTTTCCTCTGCCATCCGGGACCCAGGCCTTTGGTCTGGCCGCAGTGGAGAAGCCAAGCCTCGAGGCTAGGCTTCTCCACTGCGGCTGCAGCGAGGCTTGGCTTCTCCGCCTCTTCAGTCTTCAGTCTTCAGTCTTCAGTCTTCACTCCATGCCTGCATATGCAAATTAACTGCCATATTTGTTGGGTTAATTTGCATGGTTGCTCTGATTGGCTGGTGGGCATAGCGGAGTGACACCAATTTGCATGTTTCTCTTTTATTAGTGTAGATATTATGTCAAATAAATGTTTATGCACCTATGACATTTGAAAATTCTAAGTCCCTTGAAGGCAGGGACTATGTTTGTTTTTTTTTTTAAATCTTTGTGTTATCATTTCTTGGAACAAATACATTTAATAACTATTTATCTGTTGAATTTAACTAAATGAAGAGTATGTAAAAAATAGGTAATTATGCCCTTGCCCAGTGGCTCAGTGGGTTGGAGCATTGTCGAGTATACCAAAAGGTTGCAGGTTTGATTTCTGGTCAGGGCACATATCTAGGTTGCGGGTTTGATCTCCGATCTCCAGTTGGGGTGCCTCTGGGAGGCACCAATCTATGTTTTTCTCTCACATCCATGTCTTTTCTCTTTTTTTCTCTTTCTCTTCCTCTCTTTAAAAAATCAATAAAAACACATCATCAGGTGAGGTTTAAAGTAACTCAAACAGATACTTGTATGTGCTCACTGTAGCATTATTCACAATAGCCCCAAACATCCCATGTCCATCAAAAGATGACTAGACAACCTGGCCAATGTGGCTTAGTGGTTGAGTGAGTGTTGGCCCATGAACCAAGAGGTCACCAGTTTGATTCCTGTTGGGGGCACATGCCCGGGTTGCAGGCTGGCTCCCCAGTAGTAGGGGGTGTGCAGGAGGCAGCCAATTGATGATATTTCTCATTGATGATTTCATCTCTATATTTCTCTCCCTTCCTCGCTCTTTAAAAGAAATCAATAAAAACATATTTAAAACAAAGAAAGTGGCATTCATTAATTATTTCATCCTTGATTGTGGGCTTTGCTAGGTTAAATATAAAAAAAAGATGAATAGATAAACAAAATCTAGCATATACAATAAAATATTATTTTGCTTTAGAAAGGAATATAATTCTGATACATAGATGAATACATAGGTTGCAACATAGATGAACCTTAAAAACAGTGGGCTAAGTGAAATAAGCCATACACAAAAGAACAAATATTATATGACTTTCGATTTCATAGTCAACTTCTAGTGAATTTCCAATTTTTCCACTATATAAATATTATCAAGTAAAGCAAATACCTATGTACTCAAATAATGAACCTTATTGATTATATGCCTTTAAATGTTACTTTGTATAAATTTTCTTATTTGGGGTGATATCGTTATCCTATTAAATCCATATCATTTTTAGTAAGAGCTTAAATTTAGTTAATCCAATGAAAGCAATCAGGTAAATAATAATTACATGACACATAGTGACTAATTTGTATTTTTACTTTTAAATCAATTGCTTTTTGAATCTTAGGAAATCATTTTTATAAAAAGCCTTGAATTTTAGATTTATATTTCAGTCAACATTTATATTATTCTAGTAATCATTTGTGATTCTGGTTTTTGTGTATGTGCCTTTTCATAAGTTCTTCAATGTAAGGAGAAACTAATGAATATAGAACATCTTGCCATTTTTCTTCTTGTTTTCCTTTCAAAGATTCTGTACAGTTTTTACTGTGCACTCATGTGGGCCAAAAATGTAAACTTTATAACATCTTGCCTCTTCTCTTCAAATGGGTGTTTTTCAAATACTCAGGTACCTTGTGATGGCATTTATGGCATTTATGTATTGAAAGGAGTATTCAATAGCAGAAATGTATTTCAGCTTCTTCCCAGCTGATTTTATTCTGATTTATTAAATGAAAATGGTCATTTGACCATTTTCTTCTGAAATGTTCATAATTTCCAAATGTTCATAAAGTGTGTGTAATTTTTCAAAAGTTTTTGCTAAAATGATTAGACCTCCCCCCCCTCCCAATTTTAACCAGGAGCTTTTCATTAAACTATCCCACCACATTTTTATCCTTAAATCTCAGCCTTAATTTATTAGCACCTGAGGCCTAATTCTCAAGAATGCTGATAAAAGCTCTCCACATAATCTTTAGAAGAGCTTAGCTTAATACAGTACTTATAAAATATGTTTAAAAGAGGAAATTATTGCTAGTGGTTTGAAAATAATGCCAACTATAACTATAATGAGCCAAAAAAAAAAGTTGTGATTTCCCTTTATGTTAACTTTGGGTTTATTTATTGCAAGATTAATTTAGAGTGTTTTCTTTATTTTTGTCTTAATAAGAAATCTGAAAAAAATTATAACCAAGGTATTTTAATGTTCAAACTAAGGAATTAAAAGTGATCAAGGTTGCCCGGTTGGTGTTGCTCAGTGGTTGAGCATCAACCTATGAACCAGGAGGTCACGGTTCAATTCCCAGTCAGGGCACATGCCCAGGTTGTGGGTTCGATCCCCAGTGTGTGTGTGTGTGGGGGGGGGGGTGGCGGGAATGCAGGAGGCAGCCCATCAACAATTCGCTTTCATCATTGATGTTTCTATCTCTCTGTTCCTTTCCCTTCCTCTCTGATATCAATAAAAAATCTTTTAAAAAAGGGGTCAAGGTTAATGCACGGTTAATTGGACATCTCTACTGGAAATGCTCTGCCCAAGATCATCTCCATAGCAGCCAGGCTGAGGACAGCACTGTCTCACTAACAGAGCTGCCTTGTGTACAATCCATATCGCATCATCAGCACACATTGGAAGTAATCACAATCAGGCCCATAATTTCTGACAATTTAAAAAATATTTCCATAGCCAGACTACCTTGCTTTACAAACAATTTCTCTTATGACTAAGTCAACCATTGTTCTGGACCATTTGCAGCTTCTTATAGGCTAATTAGGAATTTTTCCAAGGACAGAATAAAAAGTACCCTCCTAGTTGCTGTGACAGATACTGTTAGAACAAATCATTATTTCTTTTAAGCTTCTCAAAACTCTGAAATGTAAATGTAGATTTCATCGTTCCCACTTTATCAATGTGAAGATAGTGAGGCTCAATAGATGAAAGATTTTTCCAAGGGTATATAACAGCAATGACATAAGGGGGATTTGAATTCAGTTCTATGTATTGAGAAAGGTAAGCCAACAAATGTTTGTGTGTGTGCAAGCATGCATTTTTGCATTTGTAACTCATTGAATGATGAATGCATAATAACATCTATTGGTTACATATGGTTAATATGTATTTAAAAAAGATGTGGCTACCTTTTTCTCATAAGTAAAAAAAAAGACTGTTAGCGTTACAAAGTCCTTCTCACTCTAATCAAATTATTGAAAATGGAATCCGTTTATAAGAAATCTACACATAAATGTAATTTGTCCTGAAAATGTCTATAAACTGGATATGGAAACCAAATTGGGAAACATTATTTTAAAAGAAAACATGATGCAAGCTTGTTTTGCAAATTGTGTTCAAAGTATTCTAAATGAACCTCTCTCCTAATAATGATTTCCTATTCAGTTACATATTTCAGTATTTCCATTCAAATGGTGGAGGTGACAGTATCTAAGCACAAGTGTACATGTCTACTTACTGTCTACTCATCCTCCTTTCCAGTAATCTAGATTTATGGTGCATCTACCCTTCTCCTTCATCTGCAAGGTCCTAGGACATTCAGGTAGCCAATCTGCCCTTAAATATGTCTCTAAGGAAATGCTGGTGCTAATTAGTATCGGAATTTACAGCCTTCCATTTTATTGACTTGTCCTACTTTCTTTGATAATTAACTAATGAGTAAAGTAATGAGCTATGTTAGTCAGTCATGCTGTTCAATTAAACGGCAAATCAATTATTGAAAATAGTTTCGGACAGCTCTAATGTTGGCATGATGTGTGTGTGTATATGAGTGTGTGCATATTGAATGCAAGTGTAATTATGTCCTAGATATTAAAAGTCAGTCTTTGTAAGGATACTGTGACTGAAAAGGTCCTTTCTGACTAAGGTATAAATGTGATATGACACCAAGATGCAAATAAGTTGTTAATTTCTATGTCCATTCTACAGTTTGCAATTTTTATTTAACGGACACATCACAGCTTCCTTGGGCTTATGTGAAATGCATCACAAAGCACTATACAAAATGGATGTATATTAGGAGAGATAGCAAAGAAATAGAAATCAACTTTCTTAATTAAAAAAGTGTTGAGGTTGGCATGGTTGAAGTGATTAAACTTTTTCCTTTTAAACTCAGGTTGTTCATCTTAGATCTTTTCTCATTTTTTCTTCAATCATATTGGAGACATCCTTAAGTTTGTAAAATGTTTCTAAAATGCAATATGTAAATATTTATTTGGCATTCATTCTTACTGTAAAGTGAGAACACATGCCTATGCACACACACAGTACACACACACACACACACACACACACACACACACACATGCTCACACACACACAGCTGGGAAACTAAAAGTCTCTATAAGCCTCTGGGACTGTGCGTCAGCCATGCCATCAAACACACGCTGTTTCTAATCTTTGCTACTTTCAGTTTCTCACTCAGTTTTTTAGGATGTGCCTGTCGCCAGCACATCTTCTCTTAATATTACCTTACACTGGTAGTATACTTAGAATTTTAGATAGAACACCCCATAGTTTTTCCTTTTTCTCTTGACCTTGTGGCAATTTGATAATTCTGACATACATAACCAGTTCAGCCTAGTGCATTTTTCAAACCATGACATGTCTTAGTTCACCATTCTTCAAAGCTGTCTGTTATAATACTGTAGTCTATCCAAACTCATAATAACCCATCACTATTTCTCAAAAAGAATCTTTAATTTGGGATCTGATCCATTCTTATTTTATCTTCATGGAAGTTTGAATATAGTAGAATAATTACTATATTTTCTTTTAATGCAATTTGTGAAGACTATAATTTTAAAGATCTTAAAATCCTTAAGAATATGTTCTTTCACAGAAAATTAGAGTAAAGCTTTAAGTGGTAAGACTTTTGATAGCATGAGAGAATGCAATTTGTACCTTTAAATATCCCCAAATTCTTTAAAGGTGTAAAGATGGTTTTTATCCTCTAAACTGCAGTTTAAAATCTTAACCTTCAAAAGTGATTAAGCTCTGTTATAGGAACAACAAAGCAAAGCAAATCAAAGCCAGGTCACAAAAAGCAACATCAAGTTTTTCTTTCCAAACAGTTCTCATTCTGCATTTGTGCTCTTGCCTGAAATGAGGCAAGGAGCACAAACATTCCCATATGAATCAAATTAGAATTTACATATGAATTACATTAGAAATATGAGCTCCATCAAGGAATAATTAGCACTGTCCTGGGTTATGTGAAGGCGAACTAAATTAAATAAGAACAATTTCAAAGGCAAGTTTTGTTTTGCCTCTTCAACTAAGCCAGTTTAATCAGTGATAATGACTGAAATAAATCCACTCTACCCAAAGTAATGTATAGCCTACCATATTGTGTGAAATGCCATAACTGACTTAGTAAATCATAAAGTCAATGAGAAGACATCACTCATGATTCTTTGACATGGTTACTTTGTGCTTAATGCCAGATGTAAAGGTGGGAGAACTTGATCCAATGAGAGAGCCCAGTGAGAGCTAAGGTTACAAAAAGATTCCAGGGAGACATTATAAAAGTCAAGGAGACTCTCAAAATGACACTATGCACATTTTGTCATGCATTTATTGGTATTGTTACTAGAGTTGTTATTTTATGCTTGCAGAGGACAAAGACCAGAATTCCTTTCTGCAAATGGTAGTGCTACTAAAGAAACAGAGAAACTGCAATACTAACTGGCATCAGGCTGGTGACATAGAAATGCTTCAGCCACTAAACAGGGCTATGGTTTATGAGTGCCTCCCCAATGAGCTAAACTCCAGTGACCATAAAACTGAAATATAATTATGACATTAAAGATGCCTATATGTGAACTTAATTATTAATTAATTTAATGAGAGGAGAGGAGGTTGTAAAATTGCTAATTAAATGGCTCTGTAAAACTGCAGACGGTGGAGGATTTACCAAATGATGAATCCCACAACAGTATTTTTGCTATATCAAAATTCTATTAATATAGAGTATGCCAGAAGTACTAGTTGTAAAGTGTGCTGTGCGGAATGACCTAAAATTCCGGACAGCAACCTTGAAGCTATTTCAGTCCTTTGGTTTGAGTGGGTACTAGAGTCTGTTAATAAACTGAGGAGGTCAGGGGATAGCACATGAGTCAAATGAGACAGCAGTAATGTGGTAACAAAAGGTGTTTCGGTTGTTGAGCCACTGTCTTAAATCTTGTCTTGGGGCAGGCAGGAGTGTTAGGGTTGACTTGCTTTGTATTAGTCAACAGTTTGAGTTTGCAAAAAGTCTAATATTAATCCATCCTAAAAACAAGACAACACCTCATATAACCTGCTTGTGGAAATGCAATTCAATTGAGATGGCAATTCTTGGCAATTAATATATTGGAACAAACAAACATGGATTTTAGCATGAGAAGGACTTAGGTTTAAATTCTGGCTCTACTCTATACCAGCTAGGAGACCTAGGAGGAGCAAATACACTTCTCTGGGGCTTAATTTCTTCATGTAAAATGGGATAAATGTTCCCAAATTCCTAGGGCTGTTTGGAGAATTAGAACAATAAAATACACAGCGCACCTAGCACAGTGCTTACTCACAGAGATGCTTAAAAAAAGAAAAAGGCAAAGCAAAGCCTTAGGTGGTGAATTAGAACTTGAAAGGGGCAATGTGTAAGATGCCCACACTACACCCTGGTCTGACATGGTACTTTAACATTAGCACAGAGGAAGCAGTATTCCACTAATGACAGGCTTTCAAGATAATTAATCCATCAGGAGAAAAATGTCCCTAATCATTGTTCAATCTAATTTAGAGGAATATTTATTGAAGCACTTTAACCCTACTGGGGTCAAATATGAGCAGGAAAAGATGATACTTAAGAACACATTTCAAAGAATTGCTAAATGAAATTCAAGGTAATTAACACAGTTATACTAATTGTTCATAAAGCTTAAAATTGTCCTGATCAATATGCAAAGTAAACAGATTTTCTTATCATGAAAAGATAATAAAAAAATGGATTCAAATTAATGCATGATGCTGTTTGAATTACTTAAATAAATCCAAAGTCCTTGCTCTTTTTTCTTATTTTCTTATTGTAAAGATTTTCCTAGTGAAATTCAATTCTTTTAAAAGCCAGAGATAATTATAAAAATAAGAATAATCAGCCCAGGGGGGTGGCTCAGTTGGTTGGAGCATCCTGGTCAGGGCACACACTAGGTTGCAGGTTCGATCCCTAGTTAGGATGCATACAGACCCAAACCATCAATGTTTCTCTCTCACATCGATGTCTCTCTCCCTCCTCTCTCTAAGATCAATAAATATATCTTCTTGTGTGGATTTAAAAAAAGAATAATTAATGAATGATATATTGATTCCTAGAGTGGACTTATGATTAGAATGAAAGTCAGAAATTATTTTTTAATATTGGATTAAAATTTTCAGACTAATTAAACCAAGGAAATAATTCAACTAATCAGCCAAGTCCCTGATTGATATCAGATAGCACAAGATGATATCATAATGTGACATAACAATAAAATATTTCAAAGCCAGGGGAATGCCATTGCTTTTAAGTTTGAATAGTGGAAAAAATTATGATAAAAATCAGTGAATTTGTAGTAAGAAAATAATTAGAGAAAATTTTATAAATAACTAGGGGTACACTTAATATTTTAGTCTTTCCTCTCCTTGCATACACATTGCACACATATATACACAATGATACAGATACACAAATACTGGAAGATAGGATGTGAATGTCAGACTAGTGAGCATTTATTCTAAGACCAAAAAGGATCCAAATAATTTAAGAATCCTGTACCTATGTCTACATTTTGTTTCAACTAAGTATAGACTTTAGAAGGCATAGTTTTCCTACTGGTGTCTTTATCATTTGTAGGAGAATTTCTCCAAAGACATAATTGGATATCAATATATGTATTTCCCCCAGATTACTCTTTGTTTTGTATGCTTTTCCTATGGTATATTTTTAATAACATTTTATGTATTTAGATTTTAAAACATTTAAAAATAGTTTTTGGATTTTGTATCATTTTAGAAGGACTAGAGGCCCCATGTACGAAATTCGTGCAAGAGTAGGCCTTCTTTCCCCCGGCTGCCAGCACCGGCTTCCCTCTGGTACCTGGGACCCCAGCTGCCCTCTGGCCCCAGCTTCGTCTGGCAGGATGTCTGGAATCACGTGCAGAAGGACATCTGGTCTAATTAGCATATTACCCTTTTATTATTATAGAAATTCCACATCTTTGGCATTACAAAAGTATAAAAATTTCCCATGTATTATTGTTATGTTTAAATCATTAATGTGTGTACAATTTTGAGTAACAAGAAAGACCTCTGTGTTTTTTAAAGTGGACATCCTGTACATGTAACACAATATACCTTTCCCAAGCAATATAAATATCACCTTTACCATAAACCTTTGTATTTGTTGGCATCTATTATTAGAGTCCATTATTTTCTATTGATCTATTCCAGACTAATTGTTTGTAATTATTACATCTTCATATATATTTTCTCCAGAATTTTTCTGAAAATTTTATTTGTTCCTTTTTTAATATTTATTTTTGAATAGATGAAGTAGTGCTAAAATAATTGATTGTTATTACTTGTATAGATAAATTGCAGAGAATAATTTTGTTATAATGTAGTCTTACTTCATGAGATAAACTAGGTGTTTTATTTATTCAAAAAATTTAATGCTTCCAGTAAAATTATAACATCTATATGTAAAATTACACTTTGTTAATTTACATAAGGCACTTCATATATTTGCTGCTACTATAAATTGAATCTTTTTGTTCACTATAATTTATTTTTCCCAATTTTATTGAGGTATAACTGACAAATAAAATGATATATATTTAAGGTACACAACATGATTGGTGTCCATGTATATTGTGAAATGATCAGCACAAACAAGTTTGTGAACACATTTATCAGCTCACAAAGTTACTACTTATGGTGGTTGAATGTTTAATATTTACACTCTTAGCAAATTTCAAGTACACAATACAATATTGTTAACTATACTCACCATATTATACATTAGATCCCAGAGCTTATTTATATTATAATTGAAATTTTTACCTTTCAACAACATCTTTCCATTTCCTCCACCTTCTAGTCCGTGGCAACCACCATTCTACTCTCTGCTTCTATGAGTTCAACTTTATTAGACTCTAAATTAAATAATCAGATATGGCATTTATATTTTTATGTTTTTATGTCTAGCTTACTTCACTTAGCACAATGCTGTAAAACATCCACATTGTCTCAAATAGCAGGATTTCCTTCTATTTTTATGGGTGAATCAATAGTAAAACTACTTTTTCCCACCCCTGTATGTTCATATATAATTTTCTTTATCCATTGTATTTCTAACTGTTGGTTTTTTTTTTATAGGAAAGTTATTGATTCTATATTCTTTTAAATTTTTATTGAATTTATTGGGGTTACATTGGTTAATAAAATGATATACATTTCAGGTATACAATTCTATAATACATTGCCTATATATTGTATTGTGTATTCACCATCCCAAGTCAAGTCACTTTCCATCACAATTTATTTATTTTTAATTTTTAAAATCTTTATTGCTGAAGTATTACATATGTCCCTTCCCCCCAGCCCCCATTTGACCTCTTCTAGCCTGCACCCATCCCCACCCGAGGCCTTTAACTTTCTGGTTTCTGTGTCCATGGATATATGCATACAAGTTCTCTGGTTGATCACTTTCCACCCACCCCTGCTTTCCCTTTGAGATTTGACAGTCTGTTTCATGTTTCTATGTCTCTGGTTCTATTTGTTGATTAGTTTATTTTGTTCATTATATTTCACATATGCATGAGATCATGTGATACTTGTCTTTCTCTGACTGGCTTATTTAGCTTAGCATAATACTCTCCAGGTCCCTCCATGCTGTCTCAAATGGTAAGAGGTCCTTCTTTTTTATAGCTACATAGAATTCCGTAATGTAAATGTACCACTGCTTTTTTATCCACTCATCTACTGATGGGCACTTGGGCTGTTTCCAAATCTTAGCTATTATAAAATTGTGCTATGAACACAGGGGTGTATACATTATTTCTGATTGGTGTTTCTGGTTTATTAGGATACTAGAGGCCCGGTGCACTAATCCATGTACGAGCGGGGTCCCTTGGCCAGGCCTGTGGGATCAGGCCAAAACTGATTCTCTGATATCCCCCAAGGGGTCTTGGATTGCGAGAGGGCACAGGCCAGGCCGAGGGACCCCACTGGTGCACAATCAGGGTCAGGAAGGGACGTGGGAGGTTGGCCAGCCAGGGAGGGACACAGGAGGGCTCCAGGGTGTGTAGCCAGTCTCGCTCAGTCCCAATCAGCCAGACCCCAGCAGCAAGCTAACTTACCAGTGAGAGTGTCTGCCCCCTGGTGGTCAGTGCAAGTCATAACGAGCAGTTGAGTGGTCTTAGCATATCATTAGCATATTACGCTTTGATTGGTTGAACAGATGAATGGACGATTGGACGCAGCATTTTATTACATAGGATATTTCTAGAAGTGAGATTACTGGGTCAAAGGGCAGTTTCATTTTTAATTTTTTGAGGAAACCACACTGTTTTTCACAGTGGCTGCACCAGTCTGCATTCCCACCAGCAGTGTACTAGGGTTCCCTTTTCTCTGGGTTCACATCCTTGCCAGCACTTGTCATTTGTTGACTTATTGATGATACCTCATTGTTGTTTTAATTTGCATCTCTCTGATGATTAATGACTTTGAGCATTTGTTCATATGTCTGTTGGCCATCTGTAAGTTCCACTTTGAAAAAGTGTCTGTTTAGATACTTTGCCCATATTTAATTGGATTATTTGTCTATTTCATAGATCTAGAACAAACACTCCAAAAATTTATATGGAACCAAAAAAGACTCAGAAATGCCACAGCAATCTTGAGAAACAAGAACAAAGTTAGAGAGATCACAATGCCAGATATCAAGTTATACAAAGCCACTGTACTCAAAACAGCCTGGTACTGGCATAAAAATAGGCATATAGATCAATGGAACAGAACAGAGAACCCAGAAATTGACCCAAGCCTTTATGCTCAATTACTATTTGATGAAGGAGGCAAGATATACAATGGAGTCAAGACAGTATCTTCAATAAATGATGTTGGGAAAATTGGACAGGTACATGCAGGAAAATGAACTTAGACCACCAACTTATACCATACAAAAAATAAACTCAAAATGGATAAAAACTGAAATGTAAGTTGTGAAACCATAAAAAATCCTAGAAGAAACCATAGGCAGCAAAAACTCAGACATCTCTCATAGCAATATGTTTGCCAATACATCTCCTAGTGAAAGGGAAACAAAGGGAAAATAAACAAATGGGACTATATAAAAATAAAATGCTTTCGCACTCCAAAAGAAATCATTAACAAAATGAAAAGGGAGTCCACTGTATGGGAGAACATATTTGACAATGATACATCTGATAATGGGTTAATTTCCAAAATATATAAATAACTCATACAACTTATCAAAGGAAGACAAATAAGCCATTTACATTTAATGTGATTATTTATAGGTACATATTTATTCTCATTGTATTCTTTTAACTACCTTCCTCTCTTTTATTATTATTCTTATTTTTCTTCTTATTATTATTATTACTAAAGAATGCCCTTTAACATTTTTTGTAATACTAGTTTGGTGTTAACAAACTCATTTAGGTTTTCATTGTCTGAGAGATTCTTTATTTCTCCTTCCATTTTAAATGATAGCCTTGCTGGGTAAAGTAATCTTCATTGTATCATTTTCATCACTTTGAGTATTTCATGCCAACCTTTTTTGGCCTGAAATGTTTTTCTTGAGAAATCAGCTGACAGTTTTATGGGAACTCTCTTGCAGGTAACTAACTGTCTTTCTTTTGCTGCTTTTAAGATTCTTTGTCTTTAACTGTTAGAATTTTGATTATGATGTATCTTGGTGTGGGCCTCTTTGGATTCATTTTTGGAGGTACTCTTTTAGCTTTCTGGGCTTGTGTCTTTTTCTTTCATCGGGTTAGAAAAGTTGTTGGTATTTATTCATTCAAATAGTTTCTCAATCTTATGCTCTATCTCTTCTCCTACTGTTACCCCTATGATGTGGATGTTGTTACATTTCATTTTGTCCCAAAGGTCTCTTAAACTATCTTTATTTAAATTTCTTTTCTTTTTGCTTCTCTAAGTGGTGTTTTTTCTACCTTGTATTCCAAATCAATTATTCAATCCTCTGCTTCATCCAACCTATTCTTTATTCCTTCCAGTGTATTTTTCATTTCAGGCATTGTATTCTTCATTTCTGACTGATTCCTTTTTATAGTATCTATGTCAGTTTTCATGTTGTTGCAATTACCACTAAATACTTTGTAGTTCTCACTAAGTTCCTTAATCATCCTTATAACCATTTTTCTGAACTCTATATCAGATAAGTTGCTTGCCTCCATTATTTTTAGTCAGGGGTTCATATTGATCAAAGACTTGGAGGTTGACTTGCTTATTTGCATAATAAGAACAGCAGCTTATGATGATAAAGAGAATGGTTAACTCCAGATTTAATATTTATCATGGACACACATCAATTCAATAGTTACATACACATACTGGGCCATCTTTTTTTGTAAGCAGGAATTTCCCTTCTTTACTTTATAACTTGTGTGGTTCTTATCTAGGCTTTTCATAATTAGTAACATTTATTCATTTCTTTGTTTTTCCTTGGTCTTTTCTTCCCTTTTTATGATGAGAGAAGTCTATGAAATTAGAATAAACCTCATTTCCTAAAGATCTGTTATTCCTGGAAGAAGGAACTGCAATGTTAGAAGAGAAGACCTTTTAAAACAGGAACAACAAAATCTCATACAAGAAATTCTTCAGTTGAAAAAGAAAAGATTAGTTCAAGAGTGAAATAAGCATACTTAAAGTCATCATTTATTCAGATGTAATAGAATGGGGAGGGAAGGAAATGGGATATAGTGAGTTGAGACCTGTATTACTTAAAGTGGAATGAAATGGATGTAGTAAAGACAAGATATTTTGGAGTTCTCACCTCAGCTTTGTCACTGACCATTGATTCAATTTCCACATGTACTCCATTTCTCACAAAAGTAAGGGAACATCCATAACTCACCTTTCCTTTAAAGTTAAAGGGAGAATCAAGTATATGCATATTAAGTACTTTATAAATAAATCACAAAAATATAACCACAGCAACAGACATTCTGAGTTACAACACGTGTTGTTCTTTTTCTATGGCCTACTGCCACTTAGAAAGAGAGCTTTATTTTTGAAAGCTACGATTTTTTTAAAAGGACATATGGGAACTCAATGCATTCTTCAACAAATAAAAAGCCAAACATCTGGTGCACCAAATGAAGAGGGAGAAGAAAATGGGCTGTTTAGGGACACCATCTTTTAACAGTGCAGGTGTATATTGATAATCATTTGGCTAGATAAATGCTCTGCCAAGCCTGACTACAGATTTCTGCTTTGAAGGAATTGTAGATAATTGAGAATAGGTTTAAAAGGGCTTTGCTCTCCATTCCTAATTATGACATAAACTCTCTACATACCAGGTTGTTTTACATTTATAGTCCAGCATTTGTAATCTGAGAAGTGTTAAATCTGCTTCACTTTACAAGCACTTGATCCATCATAAGTTAAAGGTTGCATTGGGGAGGTGATGAAATGCCACATAACATGGGTTCATAAAGAGAGGACAGAGTCCTTCTTATATAAAAGAGAATAATCAAGAGGGAGCTAATCAAACTGTTGAGTCAAGAAAAAAATAGAAAAAATTTGGAGTTGTGAGATTACCTCATGATTACCTCCTTGCATGGTTTCAAGTCACACAGAATGTCATGAAGTAATGTAAAAAAGGAATGATATATCATCCATTTCTCCTCTATAAAGTCATAAAATAACATATTAGTGTTCTGATACACATTTCAAATTTACCAAGGAGTTTGAAAAGGTGCTACTTTTCAAACTTTGTTGGCTATGTAAAAAGAAGTATTTGTCTTAGCTTAAATGTAAAAAATACTTTTATATCAGTATTCAAGAAAATATGTACCACGGAATTAAAGGATATTAATGTATTATACAAAAAATGAGTTCTGTGATAAAAATTGTAGGTATTTCTTGATAGTAGGAATTCTAAGAATCTTTAATATATTAATGTACATTATATATCTTCCAGAGAAAAGAAATATTATGCTAAAATTACCAAGGGTATTTTATAGCAGAACCCTTAATGAGACAAAGACTAGGGAGCTCTGTGGAACTCTAAGATCCTAGATTTCTATGAATTTATGCAGAACACTATTGAGATTCACATTGTATGGAGTAACACATTAGAAGTTGTAGATAAACACAGAGAAAGATTGTTATTCTTCTCAAAGAGCTGGCAGTCCATGGAGAAATGAGGGTGACTAGAAAGTAATAGCTTGGAAGGTATTGTTTCTTTTGTTTTTGTTTTTTGTTTTGTTTTCTGTTATTAGACTAGAGCAGTGATGGCGAGCTCATCGTGTCAGCATTTTGAAAAACCCTAACTTAACTCTGGTGCCGTGTCACATATAGAAATTTTTTGATATTTGCAACCATAGAAAAACAAAGATTTATATTTTTGATATTTATTTTATATATTTAAATGCCATTTAACAAAGAAAAATCAACAAAAAAAATGAGTTCACGTGTCACCTCTGACACGCGTGTCATAGGTCCACCATCACTGGACTAGAGCCTGGTACAGGGTAGGCACTTAGTAAATATTGATTGAATAGATGATGGCAAGGTTGTGAAAAGTCTGGAATGCTAAATAAATGTAGGTAGACTCATCTGTCCATTTTGCAGTGCATAGGGAGTGATTTAAGGTACTTAAGTAAGGAATACTGAGTTATCTTCCTTTTTCAGAAAGGATTGTGCATAAGCTGCCATAGATCTTGGCAACAAAGTGTTCAAACTGGATTCATATGCAGTTAATAAGATGGTTTAAATAAAGTTTGCATATTTTATTTTCCACAATTGTAATTTTAATTAACATAAGCAAAATTTTCCACACAATGGTAAAGCCTCAGAAAGATGACTTGATTCTATTTTTCAAAGATCTCCAAGTGACAAAATATCTCATCTCTCTTCTAAACTGATATTGCATGACATGGATGTACACAGAGACTTTACAGTAAAGTAGAACTGGATTCAAATCTTAACTCTCCCACCTACTGTATCATTTTCTTTACATTAATTTTATTCACTAATATGTTTCAATGAACTGATCATCCAGGTAATTCAGCCTACTGTTTTATTTATTTACTAGAGCCCAGTGCACAAAAATTTGTGCACTTGGGGGATCCTTCAGCCTGGCCTGCGCCCTCTCACAGTCCAGGAGCCCTCGGGGGATGTCCACCTGCCAGCTTAGCCCCGCTCCCTAGGGGATCAGGCCTAAGCTGGCAGTCAGACATCCCTCTAGCAGCCTGGGAGCCCTCGGGGGATGTCTGACTCCAGGGAGCGGGCCTAAGCCATTAGTCAGACCTCCCACCATCACCACTGTGCTCACAGCCATCAGCCCGGCTAGTGGCTGAGCGGAGCTCCCCCTGTGGGAGTGCACTGACCACCAGGGGGCAGCTCCTGCATTGAGCATCTTCCCCCTTGTGGTCAGTGCATGTCATAGTGACCGGTTGTTCCTAGTCTTTCCACCTTTAGGGTCAATTTTCATATTACCCTCTTATTATATAGGGTTTTTATATATTTTTATTGATTTCAGGGAGGAAGGGAGCGGGAGAGATAGAAACATGAATGATGAGAATCATTGATCTTCTACCTCCTGCACACCCCCTACTGGGGATCAAGCTCACAACCTGGGCATTTGTCCTGACTGGGAATCAAACCATTACCTCTTGGTTCGTAGGTTGACTCCCAATGACTGAGCCACACCAGCCAGGCCAGCCTACTGTTTTTATGCCCTACTATAAATCCACTTCTACTTATTGTGTCACCAAGGAAGAAGAGCTGGATTCCATTCTCTGTACTGAAGTATTTCAGTGCACATAAATTTTTATCTTTCCCAGTTCTTCATTTTTGTCTTACTCATAGATTATATTTTTGTTATTCTCATTTGTTTTTTCTAGCATATTCATATTCTAACATTGATCACCTTAGTGAATACTTATTTTATCATACATGGATCCAAGATTCATAAAAGGATACAAGCGTATACACATGTAACCAAAAATTTTTAGCAATCACAACTACAACAGCAAAGACAAAGAGATGTAAACACAATAAATGAGACCCATAGCCAAAGTAAGTTAACTAAATCATCTGTAATGTACACCCAGCTATAATAGAAGCACCTTACGCAGGCTGATCCACAGATTTCATTTGTATCTAACACACCAAGTAAATATTAAAAGCCTGCATAGTCTCCCTGGCAATCTCACACATTTACATTCTCTGTATTTAACAACAATAACAAAGAAAATAGGAAATACTTGTTTTGTTAAGAGGATATATTGACCATTAAGAAAGAAAAAGAAAGGAGCTGTTTTAATTTTCAAAATAAACAATACCTAATACTTATTGAGTGCTTATTATATGCCACATATTCTGTCTTATTTTTTGTACATGATTTTATTACAGATTTATAGCAACCCAATGAGGTAGATCTAATTAAACCTATTCTAATATTTCTAAGAACTGGGTCTTGGTAAGTAGCTTACCTGAAATTATTAGTCTAGTTAGTGGTTGAACTGAGATCAGAAGCAGGACTAAGAGCGAATGACTGCACTGACACATAACTTTTTCCATGAGAAAAATAGTATTTTTTTAGATTTTGAATAAAAGTTTACAGAAAGATGTGTTGAAAATGAATATTATGGTAATAAACTCAATGAGGCTTTTCTCAATATATCTACTCAGAACTTATACTTAGCCAAATCTGTAAAGAAGTTCATACATGGTCCAACTATTGTAGTTTCTTATTTTATTTACCATTTCTCTGTGCTACTTCTTGCTTCTTGTTTCTGTTTTTAACTATAGAATCCAAGTAACAGAAATATATTCTCTTAGTAACAGAAATCCTTAGTAACAGAAATATATTTTCTGTTACTAAGAAGCTCTAGAAGTGGTCATTCAATTGTAAATTTGTTATGAGAGTTACTCAATACAACCTAAACCAGAATATCATCAGAAAACAACCTGCAAGGTTAAAAACACAGCTTGCTGGGCTGCTAATCCCAGTTTCTGATGTACTAGTTTTGGGGTGAAGCCAAGTCATTCTTATTTCTAACAAGTGGTCAAATGATGCTAATGCTGCTGATCAGGAACAATGTGTAAGTGTGAAGTTGTTTCAGTGGGTCAGACTCTTGTGCTGTAATATTTTTGGGAAAAGGTCTCAAGGAGGGATAGCTCCTACCACATGTCAATTTCATTTATTGGAGAAAAAACAACTATCTAAGAAGTCTAGAGAAGTGAGCTTAAGTTTCATAGAAATATAGTGGTTTCAGAAACTGTGGTGATAGTTATTGGAATTTATCCCAAACCAGTGACCTAGTGCTTTTATGGGCTCTGGAAGAGAGGTACTGAATTTGATCATTCAAAAAACCTAGGAGTACATACTACCACAGCTTAAGAAACATTTCTGTGAATTCCTAGCATAGGGTGGCTTAAAGCAGAAGAAAATTGTTTCTTCACATTCTGTTGCCTTTCCGTTTTCTGATGGCTGTCAGCATTCCTTGACTTGTGGATGCATCACTCTAATTTCTGTCTCTGTAGGGACATTGCCTCCTCCTTCTCCTTCAGTTAAAACTCCCTCTGTCTCACTTTTATTTGACACTTGTCATTTAATTTAGAGACCAGTCAGAAAATCTAGGATAAATCTTTCCCTCAAAATTCTTTACTTAATCACATCATTTACCATATACGGTGATATTTCTTTTTTTCCTATATAATGGAATTGTATTAGTCAGTTAAGGTTCTTCAGAGAAACTGAACCAATAGGACATATAATTTATTATAAGAAATTGGCTCACATGATTATGCAGGCTTGCAAGTTCAAAAATCTGCATGGTGAATTGGTAGGCTGAAGACTCAGGAAAGCTAATGTTCCAGTGTGAATCTGAAGGTAATCTGTTGGAGAACAAGGAAGAGTTCATGATGCAGAAGTCCAAAGGTAGTCTGCTGGAGAATTCTTTTTTATTTTGGAAATGTCAGCCTTTTACTTTCCATTCAGACCTCCAACTGATTAGATGAGGCTCATCTCCATAGGGAGGACAATCTGCTTAGTCAGGTCCCCTAATTTAAGTATGAATCTCATCCAAAAACACCATCCAAGTGGAGACCTAAAATTAATCAACACTGTAATATTTACAGGTTCTGATGGTGAACACATGGATGTATTGTTTGGTGAGGGGCCAGCATTCAGCACACCAAATGCATTTCCAGAATGCAGAATGGTAAAGAAAAAGAGCTTCCTATTAGGTACACTGCATATGCAGTGGATCTACTTGCTTTGCATGATAAGATCACCCCATGTGGCAACAGCTCCTTCTGATTGGTCCTTAATCTGGGGAAACTAATATGGCTAAAGTTAGTGGGAGAAACTTCAGATCTGATGCTGCATTTGACCTACAGATTACAATTGATGTTCATCTCCCCTTTCTATTACCCGTTTAAAATTCCCTCACCTTTAAACAGCAACTGTCCTAAAGTAGGTGCCTTACCTGGTAGGTTACCTGGATCTTCATCCTTGAGGTGTCTGAACCACTGGTCATATGGTCTTAGAATGAGGCAGCTTCATATGCCTTTTTTCTGTCAAAATTGGCCAAGGGACTATCAAGAGCCAAGCTAGTAGATTATTTGAAGGCCAATATCTCCTCTGCCACCATATGAAACAGCAAACCTACTTTTTCTCAATGAGAGTAAATCACCCTTGCTGGGATGGAGACCCCTTTCCTTGACTGCTGATCTCTTGGCATGAAGATCCTGGAATGAATGGGTAAGAGTCATAGTTTAAAGTTTCTGAGACTCTGGCTCTTTCTCTGAGTAAGATAATTTTCTCTCTGGAAGCTAGGACTTTTAGCTCCACAGAGCCCAAAATTGCAGGAAAGGGAAACATAAATTGCTAAATGGATGTTTGGAAGTGAAAGTAAGTAGAGCCCTTATGGCCAGACTTTTGTATTCTACCAAATTTGAGGCATAGTATCATATGGTGGCTATTGGTTTAGGGTGCAAGCTGCATCTGGAGAATGGCATCTTATCCTTTCTGGGTGTCATCTCAAAGCTGAACCTTAGGTGTATCTGTAAAATGTTTTTCATTTGTCTTTTAAAAGTTTACTTTTAAAGGAATATTTCTAAAACTCATTATTTCTATCATATTATGCTGGAGGCAAAGACCAACAGTAGTTAGCATAATAATGCAAGAAGTCTGCTGGAAGGCTAATCGACTTTGATATTCAGCAGGGCTGAAAATCAGCATAATATTGCCCTGCTTTTGGCCAAATGGCTGAAGGCAATCCAATAACCTGATAATCTTTTCATTGTTTACCAAACTTTACCATTGATATTCCTGTTTGCATTCCTAAGGGGCAAATGTGTATTCAAGTAAATAAAAGTTGATAGGTCCTGGTTTTCAAGAGCCTCTCCACTAGAGAGAAAGGTCTCCGCCTGGCTCCCCCATGCCTTCTAAATTTATATTTCTTGTCTAGTGTATTCATGTGTGCGTCAGCCCCTTCTCCAGACCTTGAACCTTAGCCGCAAATGGATGCGGTGTTCACAATATTAGCAAATTCTTCATGGGGTAGTATCTGATAGAAAACTAGATTCCATGATCATGTACCCACCTCCTTTTGTGGATCCCATAGGAGATTCCATTAGACCAAACACACTGTAAGACCTAACACAATGGGAGTGGCTGAATACCTGCAGGCAGAAAAGACAAATGGATACCTGGAATCTCTTTGTCAATTCCAGTTAAGATAACTTTCTGCTATTTTCAGATCAGGGCCAAAGTAATAAACTGACAACTAAGCAGCTAATTAGTCTCCTGGAAGTGCCATGCAACATGGGGTTTCAGGGGGTAGCTCAGTCATTCAGAAGCACCACTAACAAGATTAGTTTTGATGAATGGAAGCCCATGCTGTTGAACTTAGTATAGCTTCCATTTCTGCCAATGGCTCTTCTATTCATACTCTCAGAAGGACCAGTGACAGAGGATGACTGAGGTCTACTGTCTGGGACATTCTGTCTACCAGTTGTTTAGTGCCTCTTCATGGTGATCACCCACTGGTGAAAGTTAACATGCGATATAAAAATTAAGGTAATCACACTTTGAGCTTACATCTTCAAGATTTATCCACATGTCTCCAGCTCAAATGTCCAGGTCCTAAATCTTTCAATATTAATATTTCCAAGGCCCTAACCAATTAGCTAGATCTTTTGCAAAGTCCCATGTGTCCATGTATATCTTTATCATGGGTCAGTCCCCTTTCCATGCAAGGGAGATGCCTACATACACTGTGTGAAGGTTTTCCTACTGGGAGCATTTGCCTCACCCTTGTCTTTCATGGTCGCCATTGACTGGAGCAATAATGCAGCAGCAATACATTTTTTGGCTTTCCCTCAATAACAATTCAACTAATCTTTGAACCAAGTTTAGACTTTTTGCTTCTCTATCAACTGGTCATTGGGGGCACTCACAATACTAGTAATACAACCACCACCAATGCAGCTATGGATATGAGGTGAAGAGGAGTTGATTGGTGATATAAGGAACAGAGAATCCTATTGGTGAAGTTTAATTGCATCTTCTGGTCTCCCTCAGAACAACTTTTATAATAAGTACAAAGAAATCTATATATTTTAGTATTATGACTCTATGTAAACACATATAAATGCAAAAACAAATACTGCATATGCCAAGAAGTTGAGTTCAGAAATTTTCTACAAAAAATGAAGAATATCAAGAGGTAACTTTAGCAACCTCTTTATTATGATCAATGGATAGCACAAACTTCATATCTAGTGCAAAATTTTTGATTTATATAATTTTCTTTTAGTTCCCAAACTGAAGACATCTTACCTAATAATAGACAAACATGTAAATTAACCATCCCTCTGCTACGCTCACCAGCCAATCAGGAGAGAATGCAAATTAACCCAACAAAGAGGGTGGTTAATTTGCATACATAGGGGTGAAGCGGCAGAGCGAAGACTGAAGGCTCCGTCCGGAGCGAAGGCCTGGATGCCGGGTGCCAGAGGAAAACCGGTGCCGGCAGCCAGGGGAAGGGAAAGCCTATTGCACAAATCTCTTTGTGCAACGGGCCTCTAGTTTACTATATAAATAAGAACAGTTCGTACTCAGGTGTTGTTATCAACATAACAATAGATATGCAAAGAGAATGCATAAAATGCAATTGAACAATGCATCATCATTAGGCAATAATTTTATTTAAATTAATAATCAGTCAGGCTCTGACATACAAAACTGTTTATTTTGGCAGAAAATAGAAAATCTATCTTTTTCATATTTTAAGAGTATTTTACTTAAAAGAGATAAATTGTTTATATTTATTTTTCAATCTACAGAGGAAACACACATTTTAGAGAGAACTATATTAGACTCTAGTAGTTTTCACATCCAGTTTCATGACAGTTGTGTGTGTATTTTGGTTCCCTGGTCTGATCCATCATCACCCCAACTCAAAAGTTCTTCATCATTTTGGCCTCTGATTCTCTTAAACAACACTAGCAGCCATACATAGTGGATAGGCACTGTTGTTTGTGTTCGTGGATATCAGCTTCAATATCAAGTTTGGCAAGGAAGCCAAGAAGACATCCCACTAGGGAGAGAGAAATTACCTCCACTCTAAGAATATTTAGTTATTAGCTCAAACAGTGACATCTCTTAAGAAAAACAGGTACAATATGAATAAAGAACTGCATTTCAGGCTTTTTAGAAAGGAAACAAAGTCATATAGGTATACTTTAAAATGGATTTTACCAAGACAGAAAAAAAAATAAATTAAAAAATTCATTCATACATTAAAATTAAAAAAAAAATTATTTTTCAATTATAGTTGACATGTAATATTAAATTAGTTGCAGGCACACAACATTGTGAGGTGACATTTATGTACCTTACAAAGTAATATGATAAATCTAGAGTCTACCTGGCACTGTACATAGTTATTACAATGTTATTGATTATGTTCCCTTATGCTGTACTTACCTCCCATGACTAGCTTTTATACCACTGATTTTTAGAGAGTGGAAGGAAGGGGGAAGAGGGAGAAAGAGAGAAAAACATGGATGTGAGAGAGACATCAATTGGTTGTCTTCTGCACTCTCCCAGATATTGAACCTGCAACCCAGGTATGTTCCCTTGACCAGGAAGCAAATCTGCAATGCTCCAACCACTGAGCCATGCTGGCCAGGGCCCCAAGACTATTTTTACAACTGGTAATTTGTTCTTCTTAATCCCTTCACATTTTTGCCCATTCCCTCATGCTTTATTATGTTTTATTAGAATCCACATATAAGTGAAATCATGTGGTATTTATCTTAAAATAATCTTGCATTTATAGACTGATGTAAGCATACTATGTAGAAAACTATGAGCTTTTGTTTTTGGCAATTGTATGCTACTATTTTCCTAGTCTACCAAAAGCAAGAGCAGCAATTAGATGGTGGGTACTGTAAATATTTGGAATTGGTGAATAAAGTCAAGGATAGTTTGAATAAAGTGCATCACCCACGTGAGAAACTGCACATTTCCAACAGGCATATGAAAAGATGCTCAATGTATAAAATGATCAGAGAAGTGCAAATTAAAACCACAATAAGATATCACCTCACTCCTGTCAGAATGGCTATCATGAATAGATCAACAAATAAGTGCTGGTGAGGATGTGGAGAAAAGGGAAACCTTGTGCACGGCTGGTGGGAATGCAGATTGGTGTGGCCATTATGGAAAGCAGTGTGGAGTTTCCTCAAGAAATGAAATATGGAACTGCCATTTGACCCAGTGATCCCACCTCTAGGAATATATCCTAAGAAACCTGAAACACAAATCAGAAAGAATATATGCACCTTTATGTTCAGAGGAGCACAATTTAGAATTGTTAAGATCTGGAAACAGCCCAAGTGCCTATCAGTAGACGAGTAGATAAAAAAAAGCTGTGGAACTTTTACATACTATGGAATACTATGCAGCTATAAAAAAGAAGAATATCTTACCCTTTGAGATAGCATGTAGGAACCTGGAGAGTATTATGCTAAGCAAAATAAGTCAGAGAAAAATAAGTATCACATGATCTCACTTATATGTGGAATCTAATGAACAAAATAAACTGGTGAACAAAATAGATCGAGAGACATGGAAGCATGGAACAGACTGACAAATCTTAGAGGGAACTGCGGCCGGTTGGGGGGAGTTTAACCAAAGAGCATATGCATATATGCATAACCCATGTACACAGACAATAGTGCAGTGAAGACCTGGGGAGGACATGGGAGGGGGGTGGAGGGAGTTAATTGGTGGGAGGGAGGGGGGCATCTGTAATATTTCCAACAATAAAGATAAATTTAAAAAATAAAACAATGAGCATATATTATTTTAGCAATAAATGCTAAAAAAAAAGATTTAAAACATCTGAAAAATCACACAGGGCTCAAAACAAAATAATCTATTTTATTCTAGATCCATTTTGACTGGTTGTACCCATGAAATGGCATCCGTTTCCAGCCCATCCCTAAAGCATTGGGCAGTATGCCTCTGGGCCCATCCCCTCTACTGCCAGAGCAGTTTCAGTGTGGGGCTGTGTCTCTATCTGGCAGTAAAGTCACAATCCTGAGTCACTGAGTGCATACTATATGATCAGCACAGTGCCAGGAAGCTGCATTTTTTTAAATGCTGAAATATTCAAAATGTTAACATATATATGGATTCTTTAAAAATTCCATACTGAAATTCTAGTGGTAGATAATGTGATTTTGTTCAGCATGATAGATCAATGTTAAAGGGAAGACATGGATATCACTCAAGATTTTGTAGTGAGAAATTTGAGTTTCACAAAGTTTAAGGACTTGCCTCAAATCACACTTGTTTGTGACAAAACTGAAACTTGGTTTATAGTGCAATTCTCTTCACATAGAGGTCTTGAAATACTTCTTTCCCGCCTTCAGTTATTTCCCTCAACAACTTTAGACCAGCAGCTGAATTTGAACATGCATTTCGTATGTGAAATATGACTCTCTCTTGTTGAAAGGTGCTACTAATACTATTCTCCCACTGACTGAAATCAGAGATGCAATATTGTATTATTTCTACTTGAGAAATGGTAAGGAAATTTGTGGGTTCTCATTAAACTCCTTCTGGAATTTGGTGGGAAGGAAAACATCTTGAAAATTATATTTTATAATTTGATACATGCTTTGGAAAAGAAAACATAGTTCAGATCATTTAGCTATTTAGCTATATTTTTTGAACAACCTAAATATAGAGTTTATAATCTTAAAACATGCATTTATATGAAAGAGGAAAGGACTGGTTAGTTGAGTTCTGAACCCATTTGGGTTCTGAATACTAGTGGCAGGTGTTTGAGTGTGAAGTGGGTGACCTGCACTGAGTGCTCCAGGTGATTTAGGATAATGGGTAACTAGGAGAGGGGAAGTGTGGAAGGAAAAACAGAGCACTTCAGAAGGAATGGCAAATTATGTTTGATTTCAATGCTCAGCATTTATTTTTTATTATACTTTTATTTCTTTTATAAATATGTTTTTATTGATTTCAGAGAGGAAGGGAGAGGGAGAGAGAGAGATAGAAACATCAATGATGAGACCAGACTCCGGGATGTGGGAGACATCTATTTGCCAGATTTGATTAGGTCTAAGACGCCTAGGATTAACCCCCAACGATTGTACAGGGCAATGAATTACACACTGAGGGTACTGCTTAACAATTTGACGAGCTTGCTCCCGAGAAATATGGAACTGTTTGCGCAAGGCAGCAGCATTTTGATGATGCAAAGCATGGGAGGACTGGGCAAGAGAAAATGGGGTAGCCTTTTGCATTATAGCAAGGAGGTGGTCAATAGCTTCATTTACCAGGGAAACCTGAATGAGATCGGATATGACCTATAAAGCAGGGAAATTGTCGTTCTCTAATGACCTTTCGAAGGCTGAAAAATAAATGAAAGAGTTCCTCCGAATTAGTGTGCCCTATTGAGGAAGAAACTGGTCTTGCAAGGCGTGTCAGGCCATAAAAACTGTGAACAAAGCACTGCCCTGGGGTGTGGGATGGGTTGGGGAGGTCATTAAAAGAAAAGAAAAGAAAAAGAAACATCAATGATGAGAGAGAATCATTGATTGGCTGCCTTCTACATGCCCCTTATTGGCGTTTGAGCCCAAAACCTGAACATGTGTCCCCACCAAGAATAGACCCTTGACTTCCTGGTTCATGGGTCAATGCTCACCACTGAGCAACACTGGTCAGGTCAATGCTCAGCATTTATGAAATTTTCCTATATTTCCTTCCTTTTTTTTTTTTTTACAATTCTAAGTGCCTCCATTAATCATGGATTCTTCTACCAGAGAAGGAACACAGCTGAGAGAAGACTAATGGCAGGGAAGACAATAGTGTATACTGGCATAGAGTCAATGCATTTTATTTTATTTTAATCATTACCCAAAGATATAAAGATATGTTTTAATTGATTCAAAAGAGAGTGAGAGAGAGAGAGAGAGAGAGAAACATTGATCATTGATGTGAGAGAGACACATAGGTCGGTTGCCTGCTCTGCATACCCCGACCAGGATCAAACCCAAAACCAGGTATGTGTGTGCCCTGACTGGGAATGGAGTCCATGAATTTTCTTTTTCTTCTTCTTCTTCTTCTCCTTCTCCTTCTCCTTCTCCTTCTCCTTCTCCTTCTCCTTCTCCTTCTCCTTCTCCTTCTCCTTCTCCTTCTCCTTCTCCTTCTCCTTCTCCTTCTCCTTCTCCTTCTCCTTCTTCTTCTTCTTCTTCTTCTTCTTCTTCTTCTTCTTTTTTTTTTGTGTGTGTGTATGAGATGACATTAAGTAACCTGGCCAGGGAGGGCCAAGGTCAACATATTTTAGAGATAAAAAATTTATTAATCTTACACATCAAATTATGCTTATAAGTCCTTAAGTCAAATGGGGAAATTATATACATTGAGAAACTGCTGAGCACACAAATCTCTATGGTTCTATTACTTTCCTGCCATCTTTATTTAATATTATTTTAAAATGAAATCCTGACAGATTCTTTATCTCTCCTTACCTTGATTTACTTATTCAATATAATGTATTCATTCAACAAATAGATATTGAATAATTTGCAATCTGGGTGACAAAAATGTTGGGAGAAGAACATAAAACAAGAATTCCAATATTGGAGGCCTAAGCCCAAAATAAAATTGGATTATTTATGAGGGACAATGCAACTTTAGTAGACAATGACCTTCCAAAGTAAACATTTAAAAGATATGCTTTACCTGCTAAACTCAGAAAAATAAATTTAACTAAATCTATGAAATGTGCTACTATAAACTTTACTAATAATTCATGCTATTCAAATTTGTTTAGTGGATGTAACTGTGTGTGTGTGTGTGTGTGTGTGTGTGTGTGTTCTTTGTGATATAAAGATGACACTGTAGCAGATCTTGTAGTCTTACATTTTACATATTTTTTATTTACTTGAAAAAAAATACAAATATTGTCAGCAATAAAACATATTGAATAGGATGACTGAATTCTCAAGAGAGCAATGCAGAGTCTATTGTGACTGAGAAGGGATCTTGACAGATGCTTACAAATTCTATCAAATGCCTGATTCTAGGACAGGTTCAGTTACCTGAACAAATATATAAATGTTTAATGTATTGGATTAAATTTTAAAAAGTATGTTCTATGTTTAATAACACACATTTTGGAACTTCAAATACAGTCTTAAAAACTCTTCTCATAGTTACCTGTCTATGACAGTATTTATTAAATAATTGGCAGGGTTTAAAATGATCATTGATTACTTGGCATTCATTGCATGGTGATCAATGGGAAAAAAAATCCATGACATAGACATATATTGAAAATCACTGACTGGCAAATTTTAGAAAATATATTTAACACAACACACCCAGATGAATCTTGAGGAAATGTTTGCCTTATGAATGTGAGTGTGTTCAATTGTGCACTAAGTACACAATTAATCTCAGAAGGTTAAATCCATTATATACTTAATTTCATTTAATCTTCATGCTGACCTACAAATTCAGTGTTATATCTACAGTATACAGACAAGTAAATTTAAGCAACAAAATGTTGCCCAGAAAGAAAACTTTTGGAAAAAAACCTTTTATAAAGTGTCTCTTACACCAAGAATAATAATTTTATTTTATCATGGGAAGTAGCCAGGGTCATTGTACTGTTGTTGTCTATGTTTGGTAAGTGAGGTATATGAGCTTTTTTGTCTCTTCTAAAAAATATAAGATTCTAAGGAAGAAAGCAGTGTATCTTCAAACTTTCCTAACAAGTCATTTTATAGAAATGTTGTTTTTAATTGCACATATTTCTATAAATAGGACAAAAATTTCTCTTTGTTTTTTTCAATAAGTGAAATAAGTTTAGGGCCCTTAATTTTAACCTGAGCATGGTTTCTTAGTCCATTCGGACTCCTGTGACAAAATGTCAAAGACCAAGTGGCTTACAAACAACAGAAAATGTATTGCTCACATTTCTGGAGGCTGGAAATTTGAGATCCAGGTTCAAGCATGGTCAGGTGACAGCTCTTCCCTGGGTGCCAGACTTCTCATTGTATCTGCATTTGGCAGGATGGGCCAAGGATCATTCTGAGCTTCTTTTATAAGGGCACTAATCCTACTCATGATGGTGCCACCCTTGATCTAAACACTCCAAATGGCTGCACCTTCTATTACCATCACTTAGACATAAAGATTTCAATATATGAATTTGGGGAGGACGCAAATATTCGGACCACAGCAAGAATGCCAGGTTATGCTGGCAGAGCTCAGATGCCTAGAGTCTTGCTATTCTACTTCCTAGATCACTCATACACTGCAATATTTCTGCATTCAGAGAAAGAGCTCCAGCTATAATAACTTGGCATTACTGGATAATAAATTTGGTAGCAACAGATGTCATCTTGACTGATTTCTGTCTCCTGGAGGCCAGTAATTTTCACCTGGTGTGATAAGTCATATTGGGTGAGAAAGGTGAGACATACTTTTTTTTAAAAAAAAAAGAAAAATTGGCCGAAACCGGTTTGGCTCAGTGGATAGAGCGTCGGTCTGCGGACTGAAAGGTCCCGGGTTCGATTCCGGTCAAGGGCATGTACCTGGGTTGCGGGCACATCCCCAGTAGGGGGTGTGCAAGAGGCACCTGATCGATGTTTCTAACTCTCTATCTCTCTCCCTTCCTCTCTGTGAAAAATCAATAAAATATATTAAAAAAAATAAATAAAAATAAAAAAATTAAAAAATAAAAAAAAGAAAAATTGAGGGTAGAGGGTTGGGGAATGGATGAAAAGGTGAAGGGATTACGAAGTACAAACTGGTAATTATAAAATGGTCATTGGATGTAAAGTACAGCATAGGGGATAGTTAATAACATTGTAATAATTATATGTGGTGCCAGCTGGGTACTTGAAATATCAGAGAGACCACTTTATAAAGTATATGATTGTCTAACCAATATACTGTCCACCTGAAACTAATACAAAATAATACTGAATGTAAACTGGAATTGCAAAAGAAAAAAGAAAAAAAGGATAAAAGAAAAAAGACACATTGAAATACTCAAACTGCTGGAAAGTGCCAGCCTTCAGGAAATCTGCTCTGCATACAATGAATTTGTCTCTTAACTATTTTAAGACTTGAGGAAGGTAACAGATGACAACTTTATTAAAATATTTCCCCCCAATAAATACAATTCTTTAATATCCTATATAATAAAAGGCTAATATGTAAATCAACTGAACGGCGGAACAACTAGTTGCTATGATATGCACTGACCACCAGGGGACAGATGCTAAACACAGGAGCTGCCCCCTGGTGGTCAGTGCGCTCCCACGGGGGGAGCGTCGTAGCAGCGCTAAGGATGTCTGCTAAGGATGTCTGGGGAGTGGGCCTAAACCGTCAGTTGGACATCCCCTGAGGGCTCCCATACTGCCAGAGGGTGCAAGATGAGCTGAGGTAACCCGCCCCCCCCCCCCGAGTGCATGAATTCCATGCACCGGGACTCTAGTATCAGATAAATCACAATTCTTTATGTTGCATAGTACATAATTCTATTACCAACAGTATAACTCTACAATTAATGCACATAAAATTTTGAGCAAGGCTTCTAGGAAAACTTTGTGCCCTGTCTTTAGGAATAATTTTAAATCTGAGACTTGGCAGGATGGCAGTATGAAAAATTAGCAATGTGTGGCGGCATTGATGTTTGAAAGGTTAGTGTTATTGAGGGTCCATTGTAGCTAGAGACCTATGATAACTGGGCAAACTGCTTCAAGCCATTGAGAAATGTAGTTATCTCATTAGACAAACCTTTCAAAACATGAAATCCAAGAGAGAAAATCTACACTAATAAAAGACAAAGATGGTAATTGACCGTACCTTCGCTATGCCCAAGCCAAGTCTACCAGCCAATCAGAGCAACTATATGCAAATTAACCCAACCAAGATGGTGGCCAGCAGCCATGGAGCTGGAACAAGCAGGAGGCTTGGTTGCCCCGGTGATGGAGGAAGCCAAGCTTCCCGCCTGCCCAGGCCAGCTGTGGCCTCCTTAAAAGGCAACAGTTTCAATTATAGAAGCTAAATAAATCCCAGATACCTGTTTCCAGCCAGCCTCTACTGGGAGCTTGGGTGGCTGGGGGCTGTGGCCAGCCTGCAAACAGCCATCAACCCCTCACCCAGGATGGCCACACCCTCAGGGGGTGAGGGTCCCCACTGGGGAACTTGGCCAGCCTGCAAACAGCAATCAGCCCCTCACCCAGGATGGCCACACACTCATGGGGTGAGGGTCTCTGCTAGGGGGTTTGGCCAGCCTGCAAACCGCCATCAGTCCCTCACTCAGACTGGCCAGGCACCCCAGCAGGACCCTCCACCCTGAAGGAGGTGTGGCCAGCCTGAAAACGGCCCTCAGCCCCTCATCCAGGCTGGCCAGGCATCCCAGTGGGGACCCCCACCCTGAAGGGACTGTGGCCAGCCTGCAAACAACCATCAGCCCCTCACCCAGGATGGCCACACCCTCATGGGGTAAGGGTCCCCACTGGGGGGCTTGGCCAGACTGCAAACAGCCATCAGCCCCTCACCCAGGCTGGCCAGGCACCTTAGTGGGACCCCCACCCTGAAGGGGCTGTGGCCAGCCTGCAAACAGCCGTCAGCCACTCACCCAGGCAGGCCAGGCACCCCAGTGGGGACCCCCCACACTAAAGGGGGTGTTGCCAGTCTGAAAATGGCCCTCAGCCCCTCACCCAGGCTGGCCAGGCACCCCAGTGGGACCCCCACCCTGATTCGGGACACCCTTCAGGGCAAACCAGCCGGCCCCCACCCATGCACCAGGCCTCTATCCTATATAATAAAAGGGTAATATGCAAATTGACTCTAACAGCAGAGCGACTGGGAATCACTGGTCACTATGACACACACTGACCACCAGGGGGAAGACGCTCAATGCAGGAGCTGCCCCCAGGTGGTCAGTGCACTCCCACAGGGGGAGCTCTACTCAGCCACAAGCCAGGCTGATGGCTGCCAATACAGCAGTGGTGGTGGGAGCCTCTCCCGCCTCATCAGCAGCGCTAAGGATGTCCGACTGCAGCTAGGCCTGCTCCCCGCTGGCAAGTGGACATTCCCCGAGGGCTCCCGGGCTGCCAGAGGGATGTCTGACTGCCAGATTTGGCCCAATCCCCTGGGAAGCGGGCCTAAGCCAGCAGGTGGTCATTCCAAGAGGGGTCCCAGACTGTGAGAGGGCACAGGCTGGGCTGAGGGACCCTCTCGAATGCACAAATTTTTGTGCACCGGGCCTCTAGTTTATTAACACTTGGAGTGCAGGAAACGAGTTAAGTCGGCTCGCGTGAATTGCGTGTACTCCGCGGGAGCCGTCTTTAACTCGGTTCATATAGATTTGCGGTGGAGTGCGGGAAACGTGTAAACTCGGGCCGATTGTAACTGCGTATTACCAAATATTTGTTTGTAATCCACCCTTTTGGTGGATGGAACAAAACCAAAAGACAGAGCCATCTTATATTTTGGCGGGAAATTCACCCGCACTCCAAGTGTTAATAATAGGATCATTGAAATAAATGAATGATGTTTTAACAAAGAGATATAAGCCCTTAACCCAGTGGTTATCAACCTTCTGGCCCTTTAAATACAGTTCCTCATGTTGTGACCCAACCATAAAATTATTTTCATTGCTACTTTATAACTGTAATGTTGCTAATGTTACGAATCTTAATGTAAATATCTGATATGCAGGATGGTCTTAGGTGACCCTTGTGAAAGGGTCATTCGACCTCCGAAGGCGTCGTGACCCACAGGTTGAGAACCACTGTCTTAACCCATAGTAAAGGAAAAATTAAGGGCATCATTAGAGTTGGCTATTCCTCAGGGGGATTTTTTGTTTGTTTTTTTGTTTTTTGGGTTTCTTATTCATTTATTCTTCCCTGCATTTATTTACTTAAAATATATTTTTATTGTTTTCAGAGAGGAGTGGAGAGGGAGAGAGATAGAAACATCAAAGATGAGAGAAAATCATTGATTGGCTGCTCCTGCAGGTTTCACACTGGGGATTGAGCCCACAACAGAGGCATGTGCCCTGACCAGGAATTGAACTGTTACCTCTTGGTTCATAGGCTGGTGCTCAACCACTGAGCCATGCTGGCAGGGCTATTCTTCTTTGCATTTATTAATTCAACAAAAATTTATTTGTTGTTTTAGATGAACTGGGAGTAGAACAGACACAGTTTCTGTGCTTCTGAAGATTATGGTCTTTCAGGGGCTATAGTTAATGAAGATGAAGATCTGAGGATGAAATGTCAGTCCATGAGGAGAAATGGAATTCAGAGATTACTATCTATTCTATAATTCCAAAAATCAAAGCACACAATGATTCCTCTTTTCACTGGTAAGGGCTACTCTGCACGAATGCCCAAATGATAATTTTTTTTAAAGGATATGTTAGGCCCTGGCCAGTGTGACTTGGTTGGTTGGAGCATCATCCTATATGCTTAAGGGTCCTGGGTTCGATTCCTAGTCAGGAGACATACCCAGGTTGTGAGTTCTATCCCAGGTCAGGTGGGTGTGGGAGGCAACCAATGGATGTTTGTCTTTCACATTGATGATTCTGTTTTTCTTCTCTTCTCTTCTCTTCTCTTCTATTCTCTTCTCTTCTCTTCCTCTCTCTTTTTCTCTCCCTTTATCTCTAAAATCAATAAGCATGTCCTTGAGTGAGGATTTAAAAAAAGAAAGAAAAATAAAAGGATATGTTAGGAGTAAAAAATGTGAGCGGCTAGAGCTTATTATTTCCTCAGATATTAATACTGTGCTCCAAGAATCATGCTAAAGATTTTATGAAAAGGATACAGAGCCAACTTGAAAGAGCCCTGAACAATAAAATCTAGATAATTTGAACATCAAAATAACTTACGATACAAATGGATTATAACTCATTAAAGAAAATGAGATACATTATGTCATATAAATAAAATTAAATAAAAGAATACATATGTTGATAGAGAGAAAGAAAATTAATTCCCTAAGTAGAATGCTGACTAATCCTATATAATAATAGAGAAACATGGTAATTAGCCATACCTTTGCTTCCCTTCCCATTGGCTAATCAGGGCGATATGCAAATTAACTGCCAACCAAGATGGCGGCCGGCAGCCAGGCAGCTTGAAGCGAACATGAGGCTTGCTTGCTTCAGTGACGGAGGAAGACAACGTTCCCCGCCTGCCTTGCCGGCCTCTGAGCTTGCAGTTTAAGAAACATTGTTACAAATATAGAAGCTAAACAAAACCCCAGAAACCTGCTTTAAGCCAGCTGGGCTTCAGCCAGCAGGACTGCAACATTGTTTCAATTATAGAACAAACGCAGATCCCTGCTTTCAGCCAGCCTGGATCTCAGAGCTGTAGTGAGCAGGACTGCAACAGTGTTACAATTATAGATCCCAAACAAACCAGATACCTGCTTTCAGCAGCCGAGGCCTCAGAGCTGGAGCCAAGCCTCAGAGCTAAAGCTGGCCCAGAATATAAAAAAAAAAAAAAAATAGGACAGGTAGGGAGCTTCAGTCACCCACCAGCCTGAAACGGCCCTCAGCCCCTGACCCAGACTGGCCAGGCACCGCAGTGGGGACCCCCACCCTGAAGGGGGTGTGACCAGCTGCAAACAGCCATCATCCTCTCATCCAGGCTGGCCAGGCACCCCAGTGGGGACCCCCACCCTGATCCAGGACACCCTTCAGGGCAAACCAGCCGGCCCCCACCCATGCACCAGGCCTCTATCCTATATAGTAAAAGGGTAATATGCCTCCCAGCACCAGGATCAGCGGAGCAGCAAGGCCTCCCAGCACCGGGATCAGCGTGACAGGGGGCAGCGACCAAACCCCCTGATCTGCCCTGCTCTGTGCATGACAGGGGGTGGCACCTCAACCTCCCTATTGACCCTGCCTTGAGTGTGACAGGGGGCGGTGCACCAACCCCCCAATTGGCCCTACCCTGAGCGTGACTAGGGGTGGCATCACTACGTCCCGATCCGCCCTGCTTTGTGCATGACAAGGGGCAGCGCCCCAACTCCCCAATCGGCCCTGCTCTGAGCCTGACCAGGGGCTGCACCTAGGGATTGGGCCTGCCCTCTGCCACCCGGGAGCAGGCCTAAGCCAGCAGGTCATTATCTCGCGAGGGGTCCCAGACTGCGAGAGGGCACAGGCCGTGCTGAGGGACTCCCCCTCCCCCCCGAGTGCACAAATTTTTGTGCACCGGGCCTCTAGTCTATAATAATAAAAGGGTAATATGCTATTTAGACCGGATGTCTTCTGGACACCATTCCAGATGTCCTTCCTGATGAAGCTGGGGTCAGAGGGAAGCCAGCCAGGTTCCAGGTACCTGTGGGTGGCCGGAGGAGGGAAGCAGCCCAGGTCCCCAGTGCCAGAGGGAAGCCGGTGCCTGCAACCGGGGGAAGGAAGACCTACTCTTGCACAAATTTTTGTGCATTGGACCTATAGTCCTATATAATAAAAGCCCAGCAACTGCAACAGTGGAACAAACAGAACGACCAGAGACCAGAACAGCTACTGCCCCTCGCCCAGGCCTGCCCCGTCCCCCAGCGGGGACCCCCACCCCAATCTGGGGCGTGGTCAACCTGCAAACTGCCCGAGGTCCCTCACCCCGGCCAGCCCCATGCCTCAGTGGGGATCCGACCCTGATCCGGGACTCCCATCAGGTCAGGCCAGCTGGCCCCCACCGTGCACCAGGCCTCTATCCTATATAATAAAAGGGTAATATGCAAATTGGCCCTAAGGGCGGAAGACCAGAACAACCTCTTGACCAGTCACTGTGAGGCACTCTCACCACCTCTCAGTCCCTTTCCCCAGGCGGTAGGCTCCAATTGCCTAATGGCGAATGGGGAACTGGGGGTGGGGTGGTATGGGACGCGGGCAGCACCAGGCTAAAGCCCCCACCCCACTGGTCTCCCCACACACAGAGGGCGACCCATGGTGTAGGCAGGGCTGGTGAGCGGGCGGGAACAGCTGATCTCTCGGTCCCTTCCCCTACCCATCAGGCACTGATCAACCAATGGCAAACGGGTAACCGAGGGTGGGGGGGGGAGGAGAAGAAGGGCAGGACTGGCTGCAGGCAGCCAGAGAAGATGCCCTAGACCAGGCCTAGGGACCGTACCCACGCACAGATTTCATGCGCTGGGCCTCTAGTAAATATATAACAATATGTGATTAAAAATCATCAATAAATAATAAAATTGATGGTGAAAATTTGATGAGGAATAAGATGCTAATAGGCTCATAGTATCTCCCAATAACTTACTTATTAGTCATGAAGGGAAAAATTAACTTTATAACATGGAAAACTAGTAGACACAATAATAATCCAGTCTTCAAACATTAGTTCCTCATATTTGGACAAACGAAGAGCATGAACCTTCTAGTAAAACAAACTGAGAAGGAGATAACCTTTGTGATATTCCTATCAAAAATGCATCTTCTGAGTTGAATTAAGAGGCAACATTAGGAAAACCCAAGTTAAGGGACATACTACAAAATAAGAAGCCCAAAGACAGAGAAAATACTCCAGATTAAGGATGATTAAAGAGACACTATTAAACTAAATGCAACACATAATCATGGCTTTGATGGACTGGTGAAAAAAAATAGTGATAAAGTACATAGTAATTGGAATGACTGATAATATTTGAATACGGACTGTAAATTAGACAAAAGTAGTATAGGGGTGGGCAAAAGTAGGTCATTTATAGTTGTGAGTATGCAAAACAGAGTTTATTCTTGTCTTATTATTTATTGATTATTATATTGTTTATTTGTATTATTTGTCTTACTATTGTTATTATTTCATAGTCTTACTTTTAATTTATATTTAAGATAATGATGAATAGATATTTAACCTACTTTTGCTCACCCCTGTATACCATTGTTAAATTTCCTGATATTGATAACTGTATTATGGTTATATCATTGAATGTTCTTTGTCCTTAAGAAATGCAGGCTGAACAATTTATAGGTAAAGGAACTTGCTTTTTTCAATTTGCTCACCTTGTTCAGAAAAAGAGGTATCTATCCAGCTATCATCATCATGTCTCATCTATCTTACTCGTATATCCAGAGTCATTAGAAGAGTGAAAGAGAATGACAAAGCAAATGGGGCAGCATGTAAACCACTAGCGAATAGCAATAGTGAATGATACAGGACATATGAAAGTTCATTTATAGATTCTTGAAACTTTTCTGTCATTTTGAAATTACATCAAAACAGAAGGTTATGCAAATGATATAAAGTGGCTTAAACTGTCTGTACAATGTAGGTGGCATTGTTTCATGCAAATAGTAACAAAGTCATTTGCTTTTTGTTTTTTAAACCAGTGTTTTTTGCTCATGAGTTTGAAGGAAGAGCTTTTCATTTCTTCCAACCCTAACGTTAAATGTATTTCTACTTTCGTCTATGGGTAAGTGCGCCATTTGATTAAAGGCTTATTTTCCATGTCCGTGTCCTATTGTATGTGTAAACAGAATCCTTTCTCCATCAGTGGTTTAATGACATGCAGACTTCAAAGTTCAAGTATCAGATACATGTTTAATTAGATTTTTCAAAACAAAAAGAAAAACAACCAGAAAGCTTTATAAAAAAGTGAATACTTTTGAAAATTCTTTGAATAGTAAATATAGACTGATACATGTAAAAATTACATGAAACTCTCAATTTTCTAGTAAAAGGTAAATAACTAAAAATGACCACAAGAATACAGAACAATAGAATAGGGGGACCAGATGGTTTTTTTTGGGACAATTTTATCAAAAATTCAGGAAAGAGATAATATCTAACTTATGAACTCTGTTTCAGAGAGTAGAAGAAAGACTTGGAAATCTCTACCATATGATCCAAAATAGTCTCAGTATCAAACCCAGCTCAGGACACAGTACAAGGACACAGTAAAGTATAATTTACTTTATAAACATACATAGGTCAAATTAAACAACAATGTAGAAAAATAATTATAAAGTGAATTTGGAATATTAGAAATCTTCTAGCTCCTGATCTCTTACATGGAAGGTAATTACATGGCTGTATGCAGACCTAAAATTGCATCCAGTTGTATACTTAAGATTTATGCATCTACCTGCATGAAACACTATAACTCAATAAGAAAGTTTTTCAATGTTAGTGTGGATGAAGTGAGTGGTATAACACCTTTGCTAGTGTAACCACTTAATTTTATGATGTTTTAATATACATTTTCTCATTTTAGTTGTTTCATGGGATTTGAAAAAGGTTTTATCCCATTTCCTCATGAGTTCCTGTTAAAACCCATTTAACCTTTGCTCACAGGCATTAAATAGTCTAAATATACAATCCTAATTGCAGATGTTGAAAGACTGTGAATAAAAAAATCAAAAGGATGAAAGATGTTTCTTTAGTTTGTGTAAATGGCATTTTTGGTTTCCCCAAACTTTATTTTCCCTTCGAATTTCCAGTCTTTTATAACAGGCTGTATGGCATGGCAGTCTTCCAATGCACTTAAAAAGCTCAGAGGAGCCATTCAATGTATATTAATCTACTGTGAAAACAAATATCGTGAGTGCTTGCTCTCCTGCAGTCTCAGCCATTAACGTTGGTGGTTGGTATTGATGGCATGATCTGTGCACTGCCAGAGCAAAGACTTGTGGAAGGAAACTTTCCCTAAACATTTCAACAACTTTTGTGTTTTTTTTCTCCTGGTCTTGTGCACAGGATACATTTGATATCGGTTACCTTCTCCTCAGTTGCAAATCTTGTCTTCATTCCTCAACTGATAGAGGACAACTACTATAAACCAACAAATGGTAGTTCTACTTGATTTATGCAGTTAGACCCTAGGATCTGGTAACACCAGAGATTATCTTCATGGTTGGAATGCATCACATAAAATGTAGTCAAACAAAGCAAAACATGCAGCTCTCTTTGCTTTCCAGCATTACATCTACTGTGATGTATTTTCTGAAAGCCACCCAAGTATAACTATTTATTTTAACTAAAGTAATCGAGATTAATGTCAGCAGCTATGACACACACTGTTTGCTAAAGAACACATAGAACAATTGCTCAGGGCAACCTTCATTAAGAAATCAGATAAAATTAGTAAAACTGATTCTATTTCAAAACTCAGCAGCAGTTAAAATTGCCATTCAGGAGCTTCCAATTAACACAATTGGTCTTGTTCACAATCAGCTATTGTAATCTCATTAACTTATTATATTTAATCATTGTGATAACAGCACAGCAAAATTTATTTATTTTGCATTCGTGGAGACTGGCCAAATTGGGTGTAGCCTTTCTAATATTAGAAACACATAGTCTTTGGGGTGTTGGCATCTGTCCCACCCTTTTTCAGAATTGACCCCCATCAAAGGTCAAATGCATACAGAGTCCCCTACTCTAGCAGTGAGAGGGCATGATGGAAGCAGACATCTGATTTGGCATTCACTGATGGGAGGATTAGTTATATAGCTGATACAGTGACTCAAATCATTTTGTAATGGTGTTTGGAGAATTGAAAGTTTATGAGAGAGAGAGAGAGAGAGAGAGAGAGAGAGAGAGAGAGAGAGAGAGATTGAAGAGAAAAAAAAAAGGAGGTAGAATTATCTGAGTACCTGTGTTTAACTACTGCACCTTTGTTTTACTACCTTATTATACAAATGTGTACTGAAGATACCAATTGCAAAAGCACAAAATCTTTTTGTCCTTTAGGTAGTAGCAATCTGCAAATATCTAAAAAAATACTCATGTTTCATTGATACCAAATATTGCCTGCTGCAATGAGATTATATTCTATTGGTGGGAACTGGGCTGTAACAGCCAGCTACGGAAAGCAATAGGTTGCCTTATTTTCTGGCTGAAAATGCTGTGTGTTTTATGAACTGTCTCTATCTTGCACACCGGGAATGTTTTTTTGTGTCTAAGGCAATAATAGGATTTTCCTAAATGATACAAAAATACAAATATTCTGACCAGTCAGCTTGTAGAGGTTGCTTATTTTCCAGATAGTTTTGACACCACATTTTACCATCAACTTGAAAGAATATTTGTTATTTAATTTTTACATTATGGATGCTTTCTGTAAAGGCATCAATAAAACTAATTGTGTTCTGTGAAAAGGAAAACAACAGAGGCAGTGTGCCAGCATACATGCAAATCCTTGTTCTTGGCAGGACCCTGTACAATGGGGAAGATATGTGAAAGTAAACAGGCAGAGAGCACCCTGGGAAACCCAGAAATCCTTCTGTAATCTCAAAGCCCCAATACGCTTTTTTTGAGTGGTTGACACTAATTCTATCTTTTAAAAACAGCCACTTAACTCCTGATACTATTTTAATGGCCATAAATAAATAAATGAGGAAAAGGGCCCTTATAAATCCCAGGAGAAAAAGTTAAATGAAAGTGAAAGATGGAGTCCTTCTGTGACTCTCATATTACCATACCTAAGCACTAAGAAGGTGAACGTTCATCATTATTAAAATCATTCAATTTGTGTCTTTAATTATAACTTTTGGGGGCATGAATGGCTCCAGAGAAATTAGTCTTCTATTTGCTCTATGAAAGAATTTAATAAGTAATACATTATGTTAACTGATTTTTAAAAATCCATTTAATTTTTCCCTGAATTCTATTTTAGGATGATGAGTTTTAGTATCACAGAAATTCCTGCCCAGCATCTTCTGCTTAGACAGTTACATTACATTTTTTTTTTAAATATCAAGGTCCTGGGCTTTGTATACTTATGGTTTGACTTATAAATTACTTGTCAGTCCTTCCTAATTTGAGCCATGGCCTACTTAGCCATATATTAATCAGCTGCCATCTCAGATTCGCTTTATGAAAATGCACACAACTTGTTTGAATGATGGTGTCAGGTTGCCTCCAAGCCAGACTTAGCTTCCACTGGTGACACTTGCGTATTTAGAGCAGCTCAGATTGTACACGCCATAAATCTCTTCCGTCTCCATGTGGTGGGATCTGCATGGGTTTAAAGACAGAAAGAACTTCTGTAATTCTTTACATCTATTCTGATGACAATAGATAATTATGTTGAATTCCCATGTGCTACAGCACTTACAAAGCACTTTAAGAATGTGGCTTTGTAAACACATGATAAAATTTCTCTACCAAATGCAAATAACAAACGCCGGACTTTAGGATTCAGCATCTTATTTTATGTCATTTTTAGATTACAGATGCCTTTTTATTATAGGCAGATTGTAAGTATACCCATCAGTATAAGTATGTATGTATACGTTAAAGGAAAAGATTATTCTAACTGGTAAAGAAAATACTTTTCCATTACATTTATTAAAGAACAGTAAGGCATATTTTATTGGGTGGGAGGTATCTTGTTGGATGGCATCTGCTGTGGAACAGAGAGCTTGGACTCAACTCTGATTCCAATAAGAACAAATAAGGATTTACAATGAAAGATGAGGGTAGCAGTTGGTGGATGAAAACGTACTAAAAGGAGACATTAGGAGTAAGGAGATTCTTTTTTATTTAATATATTTTTATTGATTTCAGAGAGGAAGGGAGAAGGATAGAAAGATAGAAACATCAATGATGAGAATCATTGATCGGCTGCCTCCTGCACGCCCCCTACTGGGGATCGAGCCCACAACCCAGGCATGTGCCCTTGGCCGGAATCGAACCTAGGACTCTATCCACTGAGCCAAACCAGCTAGGGCAGGAGATTCTTGTTAAATCTATTCAGCAGAGTTCTTGCTTAAGGTGGGCCAGGGTGATCTGATATCAAAGGTGTAAGATTTTCCCTGAACTTACTTAGTCAGATTCTCACTCAACTGAATTCTACAAAGACAGAGTGGAAAGCCAGGATTAGGCTTAATTCAGCAGAGGGTTCAAAGGAACATGAGTAAAATAAGGTCAAGAAGAGTTTTTGTAATATATACGATGGTGTCAGATTAGAGCACCTCTCTCTCTCTCTCTCTCTCTCTCTCTCTCTCTCTATATATATATATATATATATATATATATATATGTATATATGATTAAATTTTCTATATTTGCATACATACATATTATTTGGTAAAAATTTTCCAAATATGAAAACACTAAGTTTTAAATATTTAGCATGAAAAATATTATTGTTACCATCAAGCATTTGTTCAATGCTTATTTGTGGGCCAAATCTGTTTTGTGCAATGACTATCTTTTGTTTTTAAGCATTATGATTAGTGTATGATATCAAATACTTTATAAAAATGTCACAGGCAGGTAATTTCAGTATCACACGGCAATGATTTTTTTCTGGATATTATTGTTGTTGATGTTGCTGCAAAGAACTTCCATTAAGTGAAATTTTACTTGGGTGATCAATTTAAAAATATATAAAAGCAAAGTTTCCATATGTAAGGTGAAGCTGGACCCAGAGTCCCATTTTCTTTCACTCTCATTTCTGCTCACTATGAAACTTCAATGAAGAAACAGTTTAGTGCAAATTTGAGAATTGCCATAATATCCGCAACTTAATGAAGATGCAGGAGGCTATTGAAGAAAAGAAAAGGGAATTTGATATAAGCACAGGGTTCAGTGGATGCTACATGGAGAAGATTGTGCTTGAACTGGAGTATGAGTAAGAGTTGACCAGAAGAATAAACAGTAAGATGCTATTAATGGCCAAGAGAAGAGTATGGGGAAAGATTTGGAGATAGAAAACAACACATGTGGGCAAGAAAAGAAAATTAGTAAGAAATTATCAGAGTAATAGGAAGGGGCAAAGGATTAGGGAACAGAGGAAAGCAATTTTGGGATTAGAGATGCTGCTGAACACAATACTAAATAACTGAATTTTAGCATATAGACAATGGGGCTGTGATGAATATTTTTATGTAGGGATATGGCTTGATTAGATTTGTATTATAGATAGGTAGCTAGAACATGAAGAATTAATTTAATGGATGCAAGAGTCTTTGCTAAGTAAAACTATATAAGATTTAATGAGGTTAAATACCTAATCCAAGTTCATAGAACTAAAAAGTATGGTGGCAATGGAAAAGCAAGAACAGACCTGAAAAAGTTTAGGATGTAAACTTAATTTAGCCAACAGTAAAATTAATAAAGGATAATGAATAGCAGATTGGTGGTAGTGAGAAGGGGACTTAGAGATGTTCAGTTAACTTGCAAATATATTGAATTAGAGGAATTAGATACGTTGGCTATTCATGTCTGGAGCTTAAGAAAAGCATAAGGATGGGGAAAACGGGTTAAGGAGCCATCAGTATGCAGCATATACTCAGAAATAGGGTTATTGATGTAGCATGAGCTGTTCCTATTAAAACTGTAATAGGAAGAACAGATTATCAAGATGGTTTCCTGAGGATTTCCCGGGCTGAAGGAATAAGGTAGATGAGGAAAATAAGTGGTCAGGGAGCTCAAAGGAGATGAAGAAGTGAGAATGACACTGAAGCCCAATGAAAAAGAGCCTTGAGAGATGGTTTGAACTTACCTTTTACAGTTTCCTAAATGTTCCTTAGAAGTCTGTTCTGCTCTTCTGTGTGTTTCTGCCCAAGGGCCAGGCACTTAACTCATATTTTTCTCAAGTGGGTTTCTCCAAGCAAAACTCAATACTGTACCTGAGGAGACAGTTATTATTATTTACGTCCAGATTTTCTAAGCTAACCTAAAGTTCCAAACCTTCTTAGATCTGTAGAAGAGCCTAGAATTGATCTTAATTAGCCACAACAGGTCTTTATCTGTGGCAGGGTGTTCCTCTTTGGATTAAAACTTCTACTACTTTTTTCTCTTCTATCCCTTATTCTCTGCCTGCACCTTCTTCACAGCTGCATCGTGGAACATAGACAAATTAGTCTATTGAAACTGCCATTGGGTTACCATGATTACTGATTAGGAAAATTGTTCTGATGGGGAATATAAGACATTTTGGGGGGTGGGGGTAGCAATCTGAATCTGTGCCAGTAATCTAATGTACATTCTTGATAGCCTATCATTAAGTCACTGCCCTTTCTTAACAATCTGGTCTAGCAAGACCTGTTTTCCTAATTCCTCCCAATTTACAAAGGGGCCATAAACAAAGAGTGTAACAGCTTAGCTACAGGGGAAGTCACTGACACCACCCAGACCAGGCATGTAGATACCATCTAACTTCCCCATTCTAACTGACTCATTCTGGGCTGTGGAAGCCCATCACAAAAGCCTGGTAGTTAGGAAACAGAAAACAAAGAAACCAAAGAGTATAAAGAGAAAGCTTCCTCCATATTCAGGGACTCAGGATTTGGAGAACTGACCCCCTGAGACACTGTACTAGTACATGTGAAACATCTGAAAATAAATGGGTTTATCCTGGATACCCGAGTACTCCCTGTTTATTTTTGAGTTGCCTGGTAAATTCTGTAAGAGTGCTATATAGTTTATAAAAAGACATTGTGTATATTTTACCTTATTTATCCTAAACTTATTTTATTTAGGTGGAACCATATAAAAGTGCCATTCTTGTAGGTCAAAAGGTTGAGTGTTAGCAATTTCATATGTTTCGACTTATTTTATGTTTTTAACTTATTTTTGCTTCTTAGTCTTTGAAAATAATAGGTAAAGAAGATGAAGTACAAATATAAATGTAAGTTTTGCTAGCAAATTATTTATTTATATATATATATTTTTTATTGATTTTTCACAGAGAGAAAGGAAGAGGGATAGAGAGCTAGAAACATCGATGAGAGAGAAACATCGATCAGCCGCCTCCTGCACACTCCCCACTGGTGACGTGCCCGCAACCAAGGTACATGCCCCTGACCGGAACCAAGCCCGGGACCCCTGAGTCCGAAGGCCAACGCTCTATCCGCTGAGCCAAACCGGCTAGGGCACTAGCAAATTATTTTGAATATGCTGCTCAAGGTCTTAAATGTATGCATCTGCATATAAACTATCAATCCTCTATTGCATAGTAAGTATTTTACAGGTGGGCCAACTACTTTTGTGTGTATCAAAAGCTCTGAGGTCTATACCTGCCCCTTAAAGTCCCTAAGGTCTTCATCATTAAACTAATTCTAATAGACTTAGTGACTGAGAATAGCCAGTAGACCTCTCTAAGTGTGGACATCCAGAAATAGTTAGCTCATTTGTTTATTCATTCAATTAAATAATTGTTCTTTTATTCATTAGATTAATATCTATCTACTAGCTACGCTGTGACATTTAGTAGCATCTGGTTCATGGGCAACTGTAGAGTTTAATCTAAGCAGCTGTGTGTCTTTTTATTGTAAGTTTATTATTACCAGATAATTTTTAATAATTTTCAAGCTGGGTAGAAAAGCCCTGGAATTTCCTTTAAGTTTAATTTCATTGCACCTAAGTCAGTGGTTCTCAACCTTGGCTGCACATTAGAATCACCTGGGAATCTTTTTAAAATCCTAATTTCTGGGCCTCATTCCAGAGGATGGAGGATGAACCCAGAAATCAGGATTTTAAAAAGATTCCTAGGTGATTCTAATGTGCAGCCAAGGTTGAGAACCACTGCCCTAAGTGAACCAGCCTTTTGCAGTTCTTAGTGTTTACTGAACTGATGGCCCTGGCCAATTCTGGCACCACCTCCCACTTCCATTCCCCCAGCACTTGACATGAGTCCTCGTTTTACCATTGTCATCTTTTAACTAGAGTTTTTTAATATTGTCACTGTTGGAATTTGGGGCAGGATAATTATTGCGAGGACTGTCCTGTGCTTTGCAGGATATTTAGCAGCATCCCTTGCCTCTACCAAGTAGATACCACGAACATTCCCAAACCCCTGAGTCGTGACAACCAAAATGTCTCCAGATATGGCTAAATGTCACTTGAAGGAGAGACTATTATCACTTCCAGTTAAGGACACTGCTTTAGATTTAACAACAGCAGGGGTTTCTCATAAAACATGATTCAAGGGTTTTCCTCCATCTACATGGCCTAAGGCTACCAGAGGTAAACACCCCTTCTCACTTAATGTTTCTTCTATTTGTCTATCTCTCAGACAAAGCATATGCTAACCACAAGTGCTCCAAGAGGCTACAAGCAGGATTAGTGCATAATCCCTTCATAACACATATACTGCACAGGCTATGGAAGCATTTTTTAAATATAATTTTAGTAGAAGCCAGAGGAGAATGAGCTCATCATCTGAATCAAATTGAATAATGTGGCTATATTATTTTTTTAGTATAGCTTAATATAGGCTGACCTTGAACCCTTTTGGGAGCAAATCAAGTTGCTCCAGTTTGCCATGTGTCAGAGTTGTTACCATGTCAAGCATGCTGACATTGTCTCTGTGACTGTAGATTATCGACGACCCTTGTTTTCTCTTTTTGTTAATAAAACCAAAGTTGTACAAATGCTAAGCTTTCAAAGTACAAAGCAGTTCAGTAGTTTGCTTTGGCAAGCTGGGGTCACTATTCCATCTCAAAAGTGCAACTTTGCACAGCTTCCTAGGGCTATTTGGACTCCTGAACATCAGCTGAGGTCTGCAGGAGAAAGGAGGGATATAGCCAAGGACAAGCCTCGATTCCCCTTCCTAGAATCTCGCACAACGAAACTCCTAAGGAAAACAAAATTAATTTGGAGTCTTTCAAAAATCTTGGCATGTAAAATAATGCAACAGAACCCCAATTTTGGGACTGCTGTGATTGCATTCCCTAGTTAAACACCCTAGATATCAATACTTACTGGTATTCTCTAAGCTCAGTCAATGAAGAAAATAGGGCTGTTATCTATCAAAGCACATTTTCATTTCTGACAAGTGAAAAGCAGCATGGGGAATGCAGGAAGGCTGAAATGAAAGCCTAAAAGAAAACTCATATAACATCTGGTGTCCTTTATCCCCTGTTGGCCTTTCATAGTATGATATGATGAGCTTGCTCTGATTTAAGACCTGATGATTTGGTTTGAAAAAACAAGAGGGGGCTCTAGATGCAGCCAGGCTGGCAGCAAATTGGGATACAAAAATCTGCTCAAATAATTGGAAACACGACAGATTTTTTTGTAACGGATGCCTGTGGCATCTTAGTTTATCCATCTCTCTCAGTTGAATTTGTAAAGTGCATTATCTTATTGGTTTTAAAGTTTCCATCTCACTTATTTGCAGGGGAAATGTGAGCAAATCAGTCATGATGGATTGCCTAATTTTCTGGGCTGAATAAACCGGTTTTATGAGATTGTTGATTCCAAGGTTATTAGTTAACAGAAACATTGATCGATTTTTAACCTAACAAAAAGCTTATTAAATTATTGCATTTAAAATGTTTCATTATTGTTACTATAGTATTGGTAATGAATATGCTAATTAAATAATTGAGAAGGATTTCATAAAGGAGTTTTTCTTTGCTTTTTCTATTTTCAATGCAAATGCTAAAATTGGCCTGAGCCACAGATGTTGGAAGATTAGTAATTACTCAAAAAAAAAAGATTATCTTTGATCATAAAGTCAGAGGAAGGAGCAGAGAAAGATAGTTTTCTACTTAGAAAATATAAATCCAATTTAATCCATTGTAAATTTCTTACTGCTTCATTTACAAGAGCCAGAAAACAAGGAAAACCAAATCCTACAGAGTCATATTTTTTACATTAAATAAATCATTTCAGGTTCATTGGCTGTGGAAGTATACATGGTAATTAGCAAGGAGAAGAAATTTTATTTGTTAATCTGAACCTTTGACAATGGTTGTTTTCATGAATGCTCCAAATTTTAATGCTACAATAAAAGCATTTTTCTTAAATTTCCTTAAAAATATCAAAAATACCTGATACATTTATTAATCCAAAAACTATGCACCCAGGTAAAAACCCCAAATAGAAAAAAATCAACACCTTCATAATTTTTTTTTCAAATTTTGAAACAGGAATTTTAAGGAGTGAAAGGGAATAGTGACCAATCAGAGGGAATATCAAGGCACCAAGATCTGCAACCTTTATAAGCCATAGGGAAAAGGAACTCAGTGGGACCCTTCCCGCTCCCCATGTGGGAGTCCATTCTGTGTGACTCTTTCCCTCTCTCCACATGGGAGTCTGTACTTGTTCTTCAATAAATCTTCACCTTTGCTATATTACCTTCTGTCCATAGATTCATTCTTCAACTCCGGTGGACAAAGAATCTGAGTTCCAGTCCAAAAATTCCTTTTCAATTTGAAGAGAAAGACATAAAACTTCATTATCTTAAAACAGAGTTATAATAACTACACCACATGGCTCAGGACTAATTAACATAAATTTAGGCATCAGTGTTGGGAAAAACAACAACAACAACAACAACAAAAGATGTTCCTGTTCTTTTCTTTTTTAAATCTCTTTCTCTCTTTTGTTGTCCCATCTTTTCCAGGGGTTGTATATTACTGAATGTAAACTCTTCCCAGTCAGAATCACAAGTAAAGGAAGAAGTTCCTTTATAAAAGGAAAGAAGGGAGTTAAAAAACTTTTATGCAAGTCGACTTTGCTGTGAAATGTTATCTTTTGTTAGTTCAAAGGTTCCCAAAGATACCAATTCTTCAGAAGTGCCCTGAGGTGCTGGGGATGTAAATTGAATACTTTACAATTTGTAGACGGCTCCTGCAGTAATGTGTATCTCCTCTGTGAGTGAGTGTTTGGGGATTTTTCAATTACTGGAGTCTGAAAACTCAGAGATTCTTTAGGGCAGAAAAAAGATTCTTCTCCAAGTTGAGTCACTGATGTTCAAATTAGCTGCCAAAAGCACTATAATGATCAGTGTTCCAGATTTCTCTAAACAGGAAAAAATGGTCCATTTTTGTCAGGGGGAAAATAAGCTCCTCTAACGGCATCCATGAATAACTTCAGGATGGGTTATGTGATGGGTAAAAAGTGAAATAAATTGCTGATATGTGCCACATACAATAGACTAGTGATATTTCTAAAGGACTTAAATGAGCTCCTCTATATTTGTTTAGAGTGATAGCTTAAGTATGGCCTTTAGGCTTACTGTTAACAGTTTTTTACAAAATACTGAATAAAAAATGATAACATGGTATATGTGCATTTAAAATTAAGCATACTTCAGAATTAAATATATACAGCTAGCTCAAAATAATGAGGTGACTGAGAGTTATAATTTCCAAATTTTCATCTAATTCTCCCTAACTTTTTTTTTATTATACATTTCTTCCTCCTATCCCCAGATTAATGGAATTGACTGGTTTAAGTTTCCATTTTTTCTTATGGTAGAACTACTAAGCATTAGTGAAACACATACTCTAAAAGTCAGTGTGAAGGAGTCATAAAAAATGAAGAAAGAAATAGTTAACATGGGTACTTTCCATCTCTCTAGATAGGAATGGATTTGTGAGCAACAGCAGTCTGCATTAGAGGAACATCTTTTATGGGATTTTTAACCAGCCTAAAATATGTCATCAAGCAGTCATCCCTTTCTTGCTAAATAGAGTATTTATTTCAATTCATGTGTCTAAAAGGATTTATTATCATGCAATTTTAAATTCAAATACATGGTTCCGTATTGTTTAAAACAGCTTGTTCTCCTAAGTAGGTCAGCTATTTTCTGTGTGTTATCATTTGGTACATGTTGTACATCCTTTATAAATGCAAACTGATTTTGAGGGGGGAAAAGCCACAAATAAAGCTTTCTTTGACTGAGTTAGAACTATTCTTATGTCAGATGCTCAGGAAAACAATCATAATGTGCAGACCTGGTTTTATTCTACCAGAAAGGAAGGGATAATTATTTTAAGGCTTTATGAACACTCTCACAACTTCATACAACCTTCCATATACTGGACATTTTCTGACCTTGTTTTGTTAGGAAAAATAGATGGGACGTTAAACCATAAGAAGATAAGATTAAAATGCAATTGGGTTTACATTTGAATACTTACCAAGTCAGGAGGTGGTTTAAAATTTTTACATTTTGACTTTAAAAAAATTGTTTTTATTGATTTTTTAGAGAGAGGGGAAGGGAGAGGGAGAAAGAGTTAGAAACATCTATGAGAGAGAAGCAGCAACATGGATAGGCTGCCTCCTATATGCCCTCTGCTGGGAATCTAGCCTGAAACTCAGGCGTATGCCCTGACTGGACATTGAACTGGTGACCTTTCGGTGCATGTGTTGATGCTCAACCACTGAGCAACACCAGCTGGGAAAAATGTTTACATTTCTACTTAATAAACATTGAGAAACTCCTATGCTCCAGGCAACAAAATTCATATAACATATACATTATTCAAAATTCATCTTTGAACTGCTTGACTTCATGGACTTTACTGTTACAGAAGAATGGAGAAGAACCAAGCAATGCTTAGAGAGATGGAGTTACATTTATTATTATTATCACACGCGGGCCCAGAGAAAAATGTCTCTAGAATTCTGGGCAAAGTCATACAAGAAGTTTTCTGTAGTTATACCTTTTTACCCTCTTTGTCTCCCAAATGTGGGGTTTTCCAGTCCCCTTTGCAAGTTCTTAAAGAGCCCCTATGTGCTGGGGCTTTGAGACCTCAATCAAGGCTTGGCCTGGCACCAGCACTGATAACTTCGTCTGGGGAAGGTTTAATGGCCTCTCTGAAATGGGAGTAGTCTTATTTTCCTTATTATTTAAGCAAGCAAGTATTTATAGAAGCCAAAATAGCACGGTTAAAATTTCAAACAGCAGTTTTTATATAAGATAGATGCTTCATTCCCCACTGTTTTTATGTATATGAGTCAAATCATTGACTCATTTGGGTCATTGTTGGGGAGGGAGTTATATTGACCCCTAAAGACTATAAGCTTAATAGAATCAATTCTCTGCCAAATAAAGTCAGTGGGCCTGTTTATAAGATAAGGGCCTGTGATGAGGACCAGGAATAATCTCTAGAGGGTCCAAAGAGTCCCGGACTCTCTATTTTGCCTGGCTATCTTAAGCCGGGTGTGATGAAGACACATCGGGATCCCGTCAACTCTGACTGCTGTGGGGGTGGTCTTTTCCAGGTAGGAGTCAGTTCTTGGGTGGCAAATTTCTTTATCTAAACAGAGTCACCAGGTTGGAAGGGACAGACCGGATCAGAAGTTGGTACAGGCAGAGTGTCTTGGATGTGCTTCTGGACTGCTTTCTGGGTGGACTGTAAAGCCTGTAAGAACTTGTCTGGCAATGCCAGTGGGGTGTCAGTGAGGTCCAGGCAGCTGTACTAAGTTGGTGACCTCTGAACAGTCATGTAGAGGTTCTTCAGAGTCATCGTCTGGGAGGAGGCTGGCAGGGTTGATGGTAAGAGTCTTGTGGAACCAAATGCAGGTCTGGTTGAGTAGAAAAGCCTGAAACTGGGTGACTCGAGCCTTTGACATCAAGGGCTCCAGTGTGTTCCAGAGTAAAGCCTGGACCACATGTGGGGCAGTTAAGATTAGTTCCTGCCTTAAGGTTAACTTATTTGTTTTTTTGATAAGCATAGCTGTAGCTGCTACCGCCCATAGGCAAGTAGGTCACCCAAATACAAAGGGGTCAAGTCTTTTGGACAAATAGGCTACTGGCCTTTTCTAGGGGCTGAGGCTTTGGGTGAGTACCTCTTTGGCTATGCCCCTTGTCTTACATACCTAGAGATGGAAAGACTTAGTTACATCTGGTAGCGCTAGTTGGCCCACCGTCCTTGCTCTGCTCATGTCTGTCTAACTGCCTAATATGTTACCTCAAGGATCGTTGAATTTCTTCTGTAATTACTTCCTTCTGAGGCGAGTCAGAGGTTCTCTCAGAGCCAAGAGATCCTTGCTGTCTGTCAGAGGGATGATGAGGCCTGGGCACAGAAGAAGGTGGGCTTGTGACCTGGCGGAGACAAACTGTAACAAATGGTCCAGTGGAAGGAAAAAAAACATTTCAGTTTTAATAACTTTTATTGAAATAGAATTTTTGTCCTCAAAATTACCCCCATGTTTATCAAAAGTGCCAAATCAAGACCAATTTATCTATTGTATTCAATTGGGCCTGATTGTTTGCATAAACATAACAAGAATGGTGACTGACTATCTTTGCCGGAATTTCATGATTGAATCTTAGTGTGCCCTGTAGGGCCAGGAAGCCAAGCCATCTAGCTGCCATCAGGCCCGCCTGCAGTATCTGCTGAGTTAGGTGAATCCCTTACCTGCAGCAACTCCACCTGGGCCCATGCCTTAGGCTTTAAGGCCCATTTCAGTAGCCCTCCTACTCCTTGCGGCCCAGAGTGTGTGGGGGTTCCGCAGGGACGCAGAGGTGCCTTATTGCTCCCCTTCTACTCTGACCAACCGCCAGTGATGGTAGGGCATGGGCCTGATGCTTTAGCGCCATCTATTTTCAGGGCTACCAAGCAGGATACCAGGCTTTCTCCGTGGCACTTTTATTGGCTTCGAGTCTTCAGAGCTCAGATAGGGCTTTTTAAAACATGATACTCCAGTCAAAGTTTCTGGTAAATAAAATCACTATTGGAAACTGGTCTTATTGAATTTATGCAAATAAATGTATTGCCATGATTTATTAAGCATTGCCAAATATGGAAGAATTATATAAGGAGAAAAATATACTGACCTGTTTTAAGATCTTCTATTTTTCCTTGCCAGTCCTTTTCATGGATTCTTCAGAGTAATATAACTGTCTTCAAATGGCAAGAAGAAATTTACAATGCGTTTATATTTAAATAGATAGTCACAGCTGTCCCTGTAGTAGGGCTCCCCCTACTTGACTTGTCCTTAAACTATATATGGTTTCTGGGAGGGGTGACTTGCTCTCTCAGAATGGACTAAGGGAGCTTTATTCCTTTACAGGGTCTCATATGTCACAGGACCTCACAGGGTCTGTAATTCCTGTAACAGAGGAATAGTATTCACCACTTCACTACTTTCCTCTGTTCTAAACAGGCCTCCCCCACTTTCCTAAAGTTGAGGTTTGTACCACCCCTGACATGGGCATGGTCATACAGGCCTGCAAGACAGTATACAGGCTGCCAACTGTCTCTCAATAGAGACCAAAACCTGATGGGTTTTCTTCTTTGCCCATTTGGGCACCTGCCTTTTTGGCAACTGCATTTAAATCTGTAAGAGAATTAAAGAGAAATGTATTTACATAATGAAGTATAATATTGGCACTGTGGCAACTTTTGACAGCTAAATCTTTTGCTACTAAACTTGACACATGGTAGGGCTATACAAACATCTTAGGGAGGTGCCTAAAGTCCATTTTTACCTTCCTACACAAAGCAAAATTGTCCTTGTCTCTTTGGAGTTATGCCCATGAAGACGCAGGCATTCTATTATATAGTTTTCTGTAGACCACTGTCAGGGCTGTGCGTGGTGTCCGGTTCTTCTTTCTAGTCACAAGCACAGTCTGTCCAGTTTCCCTAAAATGTATTCTGACACAGGAGAAAGTTGTTTTGCTGTACACAGGCAGCTTAACCCCTATACAACTGGGCTTGGACCTCTGCCTAGCAAACTACAGTTTATAAGTTCAATATGCAGCCTCCGGTTCTCCTAACCCAATGGAGTCTCAGCCAGTCCCTCAGTCAGACTCCTCCTGTCTTGGAGAATCTCAAAGTCCTGAAGGCTCCCTGGTCCAGGGAGAGTGCCTTTCCTTTGCCCTTTTTGTTAAGCCTGTTTACTAGTTACAGGGCCCTGCCATCCTTGTCTCTTGCTGCCTTTTGACTTTAAGCTGCCAGTCCAAAACAGCCAGAGTTGCAGTTAGAAACAGCTTTGCATATTGCAAAGCAATTCTGTGGCAGTGGCTTAGGTATTAGGCCCCTTGTCTTCCCACCAGTCCCCTTTGTGGCAGAGCAGTGACCAGGCCTCTCCCAAGGGAGTGCACTGGAAGGGGATATCAGCCCCTCCTCTTCCAGCAGCAACAGGTACTGAACCCTTTCAGTACATTTGCAAACAGGGAGCTTTCACTAGCTCTGTCTGCTGCTTTCACAGATCCCAGGCTCGCTGTATTCCTGGGGCTGCAGGAAGGCTAGTAGCAGTCACTGGCTTCTGGTTTAACTGCTGTAGCCAGCAAGCCAAAGGCCTAACTCTTGTATTGCTTGTTGTAAAACACTCATTACTCATTGGGTGGCAGCTGGACAGCTCTAGTGTAAGGTAAATGTCTGCTGTCCCCTGCTTTTCTTGCTGCTGCTGCTTCTTCCAGGGCTGCTGCAGGCAGCTCGGGCATCCAGCCCCCCCCCCCCCCTTCTTTCACCTGGCTCTTGGGGGCTGAGTCTGCCTAGCAACCAGTTCTAAATCACCAGGGTGGCTGCAGATTTCAGCTCCATTTCTCCTCTGTTTGGCTCCTGAGAGTTCAGTTTTTTGTTGTTGTTGTTTGTTTTTTTATGTATAAGAATTCTTTATTCTTAGAAACCTCAATCCTTTAATGATTACCAAAAGTGCACATTCAGCATTTTTAGATTAATATTTATGAACACACTTTAAGTTTCTTTTTTCAAGAAACTATATCTAGACCTTCTGTGATAAAACTAAGAGCAGGTAAATTAAAACTTGTCTAGTACAAACTGCTATATTTTTTCTTATGTAATTTCAAGTATATTGCATTGGTTTAATTTAGTATTGGAAGGGTTAAAAAGAATAAACTGGGGCAGAGAAAGATTAATTGTGCTTGCAGAAAACTTGTGAACTTAAATCTAGTGCAGTTCTGATAAGACACCTGGTAGGCTATGCCAGCAGAACGGTCTGCAGCCAGTAAAAATCAACAAAAACCTATCTCTCTCTGATTCATAATTAACTGCTGACATCCCCCTGTCCCCCAGCCCAGGGCCCGTTCCTTGTCTCCCTTTCTTATTGTGAGTCAGAGGAAGACAATTCCTACAGAGGGGAGAAATAGAAACAATGGGAGTTTCGAAGAAAACTACAGACTACCACTGTAGTAGTCCTCCCTCCCGGAAGCTAGGGTCTGACCTGTGGAGAAAAATGACTCTTAGCCTGGAAAGACAGCAGATGAGGATAAGTGTGTGTATGGAGATTTCTTGCAGACTGAAAGCCTGGAGGGCTTCCTGAAAGAAAAGATATTTAATCCAGTTACAGATGCTGTCAGAATCAGGATGAGAGAGGGAGGGAAAGACCAGGTTATGTCCTCTATGAGGATCCTAATAAATAACTGAAAACGGCAAGTCAAATAAAACACACAACCACGAAGACAACAGGCCACACAAGACACACAACCAGGGTTAACAGGGTCCGTAGACAGTTAAAAATAACTTCAGCCTTAGTTCTGCCTCAGGTGGCTCACGTTGCACTATGATGTCACAGGCAGGGACAGGACCCATAAATCTCTCCACCATGCAGAGCTGTAAGCCCTGCCCCTGGAAGTCTCCATCCACCAAAATAGATAAGAAAAGCCATAAATAGCAAGTTCTTTGTTTTTTGAAATTTACTACTTTGTTGCAAATGCTTAACTTGAAAAGATTTCTTTCTTGCTTTTCTTACAAGCAATCTCAGAACCAAGCAATCTTGGGACCTAGCCAGCCTTTGTTTTCTCTGGGCAAAACCTTTCCACAAATTTACACCTTCAAATCTACCCCAGAACTTCAAAATTTCAATTTAATATAGCAAATTTGCAACTCAGGGAAGAGCAACTGATAGACAGAAATTTTTATTAGCTAAGTGGGTTGATTCCTTCTGTGATAGAGAGCAAACGTCTCTGAGAAAAATAACTCAGCAGTGCTGCTTGAGACTTTTGCAGATTATCATGGGTTCAGCCTTTAATGAATCAAATGTTTTAGCCAGACAAATCAACAGAAATGCAGAATAAATCAAAGTAGCTTTCACTTCACACAGACTCTCACACTTACATTTATACACCAAACAATCTGAGTTTTTGACTTCTACCAGATATTTACTCAGAGTTTAAACAGTCCACCTGATTCCTGATTAATTGCCTGAGGAAGCCATATGGCTTCCAGGGAGGTAATCAAGCTCCCCCTTCCACTCACTTGGAGTGGGCCTGACTGACTGGGGCCCCTATCTTACCAATTCTGTCGACAGGTCCAGAGGTGTCCGTCCACTCTCTCCAGATGCTGGCCGTGTCCTGGGCTGAGGTCCAGGAGCACCCAGAGTCCCCCAGTTTAATTCTAGGCCTGTCCAGCGCCCCTGGGCCCCAAACCAGGTCCACTCACCAGAGGCCAAAAGGCCAAGCATGGATTGGTTTTCTTGGTCAGTGAATCAATAATGTTACAGAAGAATGGAGAAGGACCAAGCAATGCTTAGAGAGATGGAGTTACATTTATTGTTATTATTACACGCAGGCCCAGAGAAAAATGTTTCTAGAATTCTGGGTGAAGTCATACAGGAAATTTCCTGTATTTATACCTTTTTACCCTCTTTGTCTCCCAAATATGGGGTTTTCCAATCCCCTTTGCAAGTTCTTAAAGAGCCCCTATGTGCTGGGGCTTTGAGACCTTTATCACAGGCTTGGTCTGCGACCAGCACTGATAACTTCATTTGGGGAAGGTCTAATGGCCTCTCTGAAATGGGAGTAGTGTTATTTTCCTTATTATTTAAGCAAACAAGAATTTACAGAAGCCAAAATAGCAGGGTTAAAATTTCAAACAGCAGTTTTTATATAAGATAGATGCTTCATTACTATGAATACAATATGCAAAATAGAACTAAGAAACAAATGAAGTAATAGATTAACAAAATATTGTGTCTTGGGAATTTGGGAAGGTTTCCCAAAGAGGAAGGTATATTTAAACTGAGGGATGATTGTTGGGTCTGATCAAATAATTGAATCCATACCCCCTCTCTTCAAACTGACCTTTAGAACACTTCACAATGGACATTCCCTTTCCCTTAGACCACATTCCACTTGCTAAGACCATTATCTTTTCCCTCGGGACTTTCCTAGGATCTAGACCCACCCAGAGAGTTCCCCACCAAAAAAGCCCACCTAGAGTCCTTTAGAATCTCTGAATCCCCATCTCTGGGTGCTGGTGCCATTTTGGGGCTCAGCCCATCTGATTTTCCAAATGGCCTAATCTATCTATCTATATAAAAGCCTAAGTGACCAAATAACCCAACGACCAGTCAACCAGTCGCTGTGATGTCCACTGATCACCAGGGGGTAGACACTCAATGCAGGAGCTTCCTCCTGGTGGTCAGTGGGCTCCCAAAGTCAATCTCCTTGGTCCCTTTCCCCGGCTGGCTGGCCCTGATGGCCCCAATTGCCGGCCAGGCCGAGGGACCCCACCCATGCACGAATTTGTGCACCAGGCCTCTAGTAAATTTATAATTCTTTACCACTTTTGGCCTCCTGTGTACTGCCTTTGGGTGACCCTAACAATGATAAGAAAGACAAGGCAAAGAAGGGCAGGGACTAAAGTCCTTGTGATAGAAATATCCACATAACAAGGCGCGAAGGTGTGATATCACATAGTGTCTGTAGGGAACTATAATGTTTCCCTTACTCAAAAGATAAACAAGTTGTGGAGTTTCAAGAAGTAAGATTGCTAGAATAGGCAAGACCGGTTATACGGAGAATATTTTATTCCATACTGATGCTTTTTGGGGGAGGAAGTGCTGAAATAGCATATTTTTCCTTTTATTTTATTTTTCCCAACACCATTTATCCCCTTTTAACTCTTTTCCACTTCATCCACTTCATTCCTTACATCATAATCACTGCCTCTGCCTCAGTAAATGTCAGTACACACCTTGGTCATAAGACTGAGATTCTTGAGTGTACCAGGGTAATGATTTGAGATATTGCCTTTCTATACTAAATTAGTAGATGGCATTATTTGTATGTTTGTTTTAATTAGATCAGTTTAACAGTTTTCAACAATCACTAACTTTCCAGGTGCATTCAAAATTTTGAAAGCCTATTTAACAGAAGGTAGCTTGCCTAGAGGCTATTTACTGAATAAGTGATAAACCAATGACCAGTTCACCAAAAGGCAATTTAACAATTTTTCTGAATGAACCACTTTGCCAAAATTTCCAAATATATTCAAGAATATGAAGATGAAACCACTCATAAACCTTAGCTTTCCACAAATCAAGCACTATTTATACTGAATATTCAAAAAAAATGTTCCTTAAATTAAGTATTTGGGAAATTGAAAAAAGTGGTTAAAGTTATCATATTGTCTTTGGGCAAATAAAAATTATTAAAACATATATGTATTTCCCATATTGATCAATAGTTATGTGTATTTAATAGCAAGGTCTATTGACAGAAGTTGGTCTCATATTTTATTAAAATTTACCAAGTCTGGCTTAATAGATATTTAATGATGCAAAATTCAAAGAACAAAATCAAAGAGACATGTCAGTTCTCTAACAAAAGCAGGAATACAGTCTTAAAACTATTAATTTTTTGTGGGTTTGGAAACTTTTCATACAAAATAATGTCAGCAGGCTTTTAAAAAATTCATTAAAATCCATTTTCATATTCTAACTCTGACCCCTTACATCTGTACACCTACACTTAACTCATTCACATAGTAAAATTATTTGAAAAGAAATATATATGTACATATAAATTGAAGGCAACTGCATGTACATTATGCAGTCACATTTGTGAAGCAATAGTTCATTTAATATGAGCTCTTAGAATGTATTTCCTATATCAAGGGAAGACTATTTTTTTCTTCAATTGTAAATTTTGAAAATCACAACCATTTTCTGTACTCTAGGATTTTGTGTGCAACTGGTAGAGCATTCTGGTTTTGTTGTAAACACATCCTGCCAAGCAGTGCCAGGCTGTGTGAACTCTGAGGAGAGCCAGAACAGATGTGCTGAGCTCGCTGCCCTGATTCCTGGAGGGGCTAGGTCTTTCTCCCCGGAGTTCCCTGTCTACAAATATGACACAAGCAGCAGCCACTGGTGTTTCCTGGCAAGAGTCCCATTCCTGGGTTTAGTCTCTGCTCACACCCATTCGGCCTGAGTCCCACCGCCCAGTTTTCCAGTGTAACACACAGCAGAGGTTCAAGCAAGCTCCTTAGCAGGAGGCGGCTTGCAAGCATCGCAGACCTGAGTCTCAGAGCATCCTCCCAGGAGGCAAGGGGAGGAGAGGAGGGGCGGGGGATGGGAAACCGCGGATGAATGTCAAGACTGGGCTGTTCAGGCCAAAGTGGCTCAAGCTCTGCTGCTGACCACTGAGAGCCCCGCATCTATCTGCCCTTTCTCAGCCCCCGCCCCTGGCCCCTGGCCCCTTCCCCAGACCTCTGCCCCCAGCCCGGGCTGAGCCTCTGCCTCCCCATGAAGTCGGCAATGCGCAGTGACAGAGAAAGAGCTCATCCATCTGTGAGGAAAGAAGCCACGCTGATGGTTCCCCAGTGGACGTAATTGTGCTCATTACTGCCCATTTACATTTCATCACTCGATTATCACAAATGCCTCATTACTGTTGAAAAGGGTTTTCTGGTGAAGTACTTGCTAACTATTCATTCTTCAGCTCCGATGTCACCAGACAGGCTGATTGGAAAGGGAGGGGGAGAGGAGGAGCCGAAGAGGGGCGAAGGGTGAAAAAGGTCCTCTATCAGATTTGATTAAAGGCCGTGATTTAAATCGATATTTAATAAAGTGGCTGCTACCACATAACACGGGCAATTCCCCATGCAGTCAGAATCATGATTAGGAGCCCCTCACTGCCTGCTACATAACTCAATTGGGTTTTGTGCGCTGGTCTGGCACCTGTGTCCCTCAGCACTGAGCCTCCAAGGTAATAGGTTTATGAGCCGATGAACAGAGCTGATAGGTTCTAAATGGATTAACTAGGTGTCTGCAGTCTGGTGATGAATACATCAGGAAAAAAAAAAGTCTGCATAAGCAGGCGAGTGATAGGGAGTGTTGACAGACATCGTGTGTGTCAGGAGCCCCACAGGGTAAACACTGGCTTGGTGCCTGTCATTCAAGTGCTCTCTCAGAGTAATGGGTGAAGATATCAGGCTGGGCTGCTTAACAAGCCTGCAGGTGCCAGGGAACAGAGGCCAGTGCTCCAAAAGCTTCCAGTGAGATCGGCTGGCCCACCAGCTACATAGCCAGCATAGGAATGGTTCTGCTCATTTCTGTCCCAGAAATGGCAAATAGGTTGAAATTCCTGGGCTAACTCTAATTCATGATGCCTACAGTGTGGTATTAAGAACGATTCCGAGGTTCCATCTAGATAGAGCAGAAAACAGTAAATAAATAGCACAGCAGGGAGGAGTGAGCTGTGATTTCCATATACTTGTCATTTCTTCATTTCATTCCTAAATTCCTGAAATAGCTCGGTTTGTATAACCTATGGTTTCAAGATGCTAATGCCAATGATTGTATACATACATAGTTGAAAGAGATTATAAATAAAATTTAACTTAATAATCCTTATCAGGTGATCATGAAAAGAGTATGGTGCAGTGGGTGTTAGTAGTATCCATGAGAAAGAAGCTAATGTAAACTGTAGGATATCATTAGGACCTTAGAATTCAGAAGAAACCACATGTTCTCACGAAAAATCTCAGTGAAGCAACCTGAGAGTAGCTGCTGGATGGGAATGGCACACACGTCCTGGAGGATGACTGTGGCAGATCTGAAATGGGACCATAGCTCCATAGCTCACATGGAGGAGAAACTGGTGGAGATAAAATGGAAATATGATAGGTCAACAATAATAAAAATAAAGGAAAAACATCTACACTAATAAAAGAGAAACATGGTAATTGGCGTACGACCGCTACCCTTCCCATTGGCTAATTAGTGAGATATGCAAATTAATCACCAGCCAAGATGGCGGTTAACTGTCAACAAAGATGGCGGTTAATTTGCATATGTAGGCACAATGCAGGGAGGCAAAAGGGAAAGCACCGAAGAAGCCCCCTGGCACTGACAGTGATCGGAAACCCAGGGGGGAGCTAAGA